>NC_081555.1:28133265-28733265 GCF_963082655.1 Stomoxys calcitrans | reverse complement strand
CTAACATAACCTGCACCGCAGCAGCCGGAACGATCCGATATGCCATTACGAGTCTTAAGGCCTAAATAGAATGTATGCATTGAGGAGGGTCTTGTTGAAAAATGGAACTCTACAAACAAATATCAAAAAAGTAACTCGCAAAAGTTAAACAAATTTTAACTTTGACGACTAAAAACACTATTTCACAAGCAGCAGCACAGAATGGCGCTCGCTTTCAAGCCTCAATGTAAGGATAGGTTAGGTTGAAAAGAGGGTGCTGATATTAATCCGTCCATGCCACTATGGACGTTAGCTTGGAATCCAGTCGAAGTCCAAGGTAATTTACCGATTTTCTTGTCATGATGACTACGTCGTCGACTCGCATGTTTATTTCCTGGTTAATTCGCAGCCTAATTAGTATAACTAGTTCAGTCTTATGTGTGGCCAACTGTAGTCTAGTACAGTCAGCTAGAAGCATTGGAAGAGCTGCCAATGCATCCGGAAAAAGTCACAGCTTGGTGCGATTTTTGGGCTGGTCGCATCATTGGAGCGTACTGCTTTAAAGATTTTGCGAATCGTAACGTAGCTGTGAATGGTGAGCGCTAACTTGGATGATATTCAACTTTTTTTGCCTAAAATGCAAGAGCTTGACTAGCATGATTTGTGGTTTCAACAAGACGGTGCCACATGCCACTCAGCACGCCTAACAAAGGACTTATTGAGAGGAGAGTTCACGTTCGGGACCGATCAATTGGCCGTCTAGATCGTTGAAGTATTTATTCGTGAGGTACCGGCCGAAATGTTCGAAAGAGTATGCCAAAATTTGACTAAGCGGATGCACTATTTGAGGCGCAGTCACGGTCACGGTTTCGCCTTGCCACTGCTATTTGTTTCACCATCTCTGTTGGTATTTGTTATTGTTTTGTTGAATACAATTTAAAGTTGCCTAAAGCTCTACAGATCAAGAAACAAAATCATAAGCAGACATTTTCTGTAATGGGATGTATTTACCGGAATCAAACATTTATGACCAACACATATTTTAAGTAGAAGAATTTCAAAGTATTGATGTGAGCTTTTTTGTTGTTGAAAGGACATTTTAAGGCCTTTACAAGAGCCTTCCTCCAAAATCGATTCTACCTTATTGTGCTACATTATTCATCAACGGCAACGTCCATTAGATACAAGACGTAAATATATGGAATTTTAATTTTCTGTATTCAGTTTGTGTAGGGAGAAAGGACATTTGGTGAAGAATAACTATTAAGATCGTCTGTTGGGCAATTTTAAAGAGTTGCAAAGCATATTGTGGGCCTTTGAGACATTTTGTGAGGCATCTTGTTCCTTGCTATAACTTTAAAATTTGTTATCCATAAAGATCGAAACATAAAGTGCTTAATGCACCCAATGAACCACGTAATTCTAAACAAAAATTGAATACAAAGCAATGTTTATTAAATATAACCCTTTAATCTGGATTTATTTAAGATTTTATAAATTAAACAATACAACAAGGGATACAAACTACCACCACCATTAACAATACACAACCTTTGTTTCACTTATATCCTTTACCGTACTACCACCTCATGTTGTTCATCGGAGAATGGGCAAAACTTGCATTGGACGTTCGAGTGAAAAGACACACCTGAAGTAACAAAATTGAAATTGAATAATTTTTCCATCTGATTGCACTCTGCATGAAAGCATGGACCAGAGGAGCCAACGGACATACATATATGAGTACATCCTTATGTAAAGGTATACACACTCATCACAGACATATATATTGAGTATGATGATATGTCCTTTAGTTATAGAACTAAGGGTGGAAATTTTGGTATTCGCCAATGCAATGCCATAAGGCAGCATCGCTAGCAACTGATTACTACAATCAGCTGATTGCTATCTCAAGCCTGCTAATGGTAAGCATTGTAATGATGTTGTAATGTACACTGAAGAAAAGAACTATATGTTGGTATATAACAACTCATTCGTATGTAATAACTAAAAGATTAAGGTTTTGAGATATTTTTTGTATTCTAACATGAATGGTGCAATGGATCATTCGATATGAGCATAAAATTCATTTGAGATTAAAAAATTTAAAAAAAATACCATTAAACAAGTAAAAGCGTGCTAAGTTCGGCCGCACCAAATCTTATATACCCTCCAGCATAGCTCATCAAGCTATGCTTATCAAGTTCTTTGCCCGATATCTCTTTATAGGCAAACAAAAGTTAATGGATAAGAATGGCTATGCCATTGGAGCTATAGCAAGTAATGAACATATTGGAGATATATTAGGTTTGGCTGTTGGAGACCAGAGTAGAAGTCATTGTGTCAGCCTAATCGGATAAAAATTGTCGCTCAAGAAGTAAAATCGGGAGAGTTGTTTATATGGGAGCTATAACAGATTATGGGCTAACACAGACTATATTAGGCAAGTATGTTGAAGGTCATAGAAGAAGTTGCCGTACAAAATTCCAGCCAAATCGGATATGAGTTTCGCTCTCTGGAGGCTCAAAAAGTGTAATCAGGAGATTGGGTTATATGGGAGCTATATCAGGTTATGAACCGATTTGGACCATGCTTAGCTAATTGCTAATTTTGCCCATGAACATTCCACTAAGGCACAAGGGCAAACTTCTCATATCTCAATGATTGCAGTCCGATTCAAGTTTAAGCTCAATGATAAGGGGCCTCCTTTTTATAGCGGAGTCCGAACGGCGAGCCGCAGTGCGACACCTCTTTGGAGAGAAGTTTTACATGGCATAGTACCTTACAAATGTCATGTCAGCATTAGGAGGGGAAAACCACCGGTGAAAATTTTTGTTTTCTGATAGTCTCGCCAGGATTCGCACCCAGGCGGTCAGCGTCATAGGCGGACATGCTAACCTCTGCGCTACGGTGGCCTCCATACTTAGCACAGTTTTTAAAAGTCAAAACAAACTACTTCATGCAAAACTTCAGCCAAATCGATTAATAATAGCGCCTTCTAGCGGCTCAAAAAGTGAAGATCCGAGATCGGTTTGTATGGGAGCTATAATAGGTTATTAACCGATTTGGCACAGTTTTTAGAAAACATAAAGAAACACCTAATGCAATATTTCAGACAAATCGGAATCAGACAATGAACCCTCTATAGGCTCAATGAGTCAAGATCCGAGAGCGGTTTAAATGGCAGCTATATCAAAACATGGACCGATATAGCCCATTTACAATCCCAACCGACCTGCACTAGAAGGAAGTATTTGTGCAAAATTTCAAGCGCCTAGCTTTACGTCCTGTGACAGGCGGGCGGAAAGGACAAAACCGACTTCGCACGCTTCTGGTCAGTGCCGGGATTGAAGAGAACGCCGGACCCAGGTCCTTTTCGGTTTGTCAGAACCGCCTCTATGAAAACAGATCTTAGTCCATGGGTTCTCAATGTAGACACCCAGGCCCATTCTGTACCCTAGCTTTAATCTATCTGTGTAGCATGAACTTCCAGATGACAATACCAGAGTTCCGTCAATCCAAGACTGTGTCGCTGGCAACAGTGCCTCGCTCTCGACCTCAAGTGTCGTCTCAGTTATCTAATCGGAAACCTCCTCCACACCAAGCTACGGTGTGGCTCCTTATAAGCGAACCAACTCTTATGATATCCCATTTTGTTCCAGTGTATTTATTCACCTAGTCCACAAGTTCTTTTGTCTTCAGGCGTATTAGATAAAATTATGCACGTGCTGCCAAAATCCACTGATAATTGTGTAGCCAAGCATGTACGCGCTTTCGTAACCAGCCACTGGCAATGTTACGCATGCGTTCACCACCCCTTTTTCCGAGGTTGATTGTTTGCTCAAAAACACACACACACATTCACACTCAGACCAAAGGACATAATCATCCATTGTTGTAACTGACGTTCATTCAATTGGTTTTGCATTGCAAGCGACAGCTTGGATACAAAAGCTTAAAACATTTTCACCATGTCGCGTTGTTGCTATGAATATTTCATATGGAGTAACGTCATATATGAAAAACTATTCGTAATGATTGGGAAACCCTCCGACAGCAAGAGTCTTCCAAAACAATTTTCTCGTTTTCACAGCACATCAATGAACGACGCACCCAAACGACAAGAAAAAGAGCTATGCGTGCGTGTTTGTCATCCGTTTTATTTTTAATTAAAAAAAAAATACAAAACAACCATCATCGAACCTGGGTTAAGATCACATACCGAACGAAGGGCCAGAGATGGTGAGTTGGGATTTTCGTCTATAAGGATACAATGGCAAAAGGGATTTTTACAGCTTTCTGTGTCAAAATCATTTACATACACAATATGTTTTTTATTGGTTTGCCTTTGCCATTGTCCTGTTGTTGGCTGTAGGCTGTTTTTTGGGTTTTCTGCTTCCTTAACATGACATGGCAGCCTGTCTGTCATTTTATGAAATAAAGGTATTGTGCATTAGTAGTTTTGTTTCATTTCTTTTCAATATCTCACAAGCGAAGAGACACGTGTCCGTCCATTACAAACAAAATATCAAGCATTCAGAAGACATTGGAATAGGAATTATAATGAATATGTCGCATAGACATGATGTGTGAACTTTCCACCACCTTTTTGAATGGCAGTTTACTTGTTTGAAATTTGTGATTAACATAAATTTAATATTTTTGCAAGACTTCTAAAAATTAAGAAAAAACTTTTTACACTATTTATTTTTACTATATGACAGCCTATTGAGAGTGTGGTTCGATTAGTCATTGTTACCATTTATATCTAGATAGGACACATAATTAATGAGTTACAAGCATTTTAAGTTTAAAAATTAATTTTTTTTTTTAATTTTTAAGAAAAATTTTACGCTCCCAGAATGAAAAAGTTTCACTCAAAAACCCATGTCCAAACTGAGACGTTAGTAGGCAACATGGGGTTAGAGCAGAGACGGCGGAAGACATATTAAGGCTTCTGATGAAAACGCATTTTCCGTTGGATACCACGGACACACGGAAATACCGGGTTCTAGGTACAATAAGGTTGATCGAGGCCTCATCATTGCGGACGTTTTGGTAGAGTAAGCCTTGAGGAGCTTCCAACCATTTAAGTTAACCCGTTGCGAGGGAATATTTCTGAATTACTACAGAAGGACTGTAGCGCAGCGGTTAGCATGTAGGGGGACATGCTGCTGCATGAAGCTGAATCCTGATGAAAACAGAAAAAAATTTTCAACGATGGTTATCCCCTCCTAATGCTGGCAACATTTGTGCTATGCCATGTAAAAACTTCTCCCCAAAGAGGTGTCGCTTTGCGGCACATCGTTCGAACTCGGCTATAAAAAGGAGATCCCTTATCATTGAGCTCAAACTTGCATGGGACAGCATTCATTGATATGTGAGAAATTTGCCCCTGTTCCAGTGCATGGACATACACAGAAGGAGGCGGACTACCTGACGCCCAATGTGACCAACAGCGTTCCCAGGACTTGCTTAAACTCCAAAAGCCTTTTAGGAGGCAAGGCTGGTATTTATACAAAAGACCTTTGAGCCTTACAACTTTTCTACTCAAAACCATGGGGCGTATAGTGGAAACCATGATAAAGAGAAGTACATTCAACGAATTGGTCATGTCAAGAAAAGGGCTGTGAAGAACCCTATATACGAGTTTCTGCATAAAAAAGAAGAATCCTTTCATGCCAAGATGTACTCTTAGGCGGTTTGTTTTGACATCGAAAGGGTTTTCAAAAAATGTGAGGCCCAACACACTCATCCAATAGTACCGAGTGCTTAGAGGCTGGATAATCCACATGCTAAGGAATAGATGTAAAAATTGTGAGTTCCTTGACATAAGCATATAGGGGATAAGGTGGAATACGGCACTCCAGAGGGGGCCGCTTATCGCCACTTCTATGGATGAACGCCATAAATAGTATATTGCAGACCCTGACTGAGGAGGTGTAAGAGTCCGAATCATCTAAGCAGAAGAGACGAAACGGTCTTGGAGATGACATAAGATTGGGCTAGACATAGGAGTTTGAATGCAACCAAGGGAAGGCTAAGATCTGCTTGTCTGCCGCACCACATTTCCTCAACAGAACGACTTCGATATCCAACAAGGTCATACACTTGAGTGTGATCTTGGATAGAATATTTAACAGGAAGTGTTATTGTTGTAGCAGTGTGTTGTGTTATAAATTTCGTCTGCATGGTTCGGTTGAATATCCAGATCCTGGAACTCTGGAACAAAGTTATGGTGTGTCCAGAGGGTTTCGGGTCTGAGTCGAATGGATCTGGCGGGGCAGTTAAACTGGTGACATGTGTCGTGTGGTCTCAGGTCACAATCGGAACATACATCCTGGATGTTGTCGTGTGGTCTCAGGTCACAATCGGAACATACATCCTGCATATTGGCATCAATCCTTGGCCTGTAGGAGTAGTAGGAGTAGAGAGTAGGAGTAGAGTAGTATGCATCAGCAAAATCGTAATTGAGCCAGAACTGATTTGCTGGGCGAGGTCAACTGACTTTTGTGCCACCATGAACCATGGGAAAGCTGTCAGGCTCTGCTGGATGTCAAGCCATCAAGGTGTGGCGGAGAACAACGCAGCTGACGAGCTGGTCAGGAATGGATCTCTGATTGCCGCATATCTTGCTGTGGAATAAGAGAGACCTCCACTGTGCAAGCTTCTTGATATGGAGGACGCCTTTTATGATAACTGTGCGAATAAGGCGTGGAAGGGCTGGTGCTTCAGGTTATAGACAGTCAAAGGTCCTGTGACCAAGTAGCATGACTGAGAAAGAATGACTTAGGACTGCTATAGGAGTCCAGACTGGTCATTGCAACGTGAGGTCTTTGAAGTCGCGCTGAGCGTATGAATAAGCAAACTTCGGCAGGATGTGCGATGACGAAGAGGAGTTAGAGACGTTCGAGCACCTGCTGTGTTTTTGCCCGGCAAGCAGGAGCACAGGATCATTGGTGAACACCTCTTTCCGAGACTGGTAGGGCGCTTCTTCTGTGATCGAAGTGATTATGTGAGCGTTCCTCTGGGAGGTCTTCTGAGATTTGTGAATACGTGTATAACCTCCGGATATGGGCCGTGGTCTCACGTCTTTATTCTCTTCTCTTTTTTTCTAGAGTATCACAATGGGCCAAACTGGCAACCGCACATGCACCTAATCCTAGTCGTAGAGTTCCTCGATGTGGATACTCAACAGAATCAAGCAGACGAAAGATAGAACACAACACACTGCTACAACAACAACAAAAACAACGGATATGAAGGTACAAATCTTGGTTTCCTTTGCAAGCCCATAGCTCTTCAGCAAAATGACCTACATCGGCGAACCATTTGAACTTTGGGTTTATTTTGCAATTCGCCGCACTCTAATGTCTCAACAGATATGGATATGTGTGGCTACACCTTTTAACCCAACTGATAAGCATGGCTTAAAATTTCAAATCAAAATCTTTGAAAAAATAGTTTTTTCAATGCATCATAGTGTCCAAAACTTTTGACGAATACAGTTCCGTGTTATCGCATTCACATCATGAATATTTTCAAAAATTTTCTGATTTTTGCCTTCATTTATTTCAATTCTATTGAAAGTGCCAACATTCCAACTGATGAATCGAATTCCTTGGTCAAGGTGGAGTCGTTAAAGCTCAAACTTCAACAGCTGGAGTTGGATGTCAGAAAACAACTCGTTGCTGGAAAATTGCAATGGCAATTGCAGACATTTCAAAAGTGGTATCAGGATGCTGAGAAATGCTCTCGTGATATTTCCTACATATTTGATGACTGGACAATTATACAGAGACGCATTAATGCCAATGAAAATTTCCATAGAAATTGGACGGATTATAGCAATGGCTTTGGTGACAAACAAGGAAGCTATTTTTTGGGCTTAGAGGAAATTCACCAGCTGACAAACTCGCAACCTCAAGAGTTATTGGTGCTTTTGGGCGATGATGAAGGAAAAGTGGCCTATGCCAAATATGAAAATGTTGTAATAGGAAGTGAGAAGGAGAAATATGAGCTTAAGGAATTGGGTGAATATAGCGGAGATGCTGGCGATTCACTGTGCTATCATGTAGGTAAGCAATTTTCTACCTTCGATCAGGATAACAATGATGAAATGCAACGTTGTGCTAAAGTCTGGGTAGGAGGTTGGTGGTTCGGTGAATGTTTTGATAGGTAATTCAAGCAATGTTACGTATTGAAGGCTGTTATTCTTTTGTGATTTTCATTTATTTTCTTAAAGCAATCTGAATGGTAGTAACATGAAACATAAATCGGGCTCTATCTCCAATGAAGGCATAGTTTGGAAACACTGGCATGGCATGAACTATTCTTTGGAATTCGCTCAAATGATGATAAGGTCTAAGGTATGAAAACATGAATTCAAAAACATTGCCTTGGATTGATTAAATTATTCAACTACAAATTTATCTGTATATACCAATAAAGAAGCCGTTTGTTTGAACCGTTGAGTAGATCGTGCGTTTTGTTACCTCATTCCGCAAGAATATAACTAGTAAAAGGTAGTTATTTTCGGAAAAAAATTTTAAATCTCTCAAGGGTAGCTACGATAGTGTTATACATTAGGCGGTTGGTTGTTGTTATTGTAGCAGTGTATTATACACTGAGACGGCAGCCCTTGCCAATGAAGGCTTCATCGGGCCAAACCGGTACGTACAACCGGCTGCCATGAGATTTCAGTTATTAGGCGGTTTGTGATCTGCGTCTGTTTCCAGTAGAGCCCCCAGATCTTGATTCCGGGAGTTGGATTAGAATGAGGTCTAAAGATACAACAGCTACGGTGGTGGTATCAGGCCGTAGCATATTGTCTGCGTCTGTTTCCAGTAGAGCCCTCAGATCTTGATCACGAGAGTTGGCTTAAAATGAACTCCCAAGATACAGCAGCTGCAGTGGTTGTATCAGGCCGTAGCATATTCTCTGCCAATGAGCCTCGTTTAGTGGAATGGCTGCGATAGGCTGCACTAGCAAACAAAGGACTGATCAGTCTTTTCTGGTCAGGCGCAGCACTAGATTTAGCCCAGAAGGAAAATATTCCTTCTCGAGCAATGGCACATTCTTGGATACCAAGGATTCCCTCCGATTCTGTATCTATACTGCATGCATGTTTTTTGATCAGACAGTGACCTGTCATGACGGACACAATGAATGAGACGTCTGTTTTAGCCAATGACAGAAAAGCGGAAGACCTCTTCAAGTTCATTCGTTGCCCTTCGGGCATGATCCTAAAGCACTAACTTACATATCTCTAGAGGCATACTCACAGATTCCTTTTCCCCTAAGGTACTTTCAAGTCTCGCAAGCTCGCCGCTTTACACTTCCCTGGGATATCTTTGTGACCCGGCACCCAGAACAAGAAAATATTGAACTGTTCAACCCTCTCGTTGAGAAATCTGCGACAGTCAAGGGCAGTTTTTATATTCAGAAATACGTTCTTCAGAGATTTAATGGCTACCTGGCTGTCTGAGAAGCAATTATATCAGGATTTAAGTTCAATTTCGTGTCCAGCAAACCATCCAGGTATTTTGTGCTTTCAGTAAATAGAAAATTCTCTCCTCCCAAGGAGACAGGCACCACTGTAGGTAACATGTATCTGTTGCTCAAAAAAACTACTTCCGTCTTGCACGGATTTACGCCTAGACCACTTTCGGTAGCCCACTTTGCTAAAGCACATAGAGCTTCCTAAAGTATGACTCTAAAAGTACTAGGAAACTTCCCCTAACCGCAATAGACACGTCTTCAGCATACGCGACCACTTTTACACCTCTTTCTTCCAGAGACAATAATATATTGTAAATGGCTACGTTACAAAGTGAAGGAGACACTATACTTCCTTGAGGTGTTCCGCTACTGACACATCTTTTATACCCACCACCAAAGGATGGTGTCATTCCGTTTGCAACACATCGAAATATCCATTTCCGACCCTATTAAGTATATGTATTCTTGATCAGATTAAAAGTCTAAGACGATCTAGCCATGTCCGACCGTCTATCCGTTAGTCTGTTGAAATCAGGCTACAGTCTTTACAAATAAAGATATTGAGTGGAAACTTTGCACAGATTCTTTTTTTGTCCATAAGCAGGTTAAGTTTGAATATTGGCTATATCGGTCTATATCCTGATATAGCCCCCGTATAGACCGATCCGCCGATTTAGGGTCTTAGGCCCATAAAAGCCACATTTATAATCCGATCTTGTTGAAATTCGGGACAGTGAGTTGCGTTAGACTCCTCGACATACTTCTGCAATATGGCACAGATCGGTCCAGATTTGAACATAGCTGCCATATAGACCGATCACTCGATTTAAGGTTTTGGGCCCATAAAAGGCGTATTTATTGTCCAATGTCGCCGAAATTTCGGACAGTGGGTTAAGTTAAGCCCTTCAACATTCTTCTTCAATTTGGCTCAGATCAGTCCAGATTTGGATATAGCTGCCATATAGAACAGTTCAAAGTCTTGGCCCCATAAAAGGAGCATTTATAATCCGATTTCACTGAAATTTGGCACAGTGTCTTATGTTAGGCTTTTCGACATCCGTGTCGTATATGGTTTAGATCGGTTTATTTTAGATATAGCTACTTAAAGGTCTAATATTTTGTTATACACAATTGAATAATGACTTGTACTTATAAGTATTTGGTCCAATTCGGAACATATTTCGATATAGCTGCTATGGGGCATAAGGTATGCATTTTTCACCGGAATTTGACGAAAGGTGGTTTACATATATACCCGAGGTGATGGTATCCAAAGTTCGGCCCGGCCGAACTTTACACCTTTTTACTTGATAGATCTACAGATCCCAATGCTACGGCCTGATACCACAACCGCAGCTGTTGGGTCTTTGGATTCCATTCTAAGCCTATTCCTGTGCTTCAAATTTGCCACTCCACAGGAAACAGACACAGATCATCAACCGTCTAATGCATAACACTGTCGTAGCTATCCTTAAGTGACTTACAATGTTTTCCTATTACAAGTTGCAGAATATTGTTGCGGAGCGAAATAACTCGACGGTTCAACAGGATTCTGTGAGATTCTCCAATATGAAATGGCAGCGTATACTGAACACTTTTCACTTTTACAGATGACAAAATTGTCAACCAGTGCTGCCAGGTCGAAAAACGTAACTCATAAAAAATCATCCTTTACCTTTCATTTGAGCCCCATATTGTCATGGTCAGTTAATAATTCCGGGTTTCAAGGTTTTTTGGAGTAGGGACGCCCCCAGACAGTTGATTCCGAAAATCGTTAACAATTTCGTGCTCTATTGCCGAATACCTTTCATTTGATTAGGTAAATATGTGCAGTTTGTGGTGTGTTTTGTGTGTGAGGCGGCCACCCAGACACTGAAGGCCTGAAAAAATATGTCAGACTTGTCCTCTACTCTCAAAAATCTTTTTTTTGGTCCCAATATTAACAGGGACAGTAAATAAGCCCTGTTGAGGAATGGTTTTGGAGGTGAGTGGACTCCCAGACACTTGGTCCCGAAAGTCGATATCGATTTCGTGCTTTACTATAAAATACTTTTATTTGATTTTGGTCTGGGAGGTCTTTTGGCTTTGGGAATTGACCTGAACACTAGGTTTTAACTCTCAACCCCGAGCATTTTTGAAAATTATGAAAAGAGAGAAGGGACCTCCCGCCTATTTTCACCACGGGACCATTCCACACCACCTGTAAAAAAATTCGAGAAAATCAGTTCATCGAAAATTGTTGAAATATAATGAGTTTGCGAATTTTCGCTCGTCCTGCTGCTTTTATGCGCTCCATTTGTCAGTTCCAACATTTTAAACTCAAAGTTCATGTTAACTAAGCCCAACAAAATGACTTTAGTGTCTCTTTCAATCAAAATTTAAAAGTCCATTTAGAGTTCGAATACATTACCGCCACATCTCATCTAAATCCGATATAAAAACAACCCCCTTGAGCATCCCTATCCTTTAGTTTAGCTTTATCTTTGAACTTTTTTTTTTGGAAAGGCATAAAGGGATGAGAGAAACTTCTCTTGAATGACCACTGACGCCAACATCCTATCATCAAAGCTGCAAGGGTGAAAGTGTTGTAGTTGCATGTGTGTGTGAGAGAGAGAGAGGGGGTAGAAACAGGACAAACGAGACGCTGGCCACCAGCACACAACAAAAAAGGGAGAAAAGAGTTGAGTTTAACAAAACAAAGGATTAACCCGAAAACAAAATATTGACGATTAATTCAAAAGGCTGTAAAAACTAAGCCCAACATACAGACATAAGGAGAAAGCTTGGATGTTGATGCTGGAGTAGTAACATGGAACATTGCCTAGATGAAATTGCAATCCCAATGGTCCTTACCGGTAAAGACTTTCATTCCCAACGAAAAAAAAAAACACAACAAAAACTGATGAAATCATTCTATGATATGGGACTGGGACACATTCAGGATACAAGGACAACAAATGCATCAGCCCTTATGAATGATGGCTGTGATGATGATGTTTTTGTTGTTGTTGTTGTTGATGATGCACCATGACCATAGCCACCATAACTCAAACCTTTGTCATGTTGAAGTCCGTTTTTTGTTTCTTTGCCCTCCAAGCTACATTTCCAAAAGGGTTAAAATACACAAAGGTAAACGAATGCCATAGTAAATTTGACTTTTATTGCCATATTTTTGTTTTTATACTCTCCACCATAGGATGGGGGTATACATATACCTCGAAATATAAGTCTAAGACCCCATAAAAAATATATATTCTTGATCATCATGACATTTTAAGTCGATCTAGCCATGTCCGTCCTTCCGTCTGTCTGTCGAAATCACGCTAACTTTCGATGGAGTAAAGCTAGGCGCCTAAATTTTGCACAAATACTTCTTATTGGTGTAGGTCGGTTGGGATTGTAAATTGGGCCAAATCGGCCCATGTTTTGATAGATCTATAAACCGATTTTGGGTCTTGACTTCTTGAGCCTCTAGAGGGCGCAATTATTATCCGATTTGGCTGAAATTTTGCACGTATCTTTTTGGTATGACTTCCAAGAACTGTGCCAAGTCAGTCCAAAACCTGGCCTAAGTCAGTCCAAAACCTGATATAGCCGCCATATAAACCGGTTTCCTGACTAAACTTCTTGAGCTTTTAGAGGGCGCTATTCCTATCCAATGTAGTTGAAATTTTGCTTATGTCATTGTGGTACGATTTCCGACATCTGTGCCATGTATGGTTTAAATCTAAATCTATGGTTTAAATAATAACCCGATATAGCTGCCATATAAACCGATCTCCCAATTTGACACTCAGACCCACTAGAGGGCGCCATTTTTACTCGATTTGCCTGAAATTTTGGAGGTGGTATTTTTCTATGACTTCTAACAGACATGACATGACGGTCCATATCGGTCAATAACTTGATTGTAAAAGTCATTAAAAAAACTTGACAAATGCGGTCCATGGTGGAGGGTATATAAGATTCGGCACGGTCGAACTTAGTACGCTTTTAATTGTTTTTTTTTTTTGTTTTTCAAAAACAATTTAAATATGCCAAAGAAATTCGAAACCAGGGTCGTTAGTTACGTGTTTTTTCTTAAACATAAGGGCTAAGAAAACGAATCAGAGAACTGTTTAACAAAAAAAAATGCTCATAGATGAGGAAAATAGGAAATCAATCAGGAACTAGTAATGTGTGTAATAATTGTGCCGCAAAGATAAGGACAAAGGATAATTGGTCAATTGAACGATTCCTTACTTTTTTATGTCATGTGAAACCAATTCTAGAGATGAGTTATTTAGCAAAGTGGAAAGAATGTTAAATCAAAGCTATACGAAGATAGCAAACATAGAAATTGGATGCAAAAAAGCGCTTTCTGTACAACAGATAATCCCAATGGAATGCTTCATCGGCCAACAAATTTCGTAGAAAAAAATTTTTTGTCGAAAATTTCGTCAAATTATTGATTTCTATACGAGCGAAATTTTTTTAATGGCTTACAGAAAATATAGAAAAGTAACCAATTTGCAGAAAAATAGGGGAAATCAATGATCAAATAGAAGCACATTTTAATTTCAACTAAATGCATTTCTTCAAAAAAAATTTAAACTTGTCATATATTTTATTTTCCTGTAATAAATGTGAAACATTAGTAAGATTAGATTCTTTTATGAATATTAACTGATTTCGGCCCGCTTCGCTGCGTCCCCAGATACTTGGACATTAATCTTAATGTCATACCCGTAATCTACTTCCAAACAGCCTTCATTTGAACCCCATGTTGGGGCAAAATCCCTCGGCCCCCTCCTAAAAGGTTATATGATTTTCCAATATGCCTATTTGAAGAGTTTTTGGATCGGAGCGGCTCCCTAGGTACTTGGACCCATTTTTGAAT
Source organism: Stomoxys calcitrans (assembly GCF_963082655.1). NCBI lineage: Eukaryota > Metazoa > Arthropoda > Insecta > Diptera > Muscidae > Stomoxys > Stomoxys calcitrans. The sequence continues at coordinate 28,718,906 of NC_081555.1, read as the reverse complement.
ACCACATTCGTACTCTACTCACAAATACCTTTCATTTGAGTCCCATATTGTTAAGATCGATCCACTTTTGGTTTTTTGTGGCGTTTTGGTGGTAAGGGGGAGGGTCCGATCCCCCTTCCAATATGAACAAATTATATAGCTTATATCTCCTTCCAGACCAACCTACTACCGCTTTGCTGTCGCTGGCTAGAACAGACGTCCCAGTCATTGTGTCTGTCATGAGAGGTCACTGTCTGATAGGAAACAAGTAAAAGCGTGCTAAGTTCGGCCGAATCTTGGGAACCCACCACCATGGATTCTGCTAAAAATGTATACAAAATAAATTTTGTTGAGAGGCATAATTTTATTCTACATACGAAACTTCTGGCAAACTAGCAAAAATTAATGCTTATATTAATTAAACAAGGATGATCGAGAGGCCGGTTCACATGGGAGCAATATCAGGTTATAGACTGATTTGGACCGTATTTGGCACAATTGTTGGAAGTTGTGAGGTCGTCGAGGAAGAAAAGACAATACAGAATCTGTAGTGTGTGTGTCCTGCACTGGCAGTAAAAAGGAGTTCCACTTTAGTTTAGTTCAATGGTAGGAACTAGAAGGTATCTTCCTTCTTTCTGCCAATTCTGTGGTATCACAATGTACGATAACGTCTTAGTGTGTCTGATTGGAGACTGCCACTTAAACCTGACCTAACCATGGACCAAATCAGTCCATGTTTAGGCATAGCACCCATGTTAACCGATCTCCCGACTTAACTTTTTGAGCCGCTAAAGGACGTAATAAATACCCTATTTGGATGCATAGTTCCAAAATAAACTTCTTGAGTCTCATATTGTCATGTCTTGTTTCGTGGTGCCCTCTTGCTAACACAGAGGCATGAGCTACCAAATATCTGTTGTCCGCCTCATCCTCCAAAAATCCATAAAACGGACAAGTAAACCAGTCGGTCAGTATGGGGATCATTTGAAAGAATAAGATAGAACGGGATGCAGCGGCGTAGAGTATTAATGCGGAGGTCTGGATGCCGATACAACGGAGATGATATGGAAAATCAACAGATATTGGGTCCACCTCGATGTAATGCGAAAGCGGTCCCGAGGTGGAATTAATCCCCAAGGGTAACTCAGGATGGGTTTTTATCCGACACAGTTGATAACGGAGTCCAGCATAAGGCAGGAGACGCACTTGTCATATGTGTAAAGCATTTTCCAATACTGACCCGCAAAAAAGAAAAGTAACAGCGTGCTATGTTCCGGCGGGCCGAATCTTGCATACCCTCACCCATGGATCGCATTTGTCAAGTTTTTTGGCCGATATCTCTTTGTATTGCTATACAATTTCAACTATACCAAGTTATGAACCGATTGGTGCCATACTTCTTTTGACTATTGGAGACCAAAGTGGAATTCATTGTGCAAAATTTCCGCCAAATCGGATAAGAATTGAGCCCTATAGCGGCTTAAGAAATAAAATTGGAAGATCCATTTATATAGGAGCTATATCATTTCGGCCTGAACGGGTAAGAATTGCTCCCTCTAGAGGCTCAAGAAATATAATAGTGAAATCGGTTTATATTGGAGCTATATCGGGTTATGAACTATATATAGCACAGTTGTTAGAAGTTGGAACAAAACACTTCATGCAAAATTTCAGCCAAGTCGGGTAATAGTTGCGCCCTCTATCGGCTCAAGAAGTCAAGATCCGAAATCGGTTTATATGGTAGCTATATCAGGTTATTAACCGATTTGAGCCATACTTGGCACAATTGTTGATGGTTAAATCAAAACACTTCGTGCAAAATTTCAACAAAATCGGATAATAATTGCGCTCTCTGTCGGCTCAAGATGTCAAGATCCGAAATCGGTTTATATGGGAGCTATATCAGGCTATGAATCGATTTACACCATACTTGGCACAGTTGTTGATGTTAAACTTGAACTCTTCATGCAAAATTTCAGCCATATCAGAAAAGAATTGCGTCCTCTAGAGGCTCAAGAATTCAAGATCCGAGATCGGTTTATTAGGCAGCTATACCAAAACATGGACCGATCTGGCATATTTACAGTCCCAACCTGCCTGCTCTAATAAGAAAGTTTTGTTCAAAATTTCAAGTACCGCTCCGCTCCTGATTGTAAAAATTCTAGTTTTTCTCCTGCTCCCGAAAAACTAGGACAGCTTCACTTCTGCTCTGGCTATCACTCCGTTTCGCTCTGAATCTCTGACCTTAAGTCATGTTAAGTTTGTCTACTGCCATGAAACACTCAAACCCCAGTAGAAGGGATAATGGGTAAGACTGAGACTATTCACCATAAAGAGGCAGATAAGTGTTTTCAGGGGGCCTGTCCTGGATGGTCTGGAGCTGCCGCTTTCTCGAGAGTCTAAGGACCTTGGCGTAATATACGTAGCCGTAGCATAAATTGGAGAGGAAACGTAAAGACGTGTTCAAAAGAAGACACTGCTGTTGCATTTCGATAAGTATGGATTGGGGCTGAGGACTGCACGATGAATGTTTACGGCGGTGGTTGAAGCCTTTTTCGATGCAATATCGCCTTTTCGATGCAATATCGGCTGCTCGATCGGTCTATTACAATATATGAGGTTAGTCAGCGACGCTGAAGGTCTTCAGGCTATGTGAGGTCAAGACTGATCAGGAGATGCAAATAGCATATTCGCGCCATTGGAAAAGAAAGCCAACTGGGTTTGCGAGCCCCTTTTAATTAAGGTTTATCAGGAAATAGGTAGGAAGCGAGCAAGCTAGGAATGGATCGCTGATGAGTGCATGATCAGCACTCATCAGCGATCCATTCCTAGAGAATAAGTGAAACCAATCCGGAGCAAGTCTTAATTTAGCTCCTAGAAATGGGGGAGTCATACAAACTTCTGAATGGGAGTAGTATTTTTCTGGCGGATGTCTACGCGATCCTAAAGATCCTGGATATGTTTTTGGATCAGGAGCAGCTGCCCAATCGAACCCACACGATATAAATACGAGGATTTAAGATCTTCTAAACTAATAAAGAGCTTCTACTACCGATGGGGAAAGCTATCGGTCTTTGTTGGGTACCAGACCATCAAGGAGTGGCAGGGAATGAGATGGCTGACGAGCAACCCAAAATTGAATCCCTGATGAATGTTGGTCAAGCTACTGAATAAGTTAAACTTACCAAGTGTAGAGCTCTTCATTGAGTACCCAGGAATTAGGTAACATTGCCGTCTCGAAGAGAGTAGCGTTTTCCAAAAATTTGTTTTAGCGATGCCTTACAGATGATTCCGATGCAGGAATATTTGCCTGGTGTAAGAAGACAGTCAAGCTGCGCTGAAGGATCTGGCCTTATTGTTGCTGTAGCAGTGAGTTGTGTTCTATTATTCGTTTGCTTGATTCTGTTGAATATCCAGATCCAGGAACTCTGCGACTAATGTGGCGTGCATCCAGAGGGATCTGGGTTAGAGGCGAGTGGGACTGGCTACGCTGTTAAACAGGGGACGCTTGGTCGCAGATCAGGTGCAATTTTCAGAATTTCCAGAAACTGATATCCCCCATGCCGCTTGAACTAGAGGTTCTCTCTTGTAGCGCTGAACGATACGCTCTAGATCGTATAGGTTATGTTAGGTGGAATAAGTTGACCACCATAGGTGAGTTCACTCGGAGGCCAGCTTGGTTATACCCTGGAAAGAAAGGGAAGAGAAAGGAGGCCACATCCAAAGGTTATACACTAAATGGAGAACAGAATCAGAAGGAATGGAGAACCAAAGCGGGGGGTGGGGATCCCATCCCCACGCAAGCATGAATGTACATTCCCCGGAGCTTATGGCACCGCCATTCCGTAGCATAAGAATCGGATCCCATGAAAGGAGAGCCATGCAGACCTGCACATGAACATAGCAAGTACTTGATAGTCTCCTTCTCATCCTAATCGAGGCAACTCCTGCAGAAATCATTATGCGGTATTACCATGGGCGCCACCATGCGGGCTATGGAAGAGTGTCCGGTTATGACACCTTTTAAGGTACTCATCGACTCCTTATCGAACGCCAGCAAATCCCCCGTCCTCCTTCCGGACATGAACATAGGAAGTACTCGATAGACTCCTCCTCATCCTCATCGAGGCAACCCCTGCAGAAGTCATTATGCGGTATTACCATGCGCGCCGCCATGCGGCCTATGGCAGAGAATCCGGTTATGACATCTGTTAAGATACTCATCGACCTCTTATCGAACGCCAGCAAATCCCCCGTCCTCCTCCGGTCGATGACAGACCAGAGCGCCCTAACGATTCGGCAACCATCCACCGACGCTGCTCTGGCCATCTTTTCTACTGTGTTCAGTAGCTCGACAAATGTCATGTAGGCAAGAAAGGTGGCTGTTTCATCAGGCGCAGACGAACCCCTCCTGGCGCATTCGTCCGACCCCCCATTCCCTGGGTTGGGCATGGGTGGTCCCCTTCACACACGTTGGAACTAGGAGCCCCGATTTTTGTAGTTTTCATCGTCATGCTCATGTTGAGAGCTACCGTCCACAGATTGAGGATAGTGGAATGCTTCGTATTCCGAGTCGTTGCAATTGCAGTCGCGCACAATCCGCACACAATCAAGTGGAGAGTCTCAGTGAAAAACCGGGCGACACAGACTCTGGTTTAAATACTGGGTGCCTTTGATATTCGATGCCAAGGCGAGTTATTTGCACCTTTAAATAACCAAGTCCATAACGTTCACGTGGCGATCCGCTCTCTGGAACTAAACGAGATTTCTTATCTATGGAGATTGAAGAGGATCGCTACCTTCGCATGCCAATGTGGTTCCAACCAGGGCTGTGAAGTTAAGTTTTTGAGATCGGAACCGAAGTCTAGCCCTCGAATCCGACACCGGGTCGGAGTATTGTCATGCTTTAGACCACATACATACATATTTGGTTTCTATTCAGAAAATGGAACAGCTAAAAACTTTTTGGAAAGTTAGTCAAAGTGTGCAGAGGCTATCAATAAAGAAACTATTTTTATTATTATGATAAAAAAGACATCACACACAAGATAAGTAAACAAACAAAAAAATATGTATTAACTTAATAGGATTCTATACAAGTATGTAATTATCGTTTGGGACATTTTTCCATTTTTTTATTTGATTTATTTTTCTTAGTTTTCTGCCGTCTACTGATATAATACTTAAAACTAGAAGTTGTTTAAACCTAGAAGAACAAACACCTCACATTTTATTTGTTGGTTATGTTGCCAACAACAGCTTTGGTTACTTCTAGTACTTCTTTGACTGGTTGTTTTATGGCCTCCATGGTGGTCTGATGGGCACCGACTGTACCACTACTGGGTACATGGAAGAAATATAGCATAAAACCGGCAGCTAACAGGAAATGAGCAGCTAATATGCCAATAATTAAAAATAAAGAATATTTGGAATTTCTCAAAGCTGGAGTGAGTACAGCTATCAATACAGAGCCGGACAATAAGGCGGCTGTAATGACCAGAAGCCATTGGAGTATAGAAAGCTGCAAAAATGGAAAGGGAAATATGGGAGTTATTTGAAATTAACGTTGAAGTAGTAGGTGATATATACCTGAATAACCCATAGAATAGATACTGGAATGTATATGGCCAGTGAGTATCCATAAACGCACATTAGACTTAATAAAGATGGAGTATAATCAGCCTGTAAACATAAAGGAATGTTTTTTTTTAATTATCGGGAAATCTCGATAATGGTAATGAAGACTGCAAGAAAGAAGGCCACCGTGGTGCAGAGGTAAGCATATCCCCTTGTGAAGCCGAACGCCTGGGTTCAAATCCCGGTATGAACATCGGACTACGTTTGCGAGGTAACCAGCCATTTTAAAACTTCTCTACCAAGTGGTGTCTCTATACAGTACACCGTTCGGAACCGGCATAACAAGGGGGGCCCCTCATCAGGGGGCCCTCTAATCGGACTACGCTCATTGATATGAGAGAAGAATCCCCTGTTCCTTAATGAAATGTTCATGGGAAATTTAGAAGTAGTTGTAGTATTGTAGATTACCCCTCCTAATGACAACATTTGTGAGGTACTATGCCATGTAAAACTTCTCTCCAAAGAGATGTCGCACTGCGTTGCGACATTCGGACTCGGCTATAAAAAGGAGGCCCGTTATCATTGAGCGTAAACTTTAAACGGACTACGCTCATTGATATGAGAGAAGAATACCTTGTTCCTTAATGAAATGTTCATGGGAAATTTAGTAGTAGTAGTAAATTACAGGTACTGTTCCATTTGAAAAAATTGCATGGCAGCCATGTAAAAACTTCTCCCTAAATAGGTGTCATACTACAGTAAGCCATTCGCACTCGGCTATACAAAGGAGATACCTTATCATCGAGCTTAAACCCTCTTCGTGTTTCTTAACTATTTGTGAGAAAATTTGCACCTTCAATTGGGCACAAAATCATTGAAATCTTAAGAGCGGAAAAAGCCAAGCCCCATTCTTCTAACAGAGGCAAATCTGGCGGGGCCCGTAATTTATTCAGCTGAATGTTTAGTTGAACGGATAAATTTCCTGAGTGGTCATTGTTTTTGTCAGGTTTTTGATGTGACGCTGAATACGGAAAGTGGGAATTTTGCAAGTTTTATGGCGTTGAGAATTTGAAGGCAGTTCAAAAGGCACAGGATTAAAGGTGAACACCCCTTACCGCATCCGAATTTTCGTCAGTCACACAGCCCTCCCGTCGTTCTGCACTATTCTATAATAGGGGACCTGAAATGACTGCCCGTAGCAAACTTTTTCCGATAAGGACTCTTTTCCAGTTTGCCAGTTTTGTACAGTTTTTAAGAAAACTTTTGAAATCTGAGGGTGTGGCTCCATCAACATACAACCCAACTTAAAAGGGGACCTAAAATGACTGCCCAAACTTTTACCGATAAGGACTCTTTTCAAGTTCGCCAATTTTGTAGAATTTTTAAGAAAACTTTTCAATTCTGAGGGTGTGGCTCCACTACAATACAACCCAATTTTACTGTAAAGAACCCAAAAGCCAAATGTTGTTGTTATTGTAACCACATATTTGCATGAGGTGGTAGCGATTCTCGTCAATCTCCCAAAGTTGAGCAAGTTCGTTGAGGCCTTTAGAACCGATTGCCGCGGGAACATTGTGTTGTGTATTCATTATTGCAATATTCGTTGTATCGATCTCCTATTCTGGAAGGACTGGCTGGACGAAACTTTCACTGCAGTTGCAGCTACTCTGTATGGACCATTCCACTATCCGCAACCTTGGACGCGACCGGAAGCTCCCATGTAAGCTTCTCGTGATAACGAAGAACATCACACAGATTGAGATTCAAAATTCCAGCCTGTGTGATGTGCTGGGTCCATTATTCATTGGTAAGGTTCTGTTAAATATCCATATCCAGGAAATCTGCAACTAGGATTAGGGGCGCATACGGTGGTCTTGTCGTTAGTTCAGTAAAATTGCCAATGCCGTTGACAGGGGATGTTTGTCATCAACCCCAGACCAAAAGAAATTAAGCCTTCTGCTTCTGCTGGAAATTAGGTAAACCAGAATTACTATGGTCCGCCGAAGGAGGTTACCTTCGTCAAGCGTTATGGACGGCGTATGACTTCAAACTTTACGCCCCAGATCGTGAAGATCCAACTTGACGTTCCTGGCATACTAAGCGACAGTCGTGCTTTAAATTAGACGAAATACATGCTGATGCTAAGCACTGGAAAATTCTCCACCAACACTCGAGGGGAATGCTTTTCTGGCTTTAGTAGCGGGATCATTTCCAACAATGCACATATTACGGATGTCCAAGGTTTCAGTTTCTGCTCGAGGACGTATTGGCAATGTTCTCAAGAATGGAGTTGTTTCACTGTATCGAAAGCAACGGAGATCGTCCTATGATTAGCAAAATCCATGCTGACAATCAGCACTACGAAATGCTCATTCAAGGCTAGAGGGATTGGTGCCACAATTGCTTTGGTTACAGGCGAGAAAAGGGAGATCGGAGAATTAAACTTTTTCTGGAATCCCTTTAAGGCTTCAATAGCAACATCGCTCTCTCCATTTTCCAGATAATGGGAACTATGAGAGGGCCCTGGAAGAGGTTAAAACTTTGTCAGCAACAGCGACAACCCTTGGCCGATAAAAATTCCGCTGGGTAGATCTGGTACCCAAACGGATTGCCGTAGAATCGCAAAGTCTGCGTTAGGAGCTGCTACTGTAAATATAGGGAGTTATTTGTCTGCTTTAGGTACAGGAGAAGTCGGGGGGATGACATAGTATGCCGGTGCCTATGACCCACTGCCGAATACGTGGACACAGCACCTTGTAACGTTGTCAATATGACTATACTCCTGTATGTTAGACAAGCCAGAACATGTCCTCACTTACATGTTAGAGTACTGGCAAACAGAAGCAGGTTTCAGATTATTTCTCATTCCCTTCGGACCAAAAGTATGCTGAGTAGGTACTTTGGGATGAGCCTCGTCGAAGACAATGAAGAACAAAACACGTATTCTTTGAAGTTGAGTATTCCATCGAGTCAATTCGCGCCATATAACTGAAATTCTAATTTTTGTTACTTACATTTTCCGTTTCAAGACCCTCTTCCAAGGGCTTCAAACTGTATTTGAAGAGGGCCCATAAAGCTCCTGGCAAGAAGTTTGCATAGATAAATATACAAGTGGCTGCATAGGAGACCAAATGGAAGTTATAATGCCACTGGTAAGTTTCACTTTGATGCTGAAGATAATTGGCAATATTGCCGCTAATGGCAATGCAGAAGATCTATGAAAGAAAGCCAAAAAATACTTTGATATGAATCTATTTCTGTAATTATATCATTGACTTACCAAAGTCGTTGTTATCCAAAATGGTCCATACAAATCCGGATTCTGTCCAATTGACGATTTTAAATAATTACTGGGAGCCCTTTTGGGTATCATAGAATTGGCAATACGTTCCAGTACTACCAAGGTATCAACATCAAAGAATCTTTGATAATATTCAATGGTCAGGAATGAAGTTTTACTGGGCGTTGCCGTGGCAGGCTCTGGTAAGCCAGTGTTTTTGCCACCGCCACCTCCACCACTTGACGACATGCCACCGGAAAGAATTTGCGCTGAATTGCTCATGTCATAGATTAAATCGGAAAGGGGATCACCACGCTGCCGCCCAGCTCCACCAGAACCGGAGCCCGTTGAATGCGTTGGTGAATTGACATTTATTTGTGCTGGAGGACTGCTGGTGCTAGGGGTATTGGTGTAATCCTTAAACTGCAATAAGTCATCTGACTGCATGATGTTGTGCTGTAAAACAAAGAGGAGACGTACTAAATGTTATTCTGGTAAAAAGGTTTAAGATATGTAATAATTATGAGGAAACAGAGTTGCTGTTACTGTAAAAGCCACTTCGAATGTGGGCCACGATAAAAACCTCTAGCGTGTTTCCGAGCATCTTAAGGTCAAGCTAAAATGGGTTAGTCCACATTTTAAGCGGTAATTTCAATGTTTCCCAATTGCCAAGTTTTTATTGAATAAGTCGATAGGAACACCTATATACACTAAATTCCTGCTAATAATTTTCAGGCATTCGGGCAAAATGGAGCGTGCACACCTAGATTAGATGCCAAAAACAATTGCAAATACCCTTGTACCTCAGTTTATTTTTGTATGCCAACGGATGGTAGGGGACTCTGAAGGTTTGCATTCCCCCCTTTGTGATTGCACGATTATATTTGTTTTGTTTCTTCCTATTAACATCAAAGGGCGGACACCGCAATAAGAATTCATAGAGGATGATGCATGGCGTGGGGTATGAACAATAAATCAAACAGTGCACTATCTATGTACTCCAGATCTAGCACTACCCAACCCCAACATTAGATTCTCATTATAATTGCGACGGAAAATAATTTGTTTGCAAATATTATTCATTTTTCACCGACAGACACTTGCATGCCGCACACTCTAAAATGGCCCTCAAATTAAAAGTTTTTTATTATTTTAACAAGATATGCCATATTTCTAAATAATTACTTATTTCAGTCCTTTGCCTTTTCTTTTAACTACTTATTTCAAGTGTTTTATTATTATAAATTTTAATTATATTTTATTTTTTCCATTGGCTTAACACGTCGATTAGTTTTCAGTCAGCTGTGTGCTGTCATTGGATTTGGTGTGGATTGTCATATTGGATTACTTTGTTCTTTTTCATGTTGTGCGCTATGTTTTTGATAACAAATGGCAGGGTTGTATTTTGTTTAATACATAGCCAACGACAGTTATAATTGTGAATGGCAAAACACTTTTGAATGTTAAACTATTGTGAATGTCGGAAGGGTAATAATAGTATAAAATTTTTGCCCATATAATTCACAAAACTTAAAGTAGCGTTAAAGTAGGTTTATTTGACAGATTTCTCTTATAGAACTGTCAAAAAAATATACTATAAAACTGTCTTAAGTTTAGTGATCAAATGAAATTTTAACAGTCAGAAATTATCAAAATTATTATTAAAGTGTAAATTACATCAGGATTCACTGAATAAAGGTCGAGATATATACTTACGAGTGCATGTCAGAAAATATGTGAGTTACACAATAAATGCACGCACGCATCTGACGGAATAAGTTAATCAACTCTCAAATTTGAACGCGTTTGAGGGAGCAAAACATATGAATTGCAAATGTTTAGTATTCAAAAATTGTTTTGCAGTCCGTAAATTGTAGAAATTCTTTTGTGATTTTAATACTAAACCACATTATTAGCAATTTCCATTGAAATTATCTTTGGAAATGATAGAAATATAAATAATTTTTGGCAGTACATGGCATTGAGGATATCCACTTGTTCTTTTTACATTCATTCTTTGTTTACGTTTTCACCTATTTGATGACACTTTCAATTGGCAGATTTGACATCCCTAATGATGTTCATGGGGCCTATCCACTTTATGTTTTCTCAAGTGACCTAACCTTCTATTAGTGAATCCTGTGTTGTGCCCAACGAGCATCATATTGTGTTCTCATACCCAAAACATCAAGAGCTTTTGACCGCTCAATATCAAATCAATCAAATTGTTTTAATAAAATATACAACATTGAAATATTTTGTTTTCAAAAGATAAATTAAAAAACCAAAAAATAATGCTTAAATGTGCAATGTACTGCACTTTCTCAATAGAAAACAAATTTTTATTGGCATTTGTTAACATTCACAATAGGCAGGCTTGGAAAATCTTAACGTTATTCATGGGGTCTATTCACTATATGTTTTCGAAAGTGTTTTGACCTTCTATTCAGGATTCACTGAATAAGGTTAAGCCAAGCGATCAGCAAGCATACAGTATTTTTAATTTTTGGCAGTACTTGGCATTGAGTATGTCAACTTGTTCTCTTTTTTACATTGATTCTTTGTTTATGTTATCTCCTATTTGATGACATTTTCAATCGGCAGATTTGACATCCCTAATGATGTGCATGGGGCCTATCCACTTTATGTTTTCGCAAGTGACCTAACCTTCTATTAGTGAATCCTGCCTTCTATTAAAGAATCCCGAAATATCGCAAAAACGTGTTAAGTTCCACCAGTAGTGGAATTCTGTAAACTCTTTTAACGGAAATCGTTTAGTATTGTTGTTTTAAAAATCAACATAGAAAATCGTATAGTATTAAGTAGCCAGTTTTAACAATCAAGGCACGGGATAGTTGTAAGCATCACACAGGCTGAAACATTGATTTCTAATCTGTGTGGTGTTCATTGCTGTCATGAGAAGCTTAGCTGCTAGCTACCGGGCGCGTCCATAGGTTACGGATAGTGGAATGCTCCATACGGAGTAGTTGCAATGGCAGTCGCAGGCTCAGTGAGAGTACGGGCGGCACCGGCTCTTGCATAAATATAGAGTGCCTATGATGCTCGATATGACAAGGCGAGTTATAGGCGCCATTATGTTCCCGCGGCGATCGGTCCTATAAACCGATCCTGGATCTTGAATTCTTGAGCCGCTGTAGGGCGCAATTCTCATCCGATTTGGCTGAAACTTTGCACGAGGTGTTTTGTTATGATTTACAATAATTGTGCTAAGTATGGTTCAAATCGGTACATAACTTGGTATAACTACCCCATAAACCGATCTGGGATCTTGACTACTCGAGCCTCTAGGAGGCGCAATTCTCATTCGATTTGGCAGAAATTTTGTACAACGGCTTCTCTCATGACTTCCAACATTTGTGTCTAATATGGTCTTAATCGATCAATAGCTTGATACAGCTCCCATATAAACCAATCTCCCGATTTTGCTTCTTGTGCCCCTACAAGGCGCAATTCTTATCTGAATGGATTGAAATATTACACAATGAGTTCTACAATGTTCAGCATTCAATTCATTTATGGTCCGAATCGGACTATGGCTTGTTTTTCAATAACATTGGTTATTTTATAGAAAACTGCAATGCGTAGTAATTTTTGCAAAATTTTAATTTTTCTATTAAAAATCTAAATTAAGTACAATAATTTGCGAGATAGCATTTCATTATCTTATTCTCTTTATAAATTTAAGATTGATACCATTTTTTGATTTTAAAGTCATTTGTGACATCAATATTAACTCCTCTTCTGGATCTCTCAACACCACTTCGTATTGCTGCAGTAGTCGTACACACATGATTTTCATAATTTGCAAAGAATATTTTCGACCAATGCATACATGTGAACCTCCCGAAAATGGAATATAAGAGAATTTTTCCAAACGCTGGTATTCGCTTCTGACAAATCGCAAAGGTCGAAAATGAAAAGGTTTTTCAAAGAGGCGGCTATCGTGCGATAATCCATACATATTAATCCACAATGAAACTCCTTTTGGATAGGATCTGCCACCTATTTTGGTAGGCTTAGTGGTTTGACGTCCCGTCATGGGTACTATGGTATAGAAACGCAAACATTCCTTAATAAACATATCCAAATATTCCAGCTTATTGAGATCAGATGAATTGGGAAATAAATCCTGTGACTCTTCTCGAGCGATTTGAATTTCTTCGAAAAGTTTCTGCTGCTCTTGTGGATATTTACCGAGGCTATAGAGAATAAAGGACATGGCTGCCATGGTAGTATCCACTCCCTGAAATGACATTATATGAACATTATGGTGGAAATTTCAATTTGTATGTTTCTTTTCTTTACTTACTGCCAAGATAAATGTATTGACCTCATCTCGGATTTCTTTTAGGCTTAATGGTTTCCCCTCTATGGTTGCCGTTAGAAGTGTATCCAAAAGGCATCTTGGTTTCTTGATGCTTAATTCGTTGAGATTATCCTCCTGTTGCAAATATTCCTGACGTTCTTTGATAACGGTATCCATGAGATTGTGAACGATTGCTACATAGTTGTATAAGTCTTTGGATCTTTTGGTTTTATTATAAATAAAATCGGGAGCTAGCAATGGGTTGACCATGCGTTCGTAAAGCAATTCACCTATTCTGAAAAAAAAAATCAAAAGTAAAAACTCTATTAATAATGGGTTAGGTTAGGTTGAAAAGGGGGTGCAGATATTAATCTGCCCCATGCTACTATAGACATATACCTAAGCCAGTAATCTGCTTGTTGCACGCTCTAAAAACCCAAAAGCAACCTCGAATAAGAAAATCTATGTTAGAAATTCCGTGCTACCTACAAAATTCTTAATTGTTTCCCATGCTACGCCCCTAAGTTGGATCATGTCGGGTATTGTGTCCCCACCTAAGTGCTGGTATCTGTTAGACGCGAATGCTGGGCAATGACAAAGGAAATGTTCCAACGTCTCATCATATTTCCCTCATGCTAGCTCGTAGTCCTGTGTCCCTTTATGATACCAATGGCTATACTGACCTCCTTCCTTTCAGTAATAGCCTCGTCTTTTCACTATCTGGAATAGGATTCTCAACGTCATACCGACCATTTCGCTGTTCCACAATGTTGCGTGTGCATTCGTCGCCCACTCCCTTAACTCGGACTGCGTCGACCCGAAAGGCTAAGGGTAAATCAAGTTTATTGACGACAGCCTTCACCGCCAAATCGTCTGCCCTTTCATTCCCCATTACTCCGTTATGGCCCGGCACCCAAACGAAGCGGATTTTGCTATCCTCAGACAAGGCGTTAATCTCCTTCTTACACTGCAAGACTGTTCGTGACCTTACCGTCCGGGTTGTTGTTGCCCTTATGGCAATTTTACTCTCGGTAAAGTGTCACACTCGAAGTCCTTGCGTAGCACCATACCACCTCACGCATTTCGTGATCACCCGAATCTCTGCATGCAGGACCGTATTATGGTCAGCAGTCTAAAACAGACCTTACCGTCCGGGTTGTTATTGCCCTTATGCCAATTTTACTCTCGGTAAAGTGTCACACTCGAAGTCCTCGCGTAGCACCATACCACCTCACGCATTTCGTGATCACCCGAATCTCTGCATGCAGGACCGTATTATGGTCAGCAGTCTAAAACAGGTCTCAGTTTCTGGGTTCTCAATGTAGACCCCCAGGCCCACTCTGTCTATAAGCTTTGATCCATCTGTGTAACATGATCTTCCAGATGGCAATATTAGGGCTTCGTCAATCCAAGACTGTGCCGATGACAGCAGTGCCTCGCACTCGACTTCAAGGTTCATCTCAGGTTTCCTATCGGAAACCTCTTCGTTCCTTCCAGGTTTCCTATCGTCGCTTCGATTATACCGCTATGGTATGACCTGCTCCCATCCTCAATCCATTCTCCCATCGCCTTATGTCTCATAGCCGCAGTGGCTGCCTCACACTTAATCTGTATGTCAATAGGTCGGATATCTCGATTAGTCTCCAGTGCGCTGGTGGGCGTGGTCCTCATCGCTCCCCCCTATGCCAAGACAACATGCTCTCCGAACCTGTTGTATGGTCCTTATGTTGCACTTTTTCTCCATAGCAGTCCACCAAACTACTGAGGCGAAAGTAAGTATTGGTATAATCGCGCTCCTGTAGAGCCAGTAGACTATCCACGGATTCAGGCCTCATTTCGAGCCTACGGCCCGTCTACATAGTGCCCAACATCTGTGAGCCTTCTCAGTACGCCCCTGAATGTGACACCAAGATCACACTTAAGTATCTGACCTTGTCAGATATCGAAATCGTCCTATTGAGGAAATGTGGTGCGTTAATTGGCCCACCTTCGTCGTGCTCGTGAAGAGGCATATTTCAGTCTACTCTGGGTTAACATTGAGACCTCTGGGTCTAGCCCAGTCATATGCCATATGCAAGACCTTTCGGCCCTTCTGCATAGCTCGTTCGGATCCTTACCCGTTAGAAGTATTATAACATCGTCTGCGTAGTAGATGGTTTCATATCCCTCCTCAGTCAGCATCCATAATAGGTCATTTATGGTGTTCTCCCATAGGAGTGACGATAAAATGCCCACTGTTTCATGCCTTGTGCCACTTTCTCCTTTATATTTATGCCACGGGACACACAATTTATCCACCTATTCCTTAGCATATGGGTTATCCAGTCTCTAAGGATCGGGTCCACCCGGTACTGGTCTATGGATTGAATCAGTGTGTCGGTCCGCACATTGTTAAAAGGCCCCTCGATGTCAATGCATACCGCCAGGGTGTACGTTTTGGCATCGAAGGATTCATCTATTTTATGAGCAAACTTGTGCAGGGTAGTCTCCACCGACCTTTCCTTGACATAGGCATGCTGTTTGTATTTGAACAGTTCGCTGTATGTCATACTCTTTATCATGGTGTCCACAATACGTTCCATGGTTTTAAGTAGAAAGGGGATGAGGCTTATTGGTCTGTAGGCCTTTGGTGTCGCATAACTTGCCTTGCCGGGCTTGGTTATAAAAACTACTCTTGCCTCCTGCCATGCTTTCGGGGTATATGCAGGTACTAGGCACTCTGTGAAAATATTGGCCAGATGAGGCGCCAGATAGTCTGCCTCTTTCTGTAGTAATGCCGGAAATATTTCATCAGGTCTGGGTGACTTAAATGGTTTTAGGCTCCTCAAGGATGAATATAATAAATATTATTATTAATTTTATGAAATTTTTTCTTAAATGCTATGAAAGTTTTTCATAAATGTTATGACAATTTTTCATAAACTTTATGTGTGATTTTCATAAATACTATGACATGTTTCATTGAATTGAGATTTATGAAACGAGTTTCATAAATGTTATGAAAAGTTTTTTTTTTTCATAAATGTTATGACAAAATCAATTTTCTTTCTGTGTAGCCGTATTTATATGAACCGAACTACATTGAAGAAGGTTAAAAGCAATAGGATCAGTGTTGTTGGGTTTACAAAGCTTTGCCCGTCCGAGTTAAACTTATTTTATTCCAATTTTAGTTACCTATGAAATGCATGGCTATAATTTGAATTTGAATCCTCTTGGGTTTGTAAATTTTTGCCCATCGATGTATCTGAAAAAAAAAGTTTAAGGGTGTCAAAATACTATTAGGGCTTTACAGCTGGTACTATATTCGCTTTATGTAAAAAAATAATCGGCGAAAACTATTCCGAATATTTTTTACATAGTCGATTTTAAAGCAAACAAGTTATGGTTCATTTCGAACCATAATTGAACTGAATATTGGAGACCATAGAAGAAGTCATTGTGTAAAATTTCAACCAAATCTAGTAATAATTGGGCACTTTTGGGGCTGAAGAAGTAAAATAGGGAGACCGGTTTATAGGTGAGCTGCACTAGGCTATAAACCGATTCCATGCCATTTTTGACACGTATTTTAAAGGTAATGAGAGAAGCCGTTGTACAAAATTTCAGCTAAATCGGATAATAATAACGCCCTCTAGTGGCTCAAGAAGTCAAGACCCCAGATCGGTTTTTATGATAGCTATATTTGGTTATGGTCCGATTTGAACTATTCTTAGCTCAGTTGTTGAAAGTCATAACAAAACACCTCATGCAAAATTTCAGCCAAATCGGAAAATAATTGCGTCCTCTAGTGGCTCAAGAAGTTAAGACTCCAGACCGGTTTATATGGCAGCTTTATCGGGTTATGGACCGATTTGAACCATTCTTAATACAATTGTTAAAAGTCATAACAAAACACGTTATGCAATATTTCAGCCAAATCGGATCGGAATTGCTCCCTGTAGAGGTTCAAGAAGTCAAGACCATCAGGTTATGGCAGCTACATCAGGTTATGGACCGATTTGGACTATTCTTAGCACAGTTGTTGAAAGTCATAACAAAACACCTCATGCAAAAATTCAGCCAAATCAGATAATAATTGCGTCCTCTAGTGGCTCAAGAAGTCAAGACCCCAGATCGATTTATATGGCAGTTTTATCAGGTTATGCACCGATTTGAACCATACTCAGCACAGTTGTTGGAAGTCATAATAAAACACCTTATGCAAAATTTCAGTCAAATCGGCTCAAGAAATCAAGATCCCAGATCGGTTTATATGGCAGCTATATCAAAACGTGGACCGATGTAGCCCATTGATAATCCCAACCGACCTACACTAATAAGAACTATTTAAGCAAAATTTCAAGCGGCTAGCTTTACTCCTTAGAAAGTTAGCGTGCTTTCGATAGACAGACGGACGAACGGACGGACAGACAGACGGACTTGGCTAGTTCGACTTAAAATGTCATGACGATCAAGAATATATATACTTTATGGGGTCTTAGACGAATATTTCGAGGTGTTACAAACAGAATGACGAAATTAGTATACCCCCATCCTATGGTGGAGGGTTTAAAAAATTGCTGATTTCATTCAGTAGGACATCCCCTCATTACTTTAGATTACATTGTTACTTGTGTAGTGTTCCAAAAAACTAATCGGGGAAAACATGGGTTTTCATCGGTGAAAAACGAACATAGTACAGCCATTATTCAGAAAACTTAAAGTTTTCTGTCAATATTTACTAAATTTTAAATAAACTCACCTATAATGGTATCAAAAAGGCATGAAAACAAGTAATCGGTAACTTCTACAGGTTTTTCATTCAGTTTCTCAAATCTTCCCAAAAGAATGTCCACATGCTGAATGATGGTTTTGGTGAAGCCATTTAAAATATTTGGATGGAAAGCCGGTCCCAGAGCTTTCCTATGAAGTTCCCAGTGTTTTCCTGAATTTAAAAGAAAAATAGAATTAGAGTCAGATTTTTTTTCTCAAATTTGCTTAAATTGCCAACCTACCTTCACTTATAAGCAATCCATTGCCTATAAAGACATTCAATAACCTAAAAGTATCAGCTCTCTCCAGAGTGGCATCGTTTAATGCGTCTCGTGTTTCTTGTGGTGTATGCAGAAATACCCAAAGTTGTGGACCCAACCACAAACGAAAAGAAGCTCCAAATCTTTCACGATATTGATGGACAGTGCGAAATAGTTCTTAAATATGAATATTGCAAAAAGTAAAAACAAGTTCTTTAAATAACATTTTCAAATAGAAAACATCAGTCATAGAAAAACACCACCAAATAAAGTAATAATTGCGCCCTCCAGAGGCTCAAAAAGTCAAACTGCGAGATCAGTTTATATGGCAGCTATATCAGGTTATACGCCGATTTAGACCATACTTGGAACCGTTGTTGGAAGTCATACCAAAACGTCATATGCAAAATTTCAACCATATTGGATAAGAGTTGCGCCCTCTAGAAGCCCAAGAAGTCTAATCGGGAGATCGGTTTATATGGCGGCTATATCAGGATATGGACTGATTTAGACCATACTTGACACAATGGTTGGAAATCAAAACATAACACTTCACTTCACAAAATTGCGGCTAAATCAGATAAGAAATTCGCTCTCAAGAGGCTCGAGAAGTCAAGACCCAAGATCGGTTTATATGGCAGCTATATCAGGTTATGAACCGATTAAAACCATACTTAGCACAGTTATTAAAAGTCATAACGAAAAACGTCATGCAGAATTTCAGTCATATCGGATAGGAATTGCGCCCTCTAGAGGCTCAAGAAGTCTAATCGGGAGATCGGTTTATATGGCAGCTATATTAGGTTATGAACTGATTTAGACTATACTTGGCACAGTTATTGGAAGGCATACCAGAACACTTCATGCAAAATTTCAGCCAAATCGGATAAGAATTGCGCCCTCTAGAAGCTCTAGAAATCAAGACCCAAGGTCAGTTTATATGGCAGCTATATTAGATTATCAACCGATTTAGACCATACCTGGCACAGTTGTCGGAAGTGATACCAAAACACATCGTACAAAACTTCAGCCAAATCAGACGAGAATTGCGTCCTCTAGAAGCTCAAGAAATCAAGACCCATGATCGGTTTATATGACAGCTATATCAAAACATGGACCGATTTGGCCCATTTACAATCCCAACTAACCTACACTAATAAGAAGTATTTGTGCAAATTTTCAAGCGCCTAGCTTTACTCCTTCGAAAGATAGCTTTCTTTCGACAGACGGACGGGCAGACATATTTCAAGGTGTTACAAACGGAATGACGAAATAAGTATACCCCATCCTATGGTGGAGAGTATAAAAATGACCGGTCTGTGGTAAGCTATACCGCTCCAGTGTGGTCTCGTCAACTAAAGGGTGATTTTTTTGAGGTTAGGATTTTCATGCATTAGTATTTGACAGATCACGTGGGATTTCAGACATGGTGTCAAAGAGAAAGATGCTCAGTATGCTTTGACATTTCATCATGAATAGACTTACTAACGAGCAACGCTTGCAAATCATTTTCAGTGAATGGGCCCTAGAAAAGTTGGCAGAAAATCCGCTTTTTTATCGACAAATTTTGTTCAGCGATGAGGCTCATTTCTGGTTGAATGGCTACGTAAATAAGCAAAATTGCCGCATTTGGAGTGAAGAGCAACCAGAAGCCGTTCAAGAACTGCCCATGCATCCCGAAAAATGCACTGTTTGGTGTGGTTTGTACGCTGGTGGAATCATTGGACCGTATTTTTTCAAAGATGCTGTTGGACGCAACGTTACGGTGAATGAACACATTTCGAACCGAACACTGATTTTGGTAATAAAATTCAATGATTTGCAAGCGTTACTCGTTAGTAAGTCTATTCATGATGAAATGTCAAAGCATACTGAGCATCTTTCTCTTTGACACCATGTCTGAAATCCCACGTGATCTGTGAAATACTAATGCATGAAAATCCTAACCTCAAAAAAATCACCCTTTATGTGATACTCCGTGGAATAATATTCTGATCTGTCAGAATGCGGCTTTTCGAACTGGGAGGGGCTGTATCCTCAGTTCTCGCGTAAGCCATCTCTCTAGACAATCTTCATGCAGACACGATAGCTGACGAGGCGAACAGTTACCAGGTGAATGTGGTTCTTGGATAACAACCACCACCCATTATACCGAAAGTAATTGACCTGCTTGGCAAACCGTCTCAATTGCGTTCCGGCAGATGTGGCTGCTTCAACTTCTACAGAGCTAGAATTGATGCCAACGTGCGAAATGTGTGCCCGATTGTGACCATAACCGCGCGACATACATCATCTGTTTAACTGTCGGTCAGACCTACTTGGCTCAAACTTAGATCCCTCTGGACGCACCCCACCTTAGTCGCAGAGTTCCTAGATCTGGTTATTCAACCAAATCAAGCAGACGACAGGTTAAACCCAAAACACTGCGATAACAACAAGAGTTGTCCTTTTCGCCCTCTCCATGATGTTGGATTTGAAGTATAATTTGTGTCAAGTAAAATAACCAGGCTTTCAGTAAATGGAAAATTCTTGTGTCTTGTGTCTCCCGCTGGGCAACTTCCGTCTTAGATGGATTATCACTTAGACCACTTTCACTTGTCGTACATTGAGCTTCCTGAAATATTGGTTTATAACAGAGTGTCGGAAAACTTTTCAACGTAATCAGCATACGCAACCACTTTTATATTATCTATTAAGGGAATGATTACGTCGGTGTTAAGTTTGGCTATCAAACCCGGCATCTAGTGCTTTAACTTGAAATCATTATCAACCTATAACGATACGATTGGTTTGAAAAAAATTGATTTTGGAGATTAAATGTCCATACATTAATCTAGGCAACGAAATCTTGCACGTTTTAAATGAGCCCCTTAAAAATTGCAGACGTAGATTAAAGAATGTTATAAAATATATTGATTACACGTTTTTCTGAAGGACTTGTACATTGCCCAACTTCTAATGCAGCTCTTATTGTTGAATCATATTCCGTTCTAAAATGTATGAAACCATTGGTGTTATACGACAATGTCCGAAATGCAGTAAATTGTCTGGTCTACAAAGACTTCATAGAGCTAATTAATTTAATTGAGTGGTCCTCATCAATTGCGGTGGTTTCAAACCCCATTGAATATGCAACTATTTCAAGGCCACTTTGAATCTTCAAATAGAAATTGAAGAATATTCAACACCAACAATCGAATAATTTTTCCACAAACTTCTAGGAGTTAGAATTGGTTTGCCCAATAATGCAAAAAGCATCATGGTCACCATGTTTGTATACATGTTACTACCATTTCCGCGGAGATTAGGGGCTACACATTGATGAATTTTAAAATTGTATCCCTATGGGCGCCCCTGTAGCCGAGTTGGTACTGTGCTTGGATTACCAGTGGGGGGGTCGTGGGTTCGAGTCCCGTCAGAAGCCTTGGTCTGTCGCTGCTGTGGTATCACAATTGACCTAAAATTGTCTAAGAGAGTCTGTAAATGACTGCCACTCTTAGCTAACGTAACCTATCCCTTTGAGAACGACGGATTGCTTAATCGGATATTGGCTGGTCTCCCCTTTGAACTTTTACTTTAAAAGGCATCCTCAGAGAGGTTGTTTTTTAAGATAATAAATAACAATTGTAATAAATATTTATTTGTAGTGGATAGCCAATGTTCAGTCCGCCAGTACTTAATGCGTTTTTATTATACCCTCCACCATAAGATGGGGGGTATACTAATTTCGTCATTCTGATTGTAACTACTCGAAAAATTCGTCTGAGACCCTATAAAGTATATATATTCTTGATCGTCGTGAAATTTTATGTCGATCTAGCCATGTCCGTCCGTCTGTCCGCCCGTCCGTCCCTCCGTCTGTCTGTCGAAAGCACGCTAACTTTCGAAGGAGTAAAGCTAGCCGCTTGAAATTTTGCACAAATACTTCTTATTAGTGTAGGTCGGTTGGTATTGTAAATGGGCCATATCGGTCCATGTTTTGATATAGCTGCCATATAAACGGATCTTGGGTCTTGACTTCTTGAGCCTCTAGAGTGCGCTATTCTTATCCGATTGGACTGAAATTTTGCACGACGCGTTTTGTTAGGACATCCAACAACTGTGCTAAGTACGGTTCAAATCGGTTTATAACCTGATATAGCTGCCATATAAACCGATCTTGGGTCTTGACTTCCTGAGCCTCTAGAGTGCGCAATTCTTATCCGATTGGAATGAAATTTTGCACGATGTGTTTTGTTATGATATCCAACAACTGTGCCAAGTATGGTTCACATCGGTCCATAACCTGATATACCTGCCTTATAACCCGATCTTGGGTCTTGACTTCTTGAGCCTCTAGAGTGCGCAATTCTTATCCGATTTGAATGAAATTTTGCACGACGCGTTTTGTTATGATATCCAATAACTGTGCCAAGTTTGGTTCAAATCGGTCTATAACCTGATATAGCTGCCATATAAACCGATATTGGGTCTTGACTTCTTGAGCCTCTAGAGGGCGCAATTCTCATCCGACTAGACTGAAATTTTGCACATAGTGTTTTAGTATCACTTCTAACAACTGTGCTAAGTATGGTTCAATTCGGGCCATTACCTGGTATAGCTGTCATACAAACCGATCTTGGATCTTGACTTCTTGAGGCTCTAGAGTGCGCAATTCTTATCCGATTAGAATGAAATTTTGCACCACGTGTTTTGTTATGATATCCAACAACTGTCCCAAGTATGGGTCAAATCGGTCCGTAACCTGATGTAGCTGCCATATAAACCGATCTTGGGTCTTGACTTCTTGGGCCTCTAGAGAGCGCAATTCTTATCCGATTTGCCTGAAATTTTGTACGACGGATCCTCTCATGACCATCACCGTGTTTATTATGGTCTGAATCGGTCTATAGCCCGATACAGCTCCCATATAAATCGATCTCTCCATTTTACTTTTTGAGCCCCCAAAGGGCGCAATTCTTATTTGAATTGGCTGACATTTTACACAGGTCTCCAACATATAATTTAACTATGGTCTAAACTGGATCATATCTTGATATCGCTCTAATAGCAGATTTTTCTTTCTGCTCCGCTGCGCCTTCATTCACTCTCTTATTTTACCTGAGCCCTATACTGACACGATCAGCAAAAAAGTCCTGTTTGAGGATGCTGGTACGGCCTTTCAGATATTTCGCCCCAATATGGATATCGTATTGGTGCTCTACTCCCAAATTTCTTTCATTTGATCCTTATATTGCTATGGTCGGTAAATATGTCCTGTATGGAGATGTTTTTGGGAGTAAGGCGGCCCCTTTGTTTAAGATTCGTGCTCTAGTCTCAAATACCTATCATTTGAACCTAATATTGTCATTATTGGTTTAAATTTCCATTTGCATGGCTTTGAGGTGGAGCGGCCGCCCTAGACATCCCACCTTAAAAGGAGTATACCAAATTTCTGTTGAGTTATTATAAACAAACTAAATTTCGCCTAAGATGGGGGCGATATCTCCGAGATCTCGCGTTTTTTTGAAAAAAGGGCAAGGGGAGGGTCCGCCCATTAAAGGTTGGATGTAAGTTTTTCTTCATGCTTTTGGTTTTGGTGGTGGATTGAAGAAGCCCAACCCTTTGCCCCAAAAGTGGATATCAGATTCATACCCTTCTCTCAAAAATCAAATTTGATCTACATATTGCTATAGTCGGTATATATGTCTGGTTCAGGAGCAGTTTATGAGATTAGTCGTCTCTGGATAAACAGATATCAGATTTGAACCCCATTTTGCCATTATTCACAAATATGGCCAGTTTGAGGGATATGTAGGGTGGCGCGGCCACCCACGCACTTATCCCTAAAATAATATCGGCATCGTGCTCCACTGTTAAATTCCTTTCATTTTGGCCGCAATAGCAATTGGTTTGGGAGGAGTTTATGGGGTGAGACTACCCCCAAACACTTGGCCTCAAAATTGGATATGAAATTCGTTTTCAACTATCAAATACTTATTATTTGAGCCCCTTATTGCAATAGAAGGCAAACATGGCCGGTTTGGAGGAAGTTAAGGGGGCGGACGCTGAAATAATGAAATAATATCAGCATCGTGATAGAGCACGATTTTGTTTGAGCCCCATAAAGTCAAGCATTTTGAAGGTGGTTTTCGAGATATTCAGGGTAACGGGTCTCGTTCAGATCCACACTGATTATTTTTTTTTTGTATTGGTTATCTACATTAAAAATCATATTTCAAAGCTACCACTTGGGATACCACATTTCAAATGATCCGAAGGTCCTTCTGTGTCTATACCAATTTGAGGACAAAAAGTGTATTCTCCTACCAAAGACTTTACTTTAATTGCTGTCCTATTCTATACTGATCGGTCTTCATATATTATTTTTTATTCCTTTTTTTGGGTAGGATAGGGGTAGGGGGATTGCACTCTGATACATCTTTTGATTTGAGTACAATATATTCTTGGTCGTCCTACATGACAGTTTGGTGTTGTTTTTATTGGATGGAGAGGATCGGTCGCCCCGACTCTAAGACCCAAAGGACAATTTATTTGTGCTCTCTAATGTCGAGACCTACATGTCCGGCAGGACAGCAGGATGGCTGGGCGTGACGCAGATTCTTGAATCCTTATATCAAGATTAGATTCGAACTCTACTGGTATAGACCCATCTTTATTTAGCGAGTGGGCCGGTCCCAGACTCTTTCCCAAATATGTATACAAGATTCGTAGTCAACTCCCAAAGACCTATCATTTGATACTCATTTTATGACGTTGGACATTAATGCCCAATTAAGGGGTTATTAGGGTTGAGGAGGCCCCGTAAACCCCCTTTTCCCCAAATTCATATAACAGATGAGTACTCAACTTCCAAACACCTTTCGTTTGTTATCCATACTGTCCCAATTGGAAAATAAGCCATGCTGGGGGGTTTGGGGAGGCGCTTTAGATACCAAGGAATACATTTTTATATCAGATTCTTACTCTATTTTCAAATACCTTTCATTTGATACCCATATTGCCCAAAGCGGTGAAAAATTCCTGTTGGAGGGTTTTTTTGGGGGGTGGGGGACTCCCCCGAACACTTTGGGCGAAATTTGTACACCAAGTTCGTACTCAACACTTATATACCTTTCGTTTGATACCCATATTCTCCCAATCGGTAAACATGTCCGTGCGGGGTGTTTTGGGGGTGGAAGGCCACTCAGACATCAAAGGAATACATTTGTATGTCAGATTTATACTCCACTTTCAAATACCTTTCATTTGATATCCATATTGTCCCAGTCGGTAAACATGTCCGTTCGGGTAGGTTTTGAGATGGGGCGTCCCCCATTTTTTTGATCCCAAAATTTATACCAATTTCGTCTTTTTGGATAACCATAAGGTGGCATACACAATTTCGCTTAAATCGGTGCACCGATCTCCCATATCTGGCGTTTTTGAAAATTGGGGTAAGGGGGGTCCACCCTCACTTCGGATACTACAAAATATAATTCCCTATTTTCACGGGGGGGCTGAAACTCTACCTTCCGAGAAAATTTCATGAAAATCGGTTCAGTTGGTTTTGAGTCTATACGGAACAGACAATGATACTAACAAACAAACAAAGCGCAACAATTTCATTTTTATAACCACCACCTTAGGATGGGGGCATACTAATCTAATCATTCCGTTTGTAACACCTTGAAATATTGATCTAGGACCCCATAAATTATATAAATATTCTTGATCGTCTCGAAATTCTGATTCAAACTAGCCATGCTCGCCCGTCCATCCGCCCGTCTAGCCGCTTGAAATTTTGCACAGATACCTTATGTTGATGTAGGTCGTTGAGGATTTCAAATGGGCCATATCGGTTCAGATTTGGATATAGCTCCCATATAAACCGATCTCCCGATTTGACTTCTTGAGCCCCTGGTATCCACAGTTTTTGTCCGATTTGGCTGAAATTTTGCACATAGTGTTCTGTTATAACTTCCAACAACTGTGCTAAGTACGGTACAAATCGGTCAAGAACCTGATATAGCTCCCATATAAACCGATCTCCCGATTTGACTTCTTGAGCCTCTGGAAGCCGCAATTTGTTTCCGATTTGGCTGATATTTTGCACAAAGTGTTCTGTTATGACTCCCAATAATGGAGCCAAGTACGGTTCAAATCGGTCAAGAACCTGATATAGCTCCCATATAAATCGATCTACCGATTTGACTTCTTAAGCCTCGGGAAGCCAGAAATTTCGTCCGATTTGGCTGAAATTGTACATGTTGTGTTCTGTTATGACTCTCAACAACTGTGCTAAATATCGTCTAAATCGGTCAAGAATCTGTTATAGCTCCCATATGAACCCATCTTCCGATTTGACTTCCTGAGCCCCTAAAAGCCGTAATTTTTGTTCGATTTGCCTGAAATTTTGCACTTAGTGTTTTATTTTGATTTTTAACAACTGTATCAAGTACGGTCCAAATCGGTCTATAACCTGATATAGCTCCCATATAAATCGATCTACCGATTTGACTTCTTGAGCCTCGGGAAGCCAGGAATTTCGTCCGGTTTGGGTGAAATTTGACATGCTGTGTTCTGTTATGACTCTCAACAACTGTGCTAAATATCGTCTAAATCGGTCAAGAATATGTTATAGCTCCCATATAAACCCATATTCCGATTTGACTTCCTGAGCACCTGAAAGCCGCAATTTTTATCCGATTTGCCTAAAATTTTAAACAAAGTGTTTTATTTTGACTTTCAACAACTGTGCCAAGTACGACTTAAATCTGTGTATAACCTGATATAGCTCCCATATAAACCGAACTCCCGATTTGACTTCTTGAGCCCCTGGAAGCCACAAATTTCGTCCGCTTTGGCTGAAATTTTACATGTTGTGTTCTGTTATGACTTCCAACAACTGTGCCAAGTACGTTTCAAATCGGTCAAGAACCTGATATAGCTCCCACATAAACTGATCTCCCGATTTGACTTCTTGAGCCCTGGAAGCCGCAATTTTTATTGGATTTGGCTGAAATTTTGCATATAGTGTTCTGTTATGACTCCCAACAACTGCGACAGGCACGGTCCGATTCAGTCTATAACTAGGTATAGCTCCCATATTTTAGCAGAATCCATGGTGGTGGGTTCCCAAGATTCGGTACGGCCGAACTTATCACGCTTTTACTTGTTATACAATAGATTTAAAAATAGAACTCTTCGAAAGGTTTTACAGTTTTATCTATTGTCAAACTGGTTTGTCTTCAACTTATTTAAAAATTAGCTAAATGTGAATATTTGAATACTTGCATAACTGCCACACAGTTAAAAACAAATAAAAGCATGCTAAGTTCGATCGGGCCGAAACTTATATACCCTCCACCATGGCGAAGTTAGTATACCCCCATCCAATGTTTTTAAAGATAAAATCTAATAATTGTAAAGAAGTATAACTTTGTAGTGGGTAGCCAATGTTCGGCCCGCCAGAACTTAATGCGTTTTTCTTTTTTTCTTAATAATTTAAAAATATATCTCTTCCAAAGGCTTTACATTTTTATCTATTGTCAAACTGGTTCAAGTATTTTGTGTTCAAAAATTAGCTAAATGTGAATTTTTGAATACTTGCATAACATCCACACAGTCATAAAAAAGATTAGTCTAGTCTATACACACAGGAGAACATTTGTTTGTCTTTTATAACAATTCCAACACTTTCACTCACTTTCCGGCTTTAACGTTGCAATAAATTGCACATTTCCAAAGGGCGGCAATGCCCATGGACCCGGCAGGCGTAAGCCGCATAAAAAAATCCGATACCAACGTACAAGAAAATATACCAAGGCAAAAGCTAAGCAAAATACTAAAACCACGGACATTTTTTAAGGCAAATTCAATGCTTCAGAACCGCTGAAGTTTGTTTAAAGTTATTTTATTTTAATTCACTAGCAATGTTTGAGTTCAATACCCATTGATTGTTTACTGTTTGAGAATTTGAATTGTTTATCACATACGGCGAAAACATGTCCGTTTCGTTGCCGCGTTGGAATGGAACTGAAGATGCAATGGTCATTTGAAAATATTTACCACGTGGGAGTCATTCATGCGCTAACTATAAAAGCACAGTGGGACTTTATTGTAAAAAAACAAACAAAATTTGAATGGTCGGTAATGAGAGATAACACTCCATATTAATACTCAATGTCAGGGTATTTATAAGATAGAATGCCATTTTAAACCGATAATGGTTGGTAATGCATTCTTTCTTCTAAGAAGTTCTTGCTGTGTTTTATAACCACCACCGAAGGATGGGGGTATATTCATTTTGTCATTCCGTTTGCAACACATCGAAATATCAATTTCCGACCCTATAAAGTATATATATTCTTGATCGTCTAAAAAATCTTAGACGATCTAGCCATGCCCGTGTGTCTGTCTGTTGAAATCAAGCTATAGTCCTTAAAAGTGTAGATATTGAGCCGAAACTTTGCACAGATTCTTTTTTTGTCTATAAGCAGTTTAAGTACGAAGATGGGCTACACCGGACTATATCTTGATATAGCCTCCATATAGACCGACCTGCACAACTCAGGGTCTTAGGCCCATTTAAGCTACATTTATTAACCGATTTTGCTGAAATTTGGAACAGTGAGTTGTGTTAGGCCTCCTTCAATTTGACCTAGATCGGTCCAGATTTGGATATAGCTGCCATGTGTTAGGCTCTTCGATTTTTTCTGCAATTTGGCCCAGAGCAGTTCATATTTTGATATAGCTGTCATATAGACCGATCTCTCGATTAAGGGTCTTGAGCCCGTAATAGGCGCATTTCTTGTCCTTTTGGCTGAAATTTTGTAAAGAGAGTTGTGTAAGGCTCCTCAACATCCTTGTTCAAATTGGCCCAGATCGGTCCAGATTTACATATAGCTGCTATATAGACGGATCTCTCGATTTAAGGTCTTGGGCCCGCAATAAGCGCATATCTTGTCCTTTTTGGCTGAAATTTTGTAAAGAGAGTCGTGTAAGGCTCCTCGACATCCTTGTTCAATTTGGCGCAGGTCGGTCCAGATTTACATATAGCTGCAATATAGACCGATCTCTCGATTTAGGGTCTTGGGCCCGTAATAAGCGCATACCTAGTCCTTTTTGGCTGAAATTTTGTAAAGAGAGTTGGGTAAGGCTCCTCGACATCCTTCCTCAATTAGGCTCAGATCGGTCTAGATTTACATATAGCTGCAATATAGACCGATCTCTCGATTTAGGGTCTTGGGCCCGTAATAAGCGCATTGATTGTCTTATTTGGCTGAAATTTGGTAAAGAGAGTTGGGTAAGGCTCCTCGACATCCTTCCTCAATTAGGCTCAGATCGGTCTAGATTTGGATATAGCTACCATATACACCGATCTCTCGATTTAAGGTTTTGTGGCCCATTTAAGGTTTTGCGTCTATTCATTTATTGTCCTATTTGGCTGAAATTTGGAAAAACAAGTTATATTAGGCTCCTCGACATCCTTGTTAAACTTGGCCTAGATCGGTCCAGATTTGGATATAGCTACCATATAGAGCGATCTCTCAATTTAAGGTCTTGGGCCATTTTAAGCTGCATCGCTGAAATTCGGGATAGTAAGTTACGTTAGGCCCCTCGACATCTTTGTTAAAGTTTATCCAGATTGGCATAGACCGATCTCTCGATTTAAGGCTTTGGCCCCATAATAAGCGCTTTATTGTCAGATTTCACAGAAATTTGTTATAGCGAACTAGAACAGGGGGCAAACTTCTCATATATCAATGAGAGCAGTCCGATTCAAGTTTAAGATCAATGATAAGGGGCCTCCTTTTGTATAACCGAGTCGGAACGGCGTGCCGCAGTGCGACACCTCTTTGGAGAGAAGTTTTACATGGCTTAGTACCTCACAAATGTTGCCAGCATTAGGAGGGGAAAACCACCGCTGAAAATTTATTCCGATGGTCTCGCCAGAATTCGAACCCAGGCGTTCAGCGTCATAGGCGGACATGCTTACCTCTGCGCTACGGTGGCCTCCATTGTTGGATGTAGCTGCCATATAAATGCGAGTTTATCAAGATCGTCAATATCGGGCTATATTTGGATATAGCTGCCATATATATCGATCTCTCGATTTAAATTCCTGGTACCATAAAAACAAGTTTCTTATTTGAATTTCGCTGAAATTTGACACAGTGGGATTTGTTTAGGTTTGGTAAGGTTTGGTCTTGAAACTATAAAATGAAATTTAATACAGTGAGCCCTGTTAAGCTCTTCGACATTCGTGTCCTATATAATTGAGTTCAGTCTATATTTGGATATAGCACAGTGGGTTTTGTTAAGCTCTTCGACATTCGTGTTCAATATGGCCCCGATCGGTATATATTTGGATATATATGCCATATAGACCAATCTCCTGATTTAAGGCCATGAAACTATAAAATGCGCAATTATTTTTCAATTTCACTGAAATTTGGCACAGTCAGCCCGGTTAAGCTCTTCGACATCCATGGCCTTATAGTTGAGATCAATCTATATATGGATATAGCTGTCATATGTATATACCGATCTCCCATTAAAGGTGAATTTTTTAATCGATAAATTTGGTACAATGTGTTGTGTTAGCCTTCCCGGATATGGTGGAGATCGGAAAATGGATTCATAAATGATGCATTTTCACCGTATTATGATGTAACGCGGTTAACATATATATCCAAGGTGGTGGGTATTCAAAGTTTGTTTAATGCTTTCTATTCAAAGAATAGTATATCAAAAAACATTTAAAAGTCAGCAAAAAATGTGTTGTTTGTTTTTTTAAAAGAAAAAATTTTAATAAAATTCCCTTTTTTCCTACAGACAAAATTTTGATGAAATTTTTTCTAAAAACAAAAAAGCCGGTCAATATCCTGCAATGGAATCGCAATAAGATTTAAAACCAAAAAAGAAAGCAAAACTTATCAAATTTTTAGATTTTTGAGATATTTTAAGCCTTGAATTGTGTACTCACCCAGCAAAAACTTGGTAAGTACATGCCATTATTTTTGGCATGTAAAATAATGGATAACTCATTATCCTTAGATTTACTAGCTGCTAAAACATAATGAGTTATCAACAGGAATACCATCTGTGTTGTAAATCTTCGGATGCACGCACAAATCTACTAAATTCACTCCCATGTGTTAGAATGTTGTGTCTAAAAGTAGAGTACAAAATTCCAAGAAAAGTTTGACAAAATGTTTCATCATTTTTTCTTAAGATACATTTTCAATGGGAACAAGTAAAAAGGCGTTAAGTTCGGCCGGGCCGAACTTTGGATACCCACCACCTCGGGTATATATGTAAACCACCTTTCATCAAAATTCGGTGAAAATTGCATACCTTATGTCCCATAGCATCTATATCAATATATGTTCCGATTTAGACCAACTACTAATAAGTAAAAGTTATTGTTCAATTGTATATAACAAAATATTGGTCTTTTTAGAAGTTATATCTAAAAATAAACTGATCTGAACTATATACGACACGGATGTCGAAAAGCATAATATAAATCAGTGTGTCAAATTTCAGTGCAATCGGAGTAAAAATGTGCCTTTTATGGGGCCAAGACTTTAAATAGAGAGATCGGTCTATATGGCAGCTATATGCAAATCTTGATCGATCTAAACCAAATTTCAGAAATATGTGGAGGGGCTTAACATAACTCTTTGTTCCAAATTTCGGCAACACCGGACAATAAATGCGTTTTTTTATGGCTCCAAAACCTAAAACCGAAAGATCGGTCTATATGGCAGCTATATCCAAATCTGGACCGATCTAAGCCAAATTGACGGAGAATGTCGAACGGTCTAAGACAACTCACTGTCTTAAATTTCAGCAAAATCGGTTAATAAATGTGGCTTTTATGGGCCTAAGACCCTAAATCGGAGAATAGGTCTATATGGAACCTATATCCAAATCTGAACCGATCTGAGCCATATTGACGGAAGATGTCGAAGGGTCTACGACAACTCACTGTCCCAAATTTCAGCAAAATCGGATAATAAATGTGGCTTTTATGGGCCTAAGACCCTATATTGGAGGATCGGTCTATAGGCGGGCCAAATTGACGAAGGATGTTCAAGGGCCTTACATAACTCACTGTCCCAAATTTCAGCAAAATCGGATAATAAAAGTGGCTTTTATGGGCCTAAGACGCTAAATTGGAGGATCGGTATATTTGGCAGCTATATCCAAATTTGGACCGATCTGAGCCCTATTGAAGGAAGATGTCGAAGGGTCTAAGACAACTCACTATCCCAAATTTCAGCAAAATCGGATAATAAATGTGGCTTTTATGGGCCTAAGACCCTATATTGGAGGATCGGTCTATATGGCAGCTATATCCAAATTTGAACCGATCTGAGCCATATTGACGGAAGATGTCGAAGGGTCTAAGACAACTCACTGTTTTAAATTTCAGCAAAATCGGACAATAAATGTGGCTTTTATTGGCCTAAGACCCTAAATCGGCGGATCGGTCTATATGGGGGCTATATCAAGATATAGTCCGATATAGCCCATCTTCGAACTTAACCTGCTTATGGACAAAAAAAGAATCTGTGCAAAGTTTCAGCTCAATATCTCTATTTTTGAAGACTGTAGCGTGATTTCAACAGACAGACGGACGGACATGTCTAGATCGTCTTAGATTTTTACGCTGATCAAGAATATATATACTTTATAGGATCGGAAATGGATATTTCGATGTGTTGCAAACGGAATGACAAAATGAATATACCCCCATCCGTCGGTGGTGGGTATAAAAAATGTCAATAGGACTAAACTTGTGTCCTCTGTAAGCGGACGGATTTTGTTTAGCCTAACTTGTGGTCATTGACTACATCTATGTGTTATACATTTCTTTATTAACAGGAAGCACCTTGGACACCTGCCAACAAACTTCTGTACTTCATACCCCTTAATTGGATTACAATTCTCATGCCATGCATATTGAATGACAACATTTACCTCAAATACTTTCTTACTGTCTCACTCCAAGTTGAAAGCCAATTGCTTTGAGTTTGAACGAACTCTGTATCGTTAGTCTAGTATTACTATAAATCGATTTTAAGTACTAAGATGATACACGTATGTTATGTACGAACATTAGACCGTCCCACACTAAAAAAGGAGATTGTTTTTTGCAAATAGGAAAATACATATCCTTCATTACGTGATGATTGGGTAACAAATGGGATCTCCACTTTGATTACAAAAGAGCGATAGATGGAGAAATGGTACAGAAAGGATATGCGGACAGACAGACATGGCTAAAATGAGTCAAGAAGAAGTTCTAGTACATTTTATCACAGCCATAGTAGTGACACAAGGTACAGTTGATGTTTCAACCATAAATTCCATATAAATATGTACTTGACTTACCTTTATCATGCTAAGGCCTAAGATCCTCAGCCGGTTTCCCTAGAAAGTACTACATCCAACTTCGAACGACGTGTCGGCACGGGTTACTGCTTACCGATCTTCCTAATATTTTGTGTTTTGATTATCGAGATGAAAATTAAAAAAATGGAGGGCATGTGTTTCAAAGAGTGTTTTTTGGGACACCCTTACGTACATACATACATACTATTGTAAGGTAGAATGAAAACCTACAAGTGTCTATCTTTTTTTTCAATTGACCCAATTGTGCTCATGTTGTTTATTGCCAATTTATAACATTCAAATTGTATTGACATTGGATTTTAGTTGAGCCGCTACATACATATATGAGCTATTTCAATTGAGATAGTTTTGATTTATATAAAAACATATATCCAAATTAGAACGGAAGCAGAAAAGGAGATATAAATCTTTGTATAATTTAATATAAAATACTAACCAAAAATTCATTGTCTAGCTACACCCGAAAAAATAAGTCTGCGGATATCAGCAAACATTGTCTGCTGATTGTATATAAACTATTTTTTACAATTGAAGGAAAAACTTTCAAATGGTCGAACATTTAAACGATCGTTTAGGAATTTCCTAGAGGTGCACATTTTTGGCACTGAACGATAAAATGTACAGTTTACTTTCTGAAAACAGCAGAAAATATTTGCTGTTTTAGCAAACTTTTTGTTTTTTCTGCAAACCTTCTGCTGTTTTTACTAACAAATTTCTCTGAGTTTGTCGCCAGCATTAGGAGGGAATAACCACCGATGAAAAAGGTTTTTTTTCTGATGTTGTCGCTAGTATTCGAACTTAGGCGAGCAGTGCCATAGGCGGTCAAGTTAACTTCTGCGCTACGGTAGCCACCAGTCAAGCGTATCTTTTGCGAAAATCCCATTCTGGCGTAGACATGATGTTCTGAAATTCACAACTTTCATGCGGCTTGCAACTTGTGTTTTGTCTGATTCAGAGCAATAGTCAAAGAAAAAAGTGGTCATGTCCAATAAAAAAGAATGGATTCCAAAATTTAGATTACTTCCACACATTTTTGTCATTTTATTCAATAAAAAATATTTTCATACAAAATTCAAAGTGGCCGTTTGAATTGGTAACACTTTGTATCAGCTATACTGTATTTATTTAGGAACATGACACTCCTTATAATTTGGACATTATTATATGTTGCTAGTATGGCGTATTGATGTTATGGACGGTGTTTTCCTGGATACCAGTTTGTAGACTGGCCAAAGCCCTGTGGCATATACTTTCGGATATTAGTCCTTTATTATGGGGTCAAGGAAGTATAAAAGGCTACTGATAGGAGTGCTGATTGGCATAGCGGCACGACTTGATAGAGAAGATTTAGTATGATAGGATACCCTATAAATATAGCCAGCATAAGTAAGGGAATAACAGCCTCTGAACATTTTTTCTGATGTTCACGCCGAGATTTAAACTCAGGCATTCGGCTTTATAGGCGGACACGCTAATTTCTGCGCCACGATGGCCTTCAGTTGTGTAGAAGCTATTGAACTTAAAAGAATCTTTTAGGGGAACTGCAAATATGCCCTAGAGCATATCATTACGAAACAGCGGGCAGAGTTTACTAATATTACTGACTGCTTTTTGTATCTACCACCGAAGGATGGGGGTATATTCATTTTGTCATTCCGTTTGCATCACATCGAAATATCCATTTCCAACCCTATATTCTTGATCAGCATAAAAATCTAAGACGATCTAGCCATGTCCGTCCGTCAGTCTGTTGAAATCACGCTACAGCCTTAAAAAATAGAGATATTGAGCTGAAACTTTGCACAGATTCTTTTTTTTGCCCATAAGCAGGTTAAGTACGAAGATGGGCTACATCGGACTATATCTTGATATAGCCCCCATAAAGACCGATCCGCCGATTTAGGGTCTTAGGCCAATAAAATCCACATTTATTATCCGATTTTGCTGAAATTTGGGACAGTGAGTTGTGTTAGGCCCTTCAATATCCTTCGTCCATTTAGCTCAGATCCGTCCATATTTGGATATAGCTGCCATATAGACTGATCCTCCGATTTTGGGTCTTAGGCCCATAAAAGCCACATTTATTATCCGATTTTGCTGAAATTTGGGACGGTGAGTTGTGTTGGGCCCTTCAATATCTTTCGTCCATTTGGCTCAGATCCGTCCATATTTGGATATAGCTGCCATATAGACTGATCCTCCGATTTTGGGTCTTAGGCCCATAAAAGCCACATTTATTATCCGATTTTGCTGAAATTTGGGACGGTGAGTTGTGTTGGGCCCTTCGACATCCTTCGTTAATTTGGCCCTGAACGGATCAGGTTTTGATATAGCTGCCATATAGACCGATCTCTCGATTTAAGGTTTTGGGCCCATAGAAGGCGCATTTATTGTCCGATGTCGCCGAAATTTGGGACGGTGAGTTAAGTTAAGCCCCTTGACATACTTCTGCAATATGGCGCAGATTCGTCCAGATTTGGATATAACTGACATATAGACCGATATAGACCGATTTAATATTTTGGGCCCGTAAAAGGCGCATTTATTGTCCGATGTTGCTGAAATTTGGGACAAAGAGTTAAGTTAAGCCCTCCACATATTTCTGCAATATGGTCTAGATCGATCAAGATTTGCATATAGCTGCCATATAGACCGATATCTCGACTTAAAGTCTTCGACCCATAAAAGGCGCATTTATAATCCGATTTCATTGAAATTTGACACAGTGACTTATGTTGGCTTTTCGAAATCCATGTTGTATATGGTTCAGATAAGTTTATTTTTAGATATAGCTACTAAAAAGACCAATATTTTGTTATACACAATTGAACAATGACTTCTACTTATTAGTATTTGGTCCAAATCGGAACATATTTCGTTATAACTGCTGTGGGATATAAGGTATGCAATTTTCACCGGATTTTGATGAAAGGTGGTTTATATATATACCCGAGGTGGTGGGTATCGAAAATTCGGGTGAGGTGCTCCAACCAAGACAATATAGGTATCAAATGAAAGGTATTTGGCGAGTAGATTATGAATATGTAAAAACAAAAAATAAAAATTGGACCAGTAAAGTACCTACGGGATTTCGAAGATTTTGGACCCCTTAAAGATGAAGAGGAGGAGGATGATGATGAGTATGAAGACATCACATAGTGGGTGTAAATGGAGCCTAAATTAAATATACTCCCAACGACAATAATAGGGAGCACGTACTTTACTTCCAAATACCGTTTATTTGAACCCCACATTGTAATAGTCGGTATATATGTATGTCCGATGTGGGGGTGTTTTGAGGGGGGTGGGGTGGGGCGGTGCCTCAAATAATTGTTCCCACACTTGGATGTCAGCTTATCCAGAAGTAGTTCTTTTCAGCAGGAGAAACAAGTTGCCTAAGGAGATACAAGTTGCCTAAAGCTCAAAATACCTGGGTGTTTTGCTGGACAGGAAATTAAACTTCACATCCAACATTTTGGAAAGGGCAAGAAAGGCAACTTTTGCCCTATACACCTGCAAGAGAGCCATTGGCAAAAATTGAGGGTTAGACCACACGTCATGCATTGGGTATACACGGCAGTTGTCAGACCTATAATGCTATATGGTGTTGTTGTCTGGTGGACGACGCTTCAAAAGTCCACCTACTGCTCAATACTTCACCGGATCCAAAGGATGGCTTGTTTGTGCATCACAGCCGCACTGAGGACGACACTATCTGATGCACTGAATTTAATGATACATCTTATGCCTCTGTACATTGTGGCTACCCAAATTGCTGCGACCACTGCCGTAAGGCTAATGGAGCTTTTTCATTGGTCATGTGGCGGCTACGGACACTGTGTTATCCTTGATACAATATGCGATGTTTAAGGCAGGGTGGATTACACCCTACCTGAGCCGCCTTTTAAAAAAAAGTACTGTACCACTATTCCTGATAGAACCGATAGGAACTAATACGATATCCCTGGTAACAGAAGTTACATAAACTTTTATACGGATGGTTCCAAACTAAACGACCAGGTAGGCTTTGGCGTGTACTCTAAAGATCTAGAACTGGTCATATCGAAAAAGTTACCCGACCAACGCAGTGTGTATCAAACGGAGATTCTTGCAATTCAGGAAGTGGTGGAATGGCTAAGATATAATGTCTTAAATATTTTCTCAGGCAGCCAGACAGCTATTAAATCTTTGAAGAACGTATTTCTGGTAGGCTTTGGCGTGTACTCTAAAGATCTAGAACTGGTCATATCGAAAAAGTTACCCGACCAACGCAGTGTGTATCAAACGGAGATTCTTGCAATTCAGGAAGTGGTGGAATGGCTAAGATATAATGTCTTAAATATTTTCTCAGGCAGCCAGACAGCTATTAAATCTTTGAAGAACGTATTTCTGTACACAAAAACCGCCCTCACCTGTCGCAGATCTCTCAACGATATGGCTGAACAGTTCAAAATTCATCTGTTCTGAGTGACGGTCCACAGAGATATCCCAGGGAATTGTAAAGCGGCGAACTTGCGAGACTAGGAACTGCCCTACACATTCCAGGGTTACTGGAATCTGTGGGTATGCCTCTAGCGACATATAAGCTAAGTTTTTAGGACCAGGCCCCAAGGACAGCGAATGATAGATGGTCACAAAGAGGGGGCTGTGAGCATTCCAAAACTATGTGGCCTCATCTAGGCTTGAAGAGGTTTACTGCTTTGCTGTCATTGGCTAGAACTAGAAAGGAAGTCTCAGTCATTGTGTTCCTCATGACAGGTCACTGTCTAATCGGAAAACATGCTGACGGGCTGAAGGTTGCCAGCAACGACTTTTGCAGAAGCTGTGAGGACATCGAAGAAGAAGAGACTGCAGAACACCTTCTGTGTGTGTGTCTCGCACTAGCAGTCAGAAGGAGTTCCACTTAAGGTTCTCATTTCGTTGAGAACCTGTCTGATTTAGCGCATGTGAATATTCGCAACTTATGGGGCTTTTTAAAGCGATCTGGATGGTTCAACGGTAGGAACTAGAAGGCATCTTCCTTCATCTGTTCCTGTAGTATTACAATGGACGAAAACGTCTATGTGAATCTGATGGCAGACCGCCACTTAAACCTTACCTAACCTAACGACGGGAGGCCATCGTAGCGCAGAGGTTAGCATGTCCGCCTATGACACTGAACGCTTGGGTTCGAATCCTATCGAGACCACCAGAAAAAATTTTCAGCGGTGGTTTTCCCCTCCTAATGCTGGCAACATTTGTGAGATACTATGCCATGTAAAAACTTCTCTTCATAGAGGTGTCGCACTGCGGCACACCGTTCGGACTCGGCTATAAAAAGGAGGGCCGTTATCATTTGAGCTTAAACTTGAATCGGACTGCACTCATTGATATGTGAGAAGTTTGCCCCTGTTCCTTAGTGGAATGTTCATGGGCAAAATTCAAAACCTAACGACGGAACAAGAATTTGCTTTAACATAATACACTTTTAGGGACATGAGGCTTCTCCTAGATTGGACACTCTCGTTATTGTAGACATTTGTCGGTTTTGAAGCCTGTCGAAGTCCCTATACGGGCAGAAGTCCCATATGCAAGGGCCGGCCATATTGATTGATGGGCCATCAATAACTTCGCACTGAACGCAGGCAGCTACGGACTTCTGAGCATTTAGTCAAGCATCTCTTGTGCGAAAATATGGGTTACAAACGATGTTCGGAAATTCACAACGTTTATGCAGCTTGCAACTCGTATTTTGTTCCACTCAGAGTAATAGTCAAGGAAAAGGGGGGCATGTCGAGTAAAAGAGAATGAATTCCGAAATTTAGCTATATATATATATATATATATATATATATATATATATATATATATATATTTTGTTATAGATATTTATTTAAGAACTTGATACTCCTTATAATTTGAACACTCTTAGATGTTGCAAGTTTGGTGCATAGAAGTTTATAGGCTGGCCAAGGCCTTTCGGGGACAAGTGCTTCATTCGGGGGTTAAGAAAGCATGTTAGGCTGCTGATAGGTGCGAACAGAGAAACAATTTTGAAGTAAACATTTCAGACAAACTTACCATTTGTAAACTTTTTTACTCCTTTTTTTTCCAAGTTATCATCTGTCAATGAAAACCCTTTAAGATGCATGTTTTCAGTTCATATGTAACTCTTGATATCATTTTATTTAACAATTTGCATAAATATATATATATATTCCCTTATCTCTCATCCAATATGTATTTATTGTTCACATTCAAATCGAATATTTAAAATTCTGATTTAAAATAATTTTGCGGTTTTTGAATCATTGGCAATGATTTTTTTAAGTTGATTTTTTGTTTGGTGTTCCAATTCCGAACATGTTACTTACTACAATACAATATTTAATATATATATTTTTTCCAAAAATTATTGAAATTTTTACACAAATCTTCAGTTTTGTTGACAAAAAAAAAATTAAAAAAAAAATAAACATAATTTTGATTTCCAATTTGATGTTTTTTTTTTTTTTTAATTAAAACATAAAATAAAAATTAACATAAAACACCACATTTTGTTGATTGTTGATCATTGGCATCTGTGTGGGGGTTTTCTTAAGGATTTGGCTTAATATGGTTCTCCAAGTATGGAGAGGTGAAGAATGTGGAGAGTTTGTTGTAAGGGTTTCCCTTTTGTTTCCTTTGGCATTCGATGCAGTGCTGGCATTTTGGCGTTGTCTTCAAATGTTAGCTTTTCCCTTTTTATTTTGTAAATATTTTTGTTTTTATTTGTATAATTTCTATGGTTAAATATCTATACATTTTGTTTGAATAACAATTAAAGCAATAACTTTATTTCAATATATTTACTTTGTTTATTATTTTTTTCCATACTTTTCTATATATATTTTATTTTTATATGTTTCCAACTGGTTACAGTTAATATCGATTATTAATAATATTCGTCATTATGCTTGTATTCAATACAATGTGAAAGCATACTTTGCTATTGTGGGTTATTTTCCAAAAAAATGTAACTCCATTCCAAAACTAAGATAGATAGGCTAGTTGGGGTGAAATTATAAAGGTTTAAGTCTACAGTAAAATATGTTAAAGCAGTTGTACTACTTAAAGTTTTAAGGCAAAATATTAGAAAATTTTAATATATGTGGAAACTAAGCATGCAAGATTATTGTATATGAATAATTTGTTAAAAAATGCCTTAAGGGCTTCAAATGTAAATAATTACAAAACTTTTTTTGAAATTGTAAACTATTTGTGTTATAAAACTTGAAAACTGTTTTTCCAGAAATTAAGAAGTGAAGGTTACGTTTGATGACTTCACTTTTATATATATGTTGAATAAATAATATATAGATCGCTTTATGTAGAGGCAACTATATTGCGAAAAAAAGAAAAACGTGAAACTAAATTGTTGTTTTCCTAATTTTAAGAAAACCCTTTGGTATTGCACAATAAGGAGATCCAACCAATTTGTGCTTATACCATTTCGGGGCTATTGCCGACTCCACAAACTTAATGTGGATTTTATGTAGCCTGATTTGCAAAAATAATCAATAAATCAAAAATTATCCCATGCATAATTTTTACATGTTGTATACATGCGTTATAATTTGTAATAAATTAAGAACAAAAAGTTGTTTAAATATTCCTTATTTAGTTCAAATCGAAATTTTACTGCGTTTACAATACTTTCCCAAAAAATGCAAAGTAAAAAAAACTTATGCTTTTAAAATATACAAAATTTTTACATTGAGATTCCATTGCAGGATATTGTCCGGCTTAAATGTTTTCTATTCAAAGAATAGGTTAGCAAAAAACAAGTAAAAAGGCGTGTCGAACTTTGGATATCCACCACATATATATGTAAACCACCTTTCGTCAAATTCCGGTGAAAAATTCATACCTTATGTCCGGTAGCAGCTTTATCAAAATATGTTCCGGTTTGGACCAAATACTAATAAGTACAAGTCATTGTTCAATTGTGTCTAACATAATAATGGTCTTTTTAGTAGCTATATCTAAAAAATAAACCGATATGAACCATATAAGACCTTAAGGCCTTACATAAGTCACTGTCCCCAATTTCGGCGAAATCAGACAATAAATGCGCCTTTTATGGCCCCAAAACCTTAAATCGAGAGATAGGTCTATATGGCAGCCATATCCAAATCTGGACAGATTTGGCCAAGTGGCAGAAAAATGTCTAAAAGCATAACACAACTCACTGTCCCAAATTTCGGCGAAATCTGACAATAAATGCGCCTTTTATGGCCCCAAAACCTTAAATCGAGAGATAGGTCTATATGGCAGCTATATTCAAATCTGGACCGATCTGAGCCAAATTGAAGAGGGATATCGAAGGACCTAACACAACTCACTGTGCCAAATTTCAGCAAAATCGGGTAATAAATATGGCTTTTATGGGTGGAAGACTTTAAATCGAGATGTCGGACTATATGACAGCTATATCGAAATCTGGACCGATTTGGGCCAAGTTGCAGAACAATAAATGCGCCTTTTATGGCCCCAATACTTTAAATCGAGATATCGGTCTATATGGCAGCTATATTAAAATCTGGACCGATTTGGTCCAAGTTGCAGAAAAATGTCGAAGAGCCTAACGCAACGCACTGCCCCAAATTTCGGCGAAATCTGACAATAAATGCGCCTTTTATGGCCCCAAAACCTTAAATCGAGAGATAAGTCTATATGGCAGCTATATCCAAATCTGAACCGATCTGGGCCAAATTTACTTAAGACTTCAAAGCGCCTAACATAATTCATTTAACCAAATTTCAGCAAAATTCGATAATAAATGTGGCTTTTATGGGCCTATGACCCTAATTCGGCGGATCGGTCTATACGGGGGCTATATCAAGATATAGTCCGATATAGCCCATCATCGAACTTAACCTGCTTATGGACAAGAAAAGAATCCGTGCAAAGTTTCAGCTCAATATCTCAATTTTTTAAGACTGTAGCGTGATTTCAACAGACAGACGGACAGCCGGACGGACAGACGGACGGACAGGCAGACGGACAAGCGGACAAACATGGCTAGATCGTCTTAGATTTTTACGCTGATCAAGAATATATATACTTCATAGGGTCGGAAATGAACATTTCGATGTGTTGCAAACGCAATGACAAATTGAATCCTTCGTTGGTGGGTATAAAAACCTTTAAAAGTCAACAAAAGTGTGTTGTTCCTAGAAGCATTTGACTGGCTATCGGTATCGCGATTTCAATTTCGACCAAGAAATATCATCAGCGGACGATGACAAATGGATCATGGTGCTTTACAACCATCCCAACTAGAGTAGATTGTAAAGCACACATCTAAATATGAACAAAGCTGTGTGCTTTACAATCTACTCTAGTTGGGATGGTTGTAAAGCACCATGATCCATTTGATATCGTCCGCTGAGGATATTTCTTGATCGAAATTGAAATCGCGATACGGATAGCCAGTCAAATGATTTTTGCAACAACAAACTTTTGCTGAATTTTAAATGGTTTTTGCTATACTATTCTTCGAATAGAAAGCATTAAACAATGCACAGTGGGATGGGGAAAAAAATAAGTGGAAAAAAGTCTGACATTTGGGAACGGATAGAGATATCTTCATAAAATTCATCATGTTTATAGCTGAGGTGTTATCCAGCTTATGTT
Source organism: Stomoxys calcitrans (assembly GCF_963082655.1). Classification (NCBI taxonomy): domain Eukaryota; kingdom Metazoa; phylum Arthropoda; class Insecta; order Diptera; family Muscidae; genus Stomoxys; species Stomoxys calcitrans. The sequence goes on along the minus strand of NC_081555.1, from coordinate 28,675,666 downwards.
CAGGGCCCTAGAAGTCCCAGGGGCCCATTGGTGGGTCTTCAAAGTTGTTCGGGCTTTCGACAGCCCGATTTTCAAAAAAAAAATCTGGAAAGTGCTTAAAAGCCCTACAAAAAACATGTGTGGGATATCTTTTATAATATCCAACAAATTTGACTAACATTTTTTTTTAATTTTTGCAGAGGCTGGTCTCTTATTTTTTGCTTGTGAAAGTATTTCTAAACCGATTTCAAATTTTTTAACTGATTTAGAATACTAATAAATTTTACTATTCTTTTGTCGTGATGTATGTATAAGGTCGGATTCATCAGTCAAAATTGATGCAAGTTATAAAGCAAAAAATATGAAAAAGTCAATCTGTGTGAAATACAATATTGGCATTTTTTAACAAAAAACTGAGAAAACCCTTCGAATTCTCAAAACTCAAAGCTGAGACCCCCAATTTTGTAACATATTTTCATTGCCCCAAGAAATAACTAATTGCATGCAAAAATTGTTGTGCGCCTTCTAAGGATTGAGGTCTCTACGGACAATTCTATGTCAATTTTGCAAACTCCTTTCCCCAGTGTGGGGATTATGGGTGTTTTCATCAAGAAATGTGGCCAAAATTTTTACTCATTTTTTTAAAAGGTTAAACATCCACAAATTTGTGAAAAATTAGAACGATATCTTTAGTAGTTTTGATTTCATTTTATTTTTAATTTGAATTTTTTTTTTTGACAAAAGTAAAATGGGTCCCCGGGACTTCTAGGGCTGTGAAAATTTTCTGGATAACACCTCAGCTATACCCAAAATGTCCTCAGATAAGTCCCAAATGGCGAACTTATTTCCACTAATTTTTTTCCCATCCCACTGTGCAACGGTCTAAAGCCTGCAATGGAATCTCAATCAGATTTTAAGACCGAAAAAAAGCGCAAACAGACAAAATGTTTATATCGTTATATGCTAATTAAACTGTGTATTTTTGTTTAATTTTATTTTAAAAATTCCAGGAACTATAAAATTTGCTCTAACTTCATCTGGCTAATAAAGTAAACGAATGATCTGGAATAGGTCCCATAACCACTAAAATATGGGCATTCTATTTGTGCACCAATACATTGATATCAGCTGTTTGTTTAATTTGGTGAAAGTATGGAGTGCGAACATTTTAGTGGTTTTGCCAATAAAACTGTGCAAATATGTGAACAAACGAGGTTTCATCTACTATACAAATGCGAGTGCAAAGGGTAGTATAACTAACGTTTATATTAATTATTACTTATACTCCCCAATGTACGGAACTATTGAATATTACTCATACAACCCGGGTACCAAGCATTAAGATTGCAATTTTATTATACCCACCACCGTAGGATAGGGGGTATATTCATTTAGTCATTCCGTTTGCAACACATCGAAATATCAATTTCCAACCCTACAAAGTATATATATTTCGGATCGTCATAAAATTCTAAGACGATTTAACGATGTCCGTATGTCTGTCCGTCTGTCCGTCCGTCTGTTGTAATCACTCTACAGGCTTCAAAAATTGAGATATTGAGCTGAAATTTGGCACAGATACGTCTTTTTAATGCACGCTGGTTAAGTTCTTGAACGGGCCAAATCCGATAAAGGGTCTAATGTCCATAAGAACTTCATTTTTCATCCGGTTTTGCTGAAATTTGAAACAGTGAGTAGTTTTAACAGCCTCTCGACATCTGACCCAAATAAGGTTCAGATCGGACTATATTTAGATATAGCTGCTATATAGACCGATCCCCCGATAAAGGGTCTGAAGCCCATAAAAGCTTTATTTAATGCCCAATTTCGCTGAAATTTGAAGCTTAAGCTTCCCGACATCTGACCCAAATATGGTTCAGATCGGACTATATTTAGATATAGCTGCCATATAGACCGATCTGGCGATAAAGGGTCTGAAGCCCATAAAAGCTTTATTTATTGTTTCGCTGAAATTTGAAACAGAGGGTTATCCTAAGCCTCTCGACATCTGACCCAAATATGGTTCATATCAGACTAATATATCGTCTGTCCCATGCCATATAGGCGGAAAATGTAAAATAGCGGAAAAAAGTTAAATTTTCAAAATCATATTTGTATACCCGCCACTGAATGATGGAGGTTTATTCATTTTTTCATTCCGTTTGCAACACATCGAAATATCCATTCCGACCCTTTAAAGCATATATATTCTTGATCGTCGTAAAAATCTAAGACGATCTAGCCATGCCCACCCGTCCGTCTGTCTGTTGAAATCACAATACAGTCTTAAAAAAACAGAGATATTGAGCTGAAACTTTGCGCAGATCAGTTTTTTGTACATAGGCAGGTTAAGTTCGAAGATGGGCTATATCGCACCATATGTTGATATGACGCCCATGTAGACCGATCCGCCGATTTAAGGTCTTAGGCCCATAAAAGCCACAATTATTATCCGATTTTACTGAAATTTAATACAGTGAGTTGTATTGTGCTCTTCGACATTTTTCTGCAACTAGGCCCAAATCGGTCTAGATTTGGATATAGGTGCCATATAGACCGATCCGCCGATTTAGGGTCTTAGGCCCATAAAAGCCACATTTATCATCCGATTTTGCCGAAATTTGGGACAGTGAGTTGTATTAGACTCTTCGACATTTTTCTGCAACTTGGCTCAAATCGGTCCATATTTGGATATAGCTGCCACAGAGACCGATCCGCCGATTTAGGGTCTTAGGCTCATAAAAGGCGCATTTACTGACCGATTTTGCCAAAATTTGGTGCAGTAGGTTGTATAAGGCCATTCGATATCCTTCTTCAATTTGGACCAGATCGGTCTAGATTTGGATATAGCTGCCATATAGACCGATCTCTCGTTTTAAAGCTTTGGGCCCATAAAAGGCGCTTTTATGGACACCGCTGCATTTGTCAAGAAAATCCATTTCCGTAATAATGCTGGACGAAGCAATACTCTTTCCTATTTCCTTGAAAACTTTAGAGTACTGCTTCAAAATCGCATAATTAATATCTAAAAAATTCAAACAACCAATGTGAGATTGCAATTGCTGTAATTTCCTTAGTTTTGCAAATCCTACAATTTTTCAGACACCGTTGGATTCGTGAGGAAAATCTTTTTCCGTAGTGATGCTGGATGAAGATATAGTGTAAAGATTTCTATGAAAAACATCGCAAAAATCAAATCTATTTTGGCGTAAAAATTCAAGGTCCTTTTCAAGGTCAACAACGCTGTAACTCCTTCATTTTTTCGAATTTCGATCATTTTCCAGCATTCCGCAGTTCGAAATTCGAAAACGATTCGAACAATAAACAAAATTACGTGAAATTTCACATTTTATTTTTTTTGCATTTTTTTAGCAAAGGCTACCCCCTTATGAAATTTTTAAATTTTTGATGCTAAAAAATTTTTCGAGTTGAGTATACAGTATTGTAGATTATTGCAAAAAAATCGGATTAGTGCAAGTCCCATGTTTTTTCTTCAAAAAACAAGCTCAAAATCGTATAATTAATATTGGAAAAATGGTAAAAAAAATCGAGGTGAGTTTGAAATTACTGTAACATTGTCAGTTTTGCGAATTTCAAAATTCTGAGGACACCGTTGGATTCGTCAGGAAAATCCCTTTCTGTGCTGGACGAAGCAATACTCTTTCCTATTTCCTTGAAAACTTTAGAGTATTGCTTCAAAATCGCATAATTAATATCCAAAAAATTCAAAAAAACCAACGTGGGTTTGCAATTGCTGTAACTTCCTTAGTTTTGCAAACATCACAATTTTTCAGACACCGTTGGATTCGTGGGGAAAATCTCTTTCCGTAGTGGTGCTGGATGAAGGAATAGTGTAAAGTTTTCTATGAAAAACATCGCAAAAATCAAATCTATTTTAGCGTAAAAATTCAAGGTCATTTTTAAGGTCAATAACGCTGTAACTCCTTCATTTTTTCGAATTTCGATCATTTTCCAGCATTCCGCAGTTCGAAATTCGAAAACGATTCGAACAATAAACAAAATTACGTGAAATTTCACATTTTATTTTTTTTTGCACTTTTTTAGCAAATTTTTCAATTTTTGATGCGAAAAAATTTTTCGATTTCACTTTTCACATTTTATTTTTATTTATTTATTTATTTATATTTCACATTTTATTTTTTTTTTTGCATTTTTTTAGCAAAGGCTACCCCCTTATGAAATTTTTCAATTTTTGATGCGAAAAAATTTTTCGAGTTGAGTATACAGTATTGTAGATTATTGCAAAAAAATCGGATCAGTGCAAGTCCTATGTTTTTTCTTCAAAAAACAAGCTCAAAATCGTATAATTAATATTGGAAAAATGGTAAAAAAATCGAGGTGAGTTTGAAATTGCTGTAACATTGTTAGTTTTGCGAATTTCAAAAGTCGGAGGACAACGTTGAATTCGTGAAGAAAATGCCTTTCCGTAATAATGCTGGACGAAGCAATACTCATTCCTATTTCCTTGAAAACTTTAGAGTATTGCTTCAAAATCGCATAATTAATATCCAAAATATAAGTAGAATGTGGGAGTTATATCCAATTCTGAACCAATGATGGTGGATTTCGGCTGATGTTTTCGGACGGATTATTAAACAATCCGTATCAAATTTTGAGCAAATATGTTCGAACTGCAATAAATACGGCTGACAAATAACAACATTATTGCAAATCACCCAAAATCTGACGAACATATATATGGGAGCCCAGGTTTGCATTAACGACGAAAAATACCCATGGCTCTAGTCATGGGTATTTTTCGCCATAGAAAAATTCTACCTCGAGTTAGGATAGAGGTATCGTAATGAAATTTGGATTGGTGTAAAGCATACGACTGAAACCAGTTACAACAACTTTTCCCGTCGTGTTTTGGGGGAAAATTGGCTTGCCAAAATAATATCCATGACTAGAGCCGCCATAGAAAAATTCTAGCTCGAGTTAGGATGGAGATATCGTAATGAAATTTGGATTGGCGTAAAGCATACGACTGAAACCAGTTACATCAACTTTTCCCGTCGTGTTTTGGGAGAAAATTGGCTTGCCAAAATAATAACTAGGCCAAGTATGATTCAAATCAGTTTACAACCTGATATAGCTGCCATATAAACCGATCTGGGATCTTGACTTCTTCAGCCTCTAGAGGGCGCAATTCTTATCCGATTTGGCTGAAATTGTGTATGGGGTGTTTTGTTATGACTTCCAACAACTATGCTAAGTATGGTTCAAATCGGTACATAACCTGATATAGCTGCCATATAAACCGATCGTGGGCCTTGACTTCTTGAGCCGCTAGAGAGCGAAATTTTCCTCCTATTTGGCTGAAATTTTGCATGACGTGCTTCGTAGCGATTTCCAACAACTTTGCTAAGTATGACTCAAATCGGGTCATGACGTGATATAGCGGCTATATAAACGGATCTTGAATCTTGACTTCTGGATCCTCTAGAGGGCGCAATTCTTATCCGATTTAGCTAAAATTTAACATGACTTCTACTATGATCTCCAACATTTAATTCAGTTATGGTCCGAATCGGACCATTACTTGATAAAGCTCCGATATTTTAGCAATTCTTTTTTTTTTTTTTACCCTTTGTTTGCCTAAAAAGAGATATCGGGAAAATAATTCGACAAATGCGATCCATGGTAGAGGGTATATAAGATTCAGCCCGGCTGAACTTAGCACGCTTTTACTTGTTGTGATTGTTTTAAACAAAAAGTTATTAAAAGTTTCTTTAAGCAAAAATCGTTATGGAATTTGCTAGCTTAAAATTTGTTTATAAAAATTGTTCCGAAAGACAAGCATTTAACAAAAATTTTTCTAAGAAAAATTTCTATATGAATTTTCTCTTAATTTTCGTTTTATTATTTTAATTGAAATTGTATCTGTGGAAAACATATTATGTAAAAATGTCTTCAATTGAATTGATTTTTTTCCAAAGAATAATTAGCAATTTTTCCTCTTGTTTCACTTTCGAGACGAGCTCAATGATCTAGAGATCACAACACACACCAACCACTGTGGGACGCGTTTCGTAATTTGGTTAGAATAACTCATGGGCCATATAAGACTGTGGAGACTTCAAGCGCCATACATTGGTATGTCGTACTTATACCGCGCAATCGTGTCTACGATATAAACACGACACTAACACTAGTCTGACACCTTTCACACTAGCTTTTCTTTTCCACCACCGCATGTATTTTCTTTGATGTGATAGACTTTTTCTATACGACTACTTGGTTTCCATGGCATACACTGTCATTTGTGTGCATCTTTTGGAAATTATATTAATGGCTGCAAACGCTCGCTAGACAATGGAAACGGTGTTCGCTGCTGCTCCGAGTGGCCTGGTTCAAATCCCGGCCGGGCTCTGCTGCATTTTTTTGGCTGTTATGGCAAAGATCATTTAATTTCACATTTTTTCGTTTTGTTTTTCTTTCGAGACGAGCTCAATGATCGGAGATTTTAATGGATTCGAACCTGGGCAAACGGTGGAGCAGCACTAGCCCTTACCAAAAGATATTCGCATAGACAACCATACTTTGAAGGTTTTGAAAGATTAAGATCGGCCTATAAATAGTGTGTTGGCAATCAGTGCAAAATTCAGCGCTGATTTATGACCAAATGTCATCGACGATCGGTCAGTTTCTGCCCCCAATAGTGACCACGATTTTCAAAAATAAAATTTACCAAATTCACAGTAACAGAAGAATTTGGGCAATGTTCGATTTCGAACAAATGTGTGGTGGCCCCCCTCCCCCTAAATTAAATCCTGGCTACGTCCCTGATGGGAGCTGTATGAGGATATAAACAAAGCTTCATTCAAAGCTTTTCTGGCACATATGTTTATGGTCACATAGAAGTCGTCATTGTACAAAATTTCAGACAAATCGTATAAGAATGGCGACCTCTAGAAGCACAAGAAATATAATCAGGAGATCGGTTTATATGTGAGCTATAACAGGGTTTGCGCCGATTTTGACCATACTTGGCACGTGGGTTAGAAGTCATAAAAAAGTCACTGTGCAAAATTTCAGCTACATCAGCTAAAAATTACGCTCTCTAGAGGCTTAAGCATAAGGCTTTTTCCGACTCTTATGGCCTTATTCAGAAAACTTAATAAAACCTTAAGATCGATTTATTTGACGGTTATACAAAGGAAATCAAATAAATCTATTTCAAATCCACATCAAGTTTTATAAATACCGGTGTCAGAAGATTATTTGGAAATTTTAAAGGGGGAATGTTCCCATCGCATGGTCGATTCTGTTGACCATGACATTTATTTTTTTAAAACTCTTTAACAATTTCAATTTGTCACATACCTCTTGTAGACTTCTTATGTCATTTTTGTCAAATCGCTAGCAGTGTGTAGTCTGCCAATTCTATTTCTACTGGTTCACCCCAAGGTTCTGTCTTGGGACCTGTTTTATTTATGCTCTATGTTAATGACGTTCGTTCTTGTGTACAACATGTAGACTTAGCAATATATGCCGATGATTTTCAGTTGTTAAGTACAACTGACTCCGGTACGTTAGAAAGTTGCATCGCGAACCTTGATGAAGATATTGGACGTGTTTGTCAATGGGCTCGGCCAAATAACTTAATAATTAACATTGGTAAAACAAAATGCGTGCTATTTAATAGCTCACATCATCAATACTCTTCACAACATATTATTGTTCAAAACAATAATATGTTTGTAATTGATTCGGATATGGTATTCTCCTTGCACAAATTAGCTCCAAACTAAACTTTATACTTGAAAAGCTCTACAATTTGAATATTATCTTACCCACACAAATAAAATATATGCTGGCTCATTCGTTGCTGATGCCTCATATATTGTATGGTGCTGAGGTATATTCCGTATCCAATAGGACTAATCTGTTTAGGCTTCAGAAGTGTTGCCACAGCGTACTACGCTTTGTTTACGGTCGTCGTTGTAGACGAGACTACGAATACTTTGCGAAACAATTACTTGGATGTTCTTTTGAGCACTTTCTCAATATTAGATGCCTCTGCTTTTTCTTCAATATCCTTAAGTACCGTGAATCCAGTTACCTTCTTCCTTACTTTCAATTCTGGCATTCAACCCGGAACTCTCAAATTCGTATTGAAAGTTTCAATCATGTTGTATTTGAAAGATCATTTGTAATACGCTTGTCTAGGCTATGGAATACTCTTCATTCTAGTCTTAAAAACATCTCAGTATGTCAATAAACTTTTAAGTCTAAGCTAATCCAACATTTCTTATAGGCAACTCAATTGAATTCATTTTCATCACTGATAATATCTCACATTTGGTGCTTTTTCTTGGTGTTTCAACGGATAATTGTGCGTTAGACTATGTTACTAATTTAAAAAAAAAAAACATTTTTTTTTAAATTCAATAAATTTGTTAGCTATTTATTTTAGTGATAGTATTATATTAGATTTTAATATTGATTTTTGTATTATAAAAACCTGAAAATGTTCCAATCTATCAATGTAAAGCCCGGGTGGGCGATGTTTGATTAATAAAAAATGAATGAATGAATGAATGAAATGTTACTCCAGCAAAGAAGCAAAAGTGGAAATCTCAAAAAAACCTAAATTACTTTCAATTATGAAAAATTTTCTAAAATAAAACAAAGGTGTTTTTTTTAATAGTATATTAATTCACATTTCAATATTCGTCCAGTTGGCTGATGAAATAAGCCCCATAAAAAATTTTTACAAAATACCTGAAAATCTTTAATAAACCTCCTAACAGCTTCTACGCAAGGGTTGAACCTGCAACAAAGGTTATGTTCATTGGATTTATTAAAATTAACTGACTTCACAGAATAAAATCAGCTCACATGGAGACATTAATGGAGAATTTACTGAACATACAACCCTTAGGGGTCTCCTTATATGCTTTACAGTAAAATAGTGCATTCAAAATCATAAATGAAAACAAAAAGAGATCAAAAAAAATATATGTTTGTATTTTTTTTTTCTGTTGCATTTTACTTTATTAATATCAATATTATTGTTTGTTTGTTTGTTTTGTTTTTTTTTATCATTATTATTATAAATTAAAGCAAAGTTGTTAAAATAAAGAGAAAAATTACAATATTTTCCATGAAATTATTGTCTAAGTGTTAAATTTAAATTAAATTACAATACGTAATACAATGTAAAAGTTACAAAATAACAAAAAAATATGTTGTGTAATATTATATTCTTAAACGAATTTACTTTTAACATTAAAACAAAAGGGGCTAAAAGGTGGATGCTATGAATTTTTGTTGGTTGGTTTTGTTTTTATAGCAGCAACACATTTCGATTTCACATTTACAGATTTCAAAATTTCAAAAAATTCTTAACAACATTTACATAAGAAAAAAAAAATTAAGAAGAAGGTAGATAAAAAACACTCACAACAATTACGAAAAGAAAATTATAACAAAGTATAGAGATAATGAGTATCAATTAGCAAAATTTATAAGAAACATACAAGAACTTTTTTTGTTTGGTTTTGTTTTTTTTTTTCATATTAAATTATAAAACAAAAATTATTGGGAATATCACAATGAAGCAGAAAACGAATTCGCCTTATATCAAAAGAAATAGTTATGCAAATGTTAACTTAAAAAAATAAAACTTATAAAGTCTCTCTATGTGTCAAAGATTTCTTATCTCAACAAAAGAAGCTGGCAAAACAAAAAAGTTTGCATTACCCAGCAGTAGGGGGAGGCAGAATTAGGTGTGTTTTTTTCTTTTAAATTCTAACAAAAAAATGCTACTACCGCCGCATATGAAAACAAGAAACGTAGATTACTTTGCAAAATTTTAAAATTAGACACAACACTCAATCAATCAATTCAAGTGGCGGAAAATTGTTTTCCTCATTAAAAATACAATATGCAATAGGTTTCTGGTTTGTTTTTGATTTGTTAGCAGGTTTTTTGGGGGGAAAGCCTACAAGAGGAGAGAGAGTTTACTTTCCAAGGAGTATGTAGGTAGTTTTTTGAGGAAATCAATCAAATTTTACAAAGAAAATAGCATTAAAACTTTAATTGTCATGTTTTACGAGGCGGTGTAGGGGGAGGCACCGCAAAATGATGCCTCATCATGTCTTTGGAAAAGTTTTCGTAGGCTGAAAAATGACGGGAGTCAACAATTTGAGCAAACCGGGTCGTGACGAGACCTGCTTACCTGTACCCGCCGACGACGCCGTCGTTGCTCCTGCTAATCCTGCTGCTGCTGATGATGAGGATGATGATGACGACGAGGCTTGTTGTGTATGCTGGTGTACCAATTGCTGAGCTTGTGTTTGCTGATGCCCCACCACCATTTGGGGCGACTGTTGTGGACCATGATGATGATGATGATTTTGGCTTGCATTATGATGGGCTTCGATGTGTTTTTGTGTTATTTGAAATATGTCGTTGCTATAGATCGGCTGTGGCTGTGTCGATGGTGCCTGCGTAAATTTATGACGGCTGCTTGGTGTTGTGGGTGATGCCAAGGGCATTTTAATAAAATTTGATTTCGATGCTTGATTGTTGTCGGCAGCATTACTAATGCTGCTACTACTATTATTGCTACAACTTGTTGCTGAGGCATTGGCCTGCTGCTGTTGTTGCTGCTGTTTACTAGCTAAACTTACAATAGGTGGTAAGGGAGATCTTTGTGCTTCATTACCAATTTCACCGGTATATCTGTAAGACAAAACAAAAACAAAGAGCAATAATTAAAAAACAAATTTCTTTAGAAATCAGGTATGAAGAATCTTTTGAGCCTTCTTTAAACTCTGTGCTCCACTTACTTTATATTGGTATATTCCCGTCCAACTTGTATACTTTGTTCCTCGGCCCTTTTGCGTTGTATCACCGTTTGTATGTAATGTTGGACAGCATAATAAACGAATTTATACTGGGCCTCAGTTTGTACTAGACCAGAACGTTGGGCTCGTACCATTTGTATTGTGCGTTGAATATCGATTTCAGTATCCAAACCTAGAAGATAAAGAAGAAGAGAAAAGAAAATTATACATTTTTGAATTTATAAAAAACCCCAAACGTAGATTTTTTTATAGTTTCTAGAGAAATGGTAACTAGGCCTCTCAGCTAGTTCAAATCTATTTTTACGTTTTTTTTTATAGAAAATCTGAAAAATTACTTCACCCATTTTTTTCTATTTTTTTTGTTTTTCGGAAGAAACAGCACGGGAGTTGCGATGAACCTCTTTTTTAAGCATAAACATCAATGCTGCATACTGAATTCAAAAAAAAATTTTCGCATCAAAAATTGAAAAATTTGAATTTGAATTTGAATTTTTTGCTAAAAAAATGCCAAAAAATAAACTGTTAAGTTTTAAGGAATTTTGTTTATTTTACGATACGTATTCGAAATTCAAACTGGGGAATACTTTGAAATTTTCTAAATTCGAAAAAATGAAGGAGTTACAGCGTTTTCGAACTTAAAAATGACCTTGAAAATTTTAGGCCAAACTTAATCGTTTTTTACAATTTTTTTCATAGAAAACTTTGAAAAATTGCTTCAACTAGCACCATTAAGGAAAGAGTTTTACTTCGCGAATCCAATGGTGTCTTCTTTCGAAGTTCGAAAATCTAATAAAGTTACAGCAATTTCGAACTAAAATAGATTTTTTTCTTTCTATTTTTTGGATATCAATTATGCGATTTTGAGCTTGTTTTTGAAGGAAACAACACGGGAGTTGCGCTGAACCTCTTTTTTTTAACATAAAGTTCAAAGCTGCATACTCAACTCAAAAAAAAATGTTCGCATCAAAAATTGAAAAATTTGGAAGGTTACCCCCCTTTGCTAAATAAATGCAAAAAATATAAAATGTTCAGTTTTAAGGAATTTTGTTTATTTTACGATACGTATTCGAATTTCAAACGGGGGAATGCTTTGAACTTTTCTAAATTCGAAAAAATGAAGGAGTTACAGCGTTTTCGAACTTAAAAATTACTTTGAACGTTTTAGGCTAAACTGAATCGATTTTTACGATTTCTTTTCATAGAAAACTTTGAAAAATTACTTCAACCAGCACCATCAAGGAAAAAGCTTTACTTCGCGAATCCAATGGTGTTTTCAGAATTTCGAATATGGAAAATCTAACAAAGTTACAACCATTTCGAACTAACATAGATTTTTTCTTTCTATTTTTGGGTAATAATTATGCGATTTGGAGCTTGTTTTTGAAAGAAACAGCACGGGAGTTACGCTGAACCTTTTTTTAAGCATAAACATCAATGCTGCATACTCAACTCAAAAAAAATTTTCGCATCAAAAATTGAAAAAGTTGAATTTGAAGGTTACCCCCTTTGTTAAAAAAACGCAAAAAATATAAAATCTTAAATTTTAAGGAATTTGGTTTATTTTACGATACGTATTCGAATTTCAAACGGGGGAATGCTTCGAACTTTTCTAAATTCGAAAAAATAAAGGAGTTACAGCGTTTTCGAACTTAAAAATTACCTTGAACATTTAAGGCTAAACTGAATCCATTTTTACGATTTCTTTTCATAGAAAACTTTGAAAAATTACTTCAACCAGCACCATCAAGGAAATAGTTTTGGCGAATCCAATGGTGTTTTCAGAATTTCAAAGTTCGAAAATCTAATGAAGCTACAGCAATTTCGATCTAACATCGTTTTTTTTATGGTATTTTTTTTGATATCAATTATGCGATTTTGAGCTTGTTTTTGGAGGAAACAGGTGTGTAGGTCCACAGAAGCATGGGGCGACTTAATTGTCCGCACCCCCCTTTTCAACCTAACTAAAGCTATCTTGTTAATATGTGCTTGTTTCCCTATGTATTTTGTAATGATGCTGGAGATCATACTGCCACATGCGCTGTTCTAGCCCCAGACATCACATCCTCCTAAATTAACATTGGCAAATTTCCGGTCCTTAAAGTCTGGCTGTTCTTCCTTTGCTTTCCTGTTGTTGGAGCAGTGTGTTTTACACTGAGACAGCAGCCCTCCATCGAGTCAATCCGGTACGTACAACCTTCCTTTTATACAAATGTTGCCTGGCATCCTTGGTTTTTATGGCTCTTATACAGTGGTGGGCACACTAGACATATGTACACGACTTCCAACTCCATGAGCGTATGTTCTTGTGTACGTATACAATAGCAAGCAAAAGTATGTTTGCATTTGCCCAATACTGCTATAATATGGATACTGGTGTATTAGTTCAACTCAAAACGACTTGGCGAGTTTTCAGACTAAACCATTTTGGGCCCTTTATGAATAATCTTAATCGAAGACAAAAGGTCTTCAATATTATGCGATATATCCTAGATATACCAGAGATGGTTGGAAAGATGTAAGTGAAGTTTTGAAGTAAAATTCCCAAGGGAATATCTCACCCAAAACTCCCCAATGAGTACGCAGAAAGATCAAAACATTAAGGGATTTAAGGAAAAGGAATCTTAGATATAAATTTGGTGCCCAGCGTCGTAGGGCCTTCCCCGCGTTCTCGAAGTAGTCCAAAACAGCAAAATGAGATATTTCCCCTAAGGGGCATATAGAACAATTAACATAATATGGGATTTAAATAAAAGGTATTTGGGAGTACAATATAAATTTGATGCAAAAATTAAAAGCCAAGCATCAGATAGCCCACCTCATACCCAAAAATCTACTAAATGATCACATGCTCGATCGGTACAATATGTGTGTTCGCGTACTCAAAAAAGTGTGCAAATTTGCATACATTATTACAGTCGTTCGCGTACTTTATTAGCGGGCATAAGAGAGCGGGAGAGTGAGTGAGAGCGAGAGTTTGGTAATTGAGAGCTTGCAAAAATTCTACTGGAAGTTTTTTCCCAGCCGAAATTTGCAGCGTCGAACAGCTGTTTTGTGAAAAACAGCTGTTTAATTCAAATAAATAGCAAAAGAATAATGTTTGTGTTTACTCTGTTGCAAATTTATAATCGAAAAATACACGAACAGACCTAATAAGAAACTATAAAGTGAAAGATATGTTGGTGCAGATTAGGCCAGATGTCCAGATGTAGTGCATTTTATAGAGCGGAGGACGTAAGTTAAAATGGTTAGAAGCGAGTCCATGTATGCCCTCTTTGTAATAAAGCGATGACAGTGGTGGGGACAAATAACGCTTTCCGGTGATCAAAGCCATGTAGGATTATATCACAAAAGTAGGCGTCCGAAAGTTTCGGTGTTTCCATTCCAAATTGAATCTGTATCCTTGCAGCTGAGGTCTAAACACAGTAAGAGCTTACTCTTGAGTAACATTCCCAAAAGTATGCCCATTTCCTTCCCATTATAGCTATTCATCAAGGGAGTGTAAAAATTAGCAATACCACGATCATCGACTTTTAGCCCAGTTGAAGGTTATTCCAAATCATTGTTTGTTTTACAATTCCCAAGGACATTACTCTGATAATACATTTTAATGGGCTTAAAAAACTTACCATTCTTATCAATTTGATCCAAAATCATATCAATCACTATAAAAGTGCCAGTACGACCAATGCCTGCAGAACAATGTACACATATGGGACCCTGCAATCAAGAAAAACGAAAGAACAATGTTTAGTGCTCACTTAAATCACAAAAGCTTTGTAATGGATATATTTTCGATAAAAACTTGAAACTTCAACTTACCGGCTTATCACCCGAATGTATTATCTGTCCCTGTTTGGCATTGACATCTTGCAAGAAATTCAATACACATCCAGGATCCGCAGGCACCCCATGATCGGGCCACACTTGAAAATGATAATGGAATATACGTCGCTCTGGCTGGTCACGCCATGAGAACAGGAATTCCCTTAGCGTATAATCACTTGTGGAACTCTCTGAGATACATTGAATTTTGGCAGGTCCGAATTGTTTGGTTTGTCCCTCGTCGGGCCAATATTTGGCACATTTATTTTTGCCACGTTCAAATTCTTTGGTTGTCATCACAATGACACGTGTATTCTCCTGCCATATCATATTCCAGAAATCTGCCACCGTATTGGACAAACAACCCTGGGTGGCTATGTAGGTTTTGAACATTTCACGTTCCGTCAGATCATTGCTGTTCTTTTTGTTGAGGGGACGTGAAGAACCAATGACACCGCTACCACTACTGCCACCATTGGCAGCCGATGTTCCAGCTACTCCTCCCGTACGTTGTTGTTGCTGCTGCAGGGATAAGCCATTGCAATTGGCAATTAAAGCATTATTGGTTAATGATTCACTGCGTTTGTGCTTATTCAAATTGTCGGCCTTTTTGTTGCATGTAGCACAATTGCTATAGGGCAGCGTTGCTGTCTTCACCGCACACTGGACACAGGTTTTGTTCAACAACTGGCAGTTGGGACAATTCTTTTGAATTTGAGCAGCTGTACAGGCCGGACAGGAGGGAACCATGGCGTTTAGGCTTTCTTGTGAAGCATTCATGTTGTTCTGTTCACCATCGGTGGGTAAGCGTATATAATTGGCATTGATATATTCAGCGCCCGATATGCTGTGATCGACATCATTTAATTTGACACGGGTGTGATCATCTGGAAAAGGTTATGATGGAAGAGGCATGTTAGTTAAGCAGAGTCAGGGAAAAAATGGACATGGAAATATTGTACTTTTTATTTTTTGTTTCTACTTACATGGTAAAATGTTTCTATAACGATTTTTATTGCGATTCTCCGCTTTGTAGCCTTCAATGCGAGAGAACATATCACGACTGTCTTGTTGTAAAGCTTCAAATTCTTCCCAAAAGCCACCCTAAAAGAAAAGAAATAAAGAAACAAATTTTAAAAATATTTTAGAAAATTTACAAAAATATTTGCAAACAATTAAAATATATCTTAAAAACAACTTAATAAATTATATAAAACAATATAAAAAAAATTTAAACAACTACTTAAAACTGATTTTTAATTTAATAATTTTGTATTTTTTTCAATTATTTCAAAATTATAAATTTGTATTGAGTTTAATTAGAAATTATTTTTTTATTAACTTTTATTGCATACTTCTCGGGATCATGGAAGAAAATATGCACAAATCTTGTTTTAAAAATTAAAGAAACTTAACAAATTATTTCAAAACAGAAAAAAATTTAACTACTAGTTAGCATGACTTTTAATTTAATAATTTTGCTTTTTTCAATTTAAATTTATTGGAAATTATTTTTTTAATAACTTTTTATTGCATACTTTTCGGGTTCATAGAACAAATTATGCACAAAAATTTGAAATATATAATTAATTAATTTTTTTATGTATTTTTAAATTATTTATTTTTAATTTTTTTTAGATTAATATTTTTTTTGTGTATATTTTTTACACATTATAATTTACTTTTCGATAAATTTAAAATAAAATTCTAATTATTACAAGCTATTTTTACTAGCTTTTTATTGCATACTTTTTGAGTACCTTTTGCAGCTAACTGATATCGCTACTTAGGTGGGGACACAATACCAGACATGAATAATTAAAACTGATATTTTTTAATTCAATTTTTGATATTATTTCAATATTTAAATATAATGACATTTCTTATACATTTTGGTTCTTTTTTTAAGAAGAAATATTTTATTAAATTTTTATTGCATACTATTCGGGATCATAGAAAAAATATTAGCAAAAATATTTAAAAAATCATTTAATTTAATACTTTCAAATTATTTTTCTTTGTTTTAAATAGATTTAAAAAAAAAATTAATTTATTTTTGATATTTTTCACTAAATTTGTATTGGATACTTTTCGGCAATCATAGAACATATTAACAAAATATTACCAAATATATTTAAAAAAAAATATAAAGCAAACTCAATTATTTAAATAACTTAAAAATTTCAAATATTTTTAAGTTTTACTACTATTTTTTACTTTAATAGCATATTTTTTACTATCCTTTTAATTGCATGGTTTTGGAGAATCATGTTAAAAATATTCAAGATATATAAAAAAGGTCAATTATTTAAATAATAAAAAATTTTATTATGTTTTATTGTGCAATTTTTGGCGATTTGCAGTTGCTGGTCAATTTTATTTTAAATAAAAAAATGCTTTTTGTCTGAAGCTTTACTAAAATTAAAATGAAATTTTTTTGGTGATCAAAAAGGCTTACAAAGAAATTAAAAAAAAAAAATCAAAAATAAAAAAAATATTAATTTACAAAATATTTTTACATTTAATATATTTCTAATTTTTGGTTATTTAAAATTTTTGAATATTATTTACTAATGATTTTTTTTTTAATTTTTGATTATTTTTTATTTACGATTTTTTATTTAAATTTTTAATTTAATTAAATTTTTTACTAACTTTTCTATAGCATACTTTTTGGCAAACATGCAACGCAATAAGTATATTATTATTTTAATATTTTCAAAATCTTAATATTTTGTTTATTCTAAATATGTTTCAATTTGAGTAAGCTGTTGGTATTTTCAAATAAAACGAAATAAATAAAAAAAATCTAATTTTCTAGATTTTTTTTTTTTAATTTTTGAATATACTTTTAACTTTGTATATTTTATAATAATAAAAAAAAAAATAAAATTGATTCTAAAATTTTTTTCTGGTTTGTCATAAGATTTTTTACTGACTTTTCGATAGCATACTTTTTGGCGAACATGCAACGCAATAAATATATTATTACTTTAATATTTTGAAATTTTAAATATTTTTTTTATTCTAAATATTTTTCAATTTTATTAAGCTGTTCGTATTTTCTCAATAATAAAATATAAAAAGAAAGAAATAAATTAAAATATTTGATTTTTTCAGTTTTATTGTAGGCTTAACTCTTTTTAATAGCATGCTCTGACGATCCGAGTCCATCTGATCTCTTATATAAACGTGGTTCTAGTCCTTAGCATGTGTTTTAAATAATTTATTATTTTCTGAAGAATTGTAAAAAGTTGACTGCTCCTAAACATATGCAATATTTTAATCAATACTGTTGAAGTATTATTGCCCCTTAAGATATACAGTATTTTTAGAATGCCGAGAAATTTTACAATTTTAATAAAAGAAAGACTAAGACTTTAAGAAGCAAAAGAATAATTATTTCAACAAAGGTAGGGGACTACAGCTGACCAACTATCGATAATCGCCACATTCGATTTTTTTTTTCTATCACCTATGTTGTCAAAGAAAAAACATTTTTAATGCTAGCTAACTTCTTAAAATGTAAGTTTTTAACTTCTTCAAATTTAAACAAATTTTAATTTCGACCACTTAGCTTGCATACTTAATGAGGTGTAAGGTATCAAAAGATCGGCTTTACCCGATTTTACTTGTTTTTCCCACTATGTATTTCTTTTTTTAATTTTGCCGATAGTATCGATAGAAAAATTCCAATCGATATTCAGACAAAAAATAAAATTTCGATAG
Source organism: Stomoxys calcitrans (assembly GCF_963082655.1). Classification (NCBI taxonomy): domain Eukaryota; kingdom Metazoa; phylum Arthropoda; class Insecta; order Diptera; family Muscidae; genus Stomoxys; species Stomoxys calcitrans. The sequence goes on along the minus strand of NC_081555.1, from coordinate 28,657,298 downwards.
TAACATCGATATTTTGGCAACTCTAGTTGAGACCCCTTTGTATTTTTGCCTTTTATAATATGTCAACAGTTTTGTATAATTAATCAATTAAAAAAAATTGTTAAATTTTTTTAGCAAATGATTATCTCCTGAAATATTGCCTTTCATACCAAAAAATATTTTTTTTTTAATTTCACTTGTACTAACACAAGTTAATTTTTAACAAAAGTTATACCCCAGCAATTGCAAAAGTAAACACTCATATATATATACATCATATTTTCAAATTTATAATGCTTTGTCTACAGCTGTTAGAGATCTTGGCTCTATAAATGCATACGCCATGAGGCTTTTGCCTTAAAAGGTTACGACTACTCTCCAAATAAACGTACAACGTTGCTGCTGCTAATGACTGATGGCTCATAAAAAAATTACAGCACAAAAAAATCTCAAACTCAAATGGACGAGACGTCAATATAAAACAAAATACACATACAAACTGACATACTAGTACTATATACAAAGCTATGACAAATAAACATGCATAGAGCAATAGGTATGAAACAACAACGTCAAATATTTCCCCAAATATAACCTTTCCCTATGCCTCACCATTCACCCCTTTTGATATACTCAAAATACAATTAAACAGAGATTTAATCTAAAGCACAGTTCCATGCATCTATCCAGTGCAATTCGTTTGGAAACATTTCACATCTCATGCTTGCTTGAGTGATTTTTGGTGCTAATGCGAAAACAATTCATTTTAGCAATGGTATGGATGAACTGTTTGCTTGCCCCCACACACCACCCAAAATGTCGTTATATCAAATTATCGTATGTCCTCATGGGTGGATGTGTCTTGTCTTACCTTAACCAATTGCTCCACTCGGGCATTGATGCCAGCTGCAGTGATGCGTGTAGCATTAAATGGCTGTCGCAGATGGACAACCGTACCACAGGTCTCCACCATTGGATTACGTTTGTAGTGTTCAATTAATTCGGATAGAGTCTTGAATGGTTCACCTCCGCCAACATCGTATTTGTTATCCTAAAAGGAAAGAAGACAAAAATACAAAAGGATATCAGTCAAGTGAGGTTATTGATGGTTTTGACCTCTGTCACAGAGAGTCAAGGTTCAAGTTAAATGAGAAAAACAAAAATAAGTGATGGGAATGGCTTTCGTTTAATGTTAGTGGGACCGTAGTCTTGTTAGTCTTGATAATCAAAGAAAATAAACGCGTAGTTTTGGTTTTGGCCAAAATTGGTTTAATTCACTTCTCAATATTTTACTATTAAGTATTTGTTAGAACCTATTTTTTTTGCAGATTTTAATAAATCTTTTTCTATCGAAAAGTTTTTTTAATAAAAATTTTTAAAATTGTCAAATATAATTAAAACACTAGTTTCTTATCGTGTACTAACAGTTAAAAAAAACCCTGGTTATTCATTCTGGTACTAAAAATAAGGTCTAAGAGTACCTAACTTTTGGGCCTAAAGATCTAGTACTAACTTGGAATATAATTGACACATTATTTGTATTACTAATGGTTCCTAATTCGTGTACTAAAAGTTTAAGAAACTCTGTTTTTCATATGTGTACTAAAAATTAAGTATGACAGCGCCTAGTTCTTAGGGTTAATACTTTCTGGTATTAACTTGGAGTAAAGTTGGCACATTATTTGAAGTACTAATAACTTTTAGTACAAATTAAAGGCATGGTAGTACATAATTTACAACATTGTTGAAAAACGTTTACTTCAACGTTTAAGTACCTGTATTATATTTAATTTTGATTCTAATTCCTTTAACTAATTCTTACAATTTTGGTACTAATCCGTATAAAAATTTAAATTTTAGTTTATTATCTTTAGAGAGAGAGAAAAGAGAGTGAATGTTGGGGTTAATATTTTCTGGTATTAACTTAGAGTAAAATTGACACATTATTTGAAGTACTAATAACTTTCAGCAGAACTTAAAGACATGGAAACACAAAGTTTACAACATCGTTGAAAAACTTTTACTTCAAGGTTTAAGTACTTGTATTGTATTTTTAACTCCATTTGATTCAAATTTTTTAAACTAATTCTCAAATTTTTAGTAATAATCCTTAATCGGTACTAAAATTTAAATTTTAGTTTATTATCTTTAGAGATAAAGAGAAAAGAGAGTGCATGTTCGTATGTATTTACAAGAATAACCCAGCGCGCTTGGAAATAAGGTGTGAGGTTGTGCGTGTGTCTAACACAGCTTTAGGCGTTTAAAATTATCTTTTAAAGTTTAGTACTTTTATGAAGACATTTCAATATTATTGTCACTTGCAACAATTCAGTTCTTCATATTGTCCTAAGTTAGAGGTAACTTTTTTAATATTGTTGTTTTTTATGAATTTGGCCTACAAATTATTGGTTTGGTTCTAAAATTAGGATAATTTAGTACAAAAGGCATAATGATGGACTTTTAGTACTTAACATGCATTTAGTTTATATTAAGAGAAAAATAGTCATTACTCTCGAAAGCACGCTAATTTTTGAAGAAAAAACAGCTAACCACTCCCATTTTGACACCAATACTTTTTAATGATATAGGGCGGCTGGGATTGTAAATCGGCCAAATCGTTCTATGTTTGAATATAGCTTCCAAATAAACCGATTTCTCAATTTGAATTCTTAAACCTCTAGAAGGCACTATTCTTATGATATTTGTCTGAAATTTTGCAAGACTACTTCTTTTGTGACCTGCAACACCTACACTAAGAGTGGTCCAAGTTTGTTCATAATCTGATATAGCTCCCATGTAAACTGATCATCCAATTTAACATCTTGAGCCCCCAGAGGGCGTAATTATTATCCGTAATACATGTTAAGTATGATTTCGGTCTTTTCGGTCCATATCCTGATATAGCTCCCATATAAATTGATCTTCCGATTAGACTTCTTGAGCCACTAAAAGTCGCAATTCTCATCCGATTTAAATGGAACTTCAAAAGATGACTTCTGTTATGATTTCCAATAGCCATACCAAGAATAATACAAATCGGTTTATAAACCGATATAGCTCCCATAAACACCGTTCTCACGATGTAATACTTTGAACTTCTGGACAGCTAAATTCTTAACCAATTTGAATGAAATTTTTCATGCAGACTTCTATAATGACCTTTAAGGTCAGTGCCAAAAATGATTGAAATCGGTTTGCAATCTATAAACCGATCACTCGTTTTTATTTCTTGATCCTCTAGAGGACCCAGTTCTTATCCGATTTGGGTGAAATTTTACAAGAAGACTTCTGTTATGACTTCCAACACCTCTATTGAAAGGGGTCCAAATGGGTTAATAACCTGATATAGCTCTCATATAAATCTTTCCGATTAAATCCCTGGGGACTTTAGAGAGAGCAATTCTTAATCAATTTTGGAGAAATTTTGCATGCTGACTTCTATTATAGCAACATTCGATATTTTCGATAGTTCTAATAATAAATATCGATACTATCGTTAATTTCCCATCACCTATATTTCAAACGAAAATGAGAAGTAAAAATCAGTAGATCGATTTACATAGAACCAATATCGATGCACAGACCAGATAAAATCAAGATTAATGAAGTCAGTTGGAAGCCATGAAAGAAATCATTGTACAAAATGTTAGCTTAATCGAATGAAAATTGCGCCCTCTATAGGTGCAATGTATCTTAAAGGATGCATTCAGTGTCGGTTTGCTAATTATACCCTCCACCTTAGGATGGAGGTATACTAATTTCGTCATTCTGTTTGTAACTCCTCGAAATATTCGCCTAAGACCTCATAAAATATATATATATATATACATATATATATGTTTAATTTTGCAAAAAATTAAACTTTTACGATAGTATTCATCGGAAAAATATCAATCGATATTCAGTCAAAAAATTAAATAATTTCGATAGTGATTTCGATATTTTGCCAGCTCTACTTTAACAGCCATCTTTAAACATCATTCAAATTTTTGTGGAAAGCATACAAGATTCGACTCGGCCGATCTTATCACGCTTTTAATTGTTTTCCGATTCCTTAAGCCTGCCATTGTATCAGTTCGCAAGTGTTGGGACTTTTATCGCTTTGTTTTGCTTTTTCCTGTCCTTTATAGCTCACAACCTTTTGTTTCTTTTTGCCTATGGTTTGTGTCATAAATCTACCCTTGGCTTTCTGGCTAACAATTTCCGCTTTTGTTTGGTGATTCATAAAGCTTTGTAATATTTCGTGCTTACGCAAAAAATAATGCGCTAGATGTTAGCCCTTGACATATACTATGGCGAAAGAAGAGAAATTGTATCCTTCAGTTTAGAGGTATCTCATAAAGAAAAAAAGGTATAAAGGATACAATTCATAAATCATAAATGGGAATATATTTATGATACTCACACCACAATCAGGATAAAAATTGAATTGGGCTATGCCACAGGCAATCCATCATTTTCATTTTCCCAAAAAAAAAAGGAAAGGCAACCAAGCCCTTTTTCCAATACTTATAACCATAGAATCATATATTTATGTGTTACAATACGTTAACCCTTAGATGAGCTGCTATACTCTACTATTCCATCCTAGATAATCCATTAAGCATGCCTTAAGCTTTTATTGCTTTTGTTGGTTTATAGCAAATAAATGTATAATTAACAAATGAATTTGCATGGATTTGTTGAAACACCTATAACTGGGACAGACAATTTGCTTTCTTGAATTTCAGCCTTTTTTTATGCAAACAATTAATTATTGCTCTCACTTGAAACAAGCGGCGGGCTGGCTGGCTAGCTAGCTACCCAGCAAAATCTGAATGGGTGGCTACTGTCATTAAAAGTAGTTGCAAAATCAAGCAAACAATTTAAATTAAAAAAAAAAAAAAAAAAGATTTTTAAAAAAATTGTTACAGCTACATACGGAGAAGATTGAAAATCTGATGTTCAAATTGATGTACAATTGATATGTATGGGTGAGGTGAGGTGGTTTTTAGTGATGCATCTCTCTGTGTATATGTGTGGTTTTGTCTATAAGGCTGGCTCATTTATATGTTTCGTTGTAGTTTGGATTTTTTCCGTTCAAGGTCATAAATAATAAGGAAAAACTTTACGACGTTTAGTTGAACTTGAAATTTTGTTAAGCTGCCGCCATCGGACTGCTTTATTGTTGTTGTGCACTATTTTGTGCTAACAACAGCAACAAAAACCAACAGCAATAGTTTTAGCCATAGCAAAACAAATCGATTTTGTTTGCTTTTTTTCGCCATGCATTATTAAATGCCAATTTCGTATGGTGCTATTTGTTGTTATTGCTATGGCATTTTGTGTAAAAAAAATGTAGCTATTGAGTGTGCGATATAGTAAGAACGTCTGTCTGTCTTTCTATCTGGCTGTATGTGCGTGTGTGGCTTTAAGTTAAGCTAGTGAAAACAAAATAGAATCTTACATACCTGCCAACGTATCATGACATGAGTAACTTTTTCGTCCGTCCTTACGGATAAAACAAAATCGCCTGGTTTCGATTGTGATTCACGCACCAGAAATGAACCATTCTTTCCACGTTCCAATAACAATTTTTCACCTTCTTTGCCAGAAAGATTGCCGTGAAACCATCTGTAAAAAAGTAAAACAAAAATTATAGTAAATAAAATTGTTTAAATATTAAATCACTTAGTCATACTTTATAAAATTTATCCTTTAAGCTTTATTTTGTTTTGTGTTTATTTTTTTTTTAATATTCCCGATTTATTTTTTTAAATCTCAAGTCCTTTCAATTGGCTTAACAATTGCGTACTAATTGTTTGTTTTCAAAATACAGCCATATGACACAATTCACCAAAGCTTTCTTTCCGTGGTGACTTTAAAACTGTATTCTAGACGAGTAAAGCTCTCTTGTGTGTGTGTGTGTCTCTCTCTCTCTTTTATTTTTTAAGCTGCCTCTGTTTTGTTTAGGGAGAACACAAGTTCTCTAACTTTGCCCCCAAAATGCATTGGCGCCACCAGCACCACGAGTAGCCAAGAACATCTGGTTAAGGCATAAAACAAAAGCTTTACTCTTTACTAACACATGCTCACCCTCTTATGCCAATTAGTAATATAATCTTTAATAACAAACCGCTCTCAAACTGGTATCACCTGTTGCTAATATTTAAGCACGTGTGAGATTAAGTCTCATTTAAACCCTATCCCCATATACTCACATATATTGAGTGTAAGGTGCTTTGGTGTTGGTAAATAAGAAAAAAATCAACTACAGGGTTATTAAATTAAAGAAACAGATGGAAACGAATAACTACAAGAAACTTTCAGGGAAAATAAATAAATTAAAAATAAAAACTAAAATTTAAAAATTTTCTTAGAAGAAAACAGATTCAAAAAAATAAAAAATGTTTTATATATAAAAATAAAAAAATAAAAATATATAAAAAAATAAAAGAAAAAATATAAAAATAAATAAAAAATAAAAAAAAATAAAAAATATAAAAGTAAATAAAAAAATATAAAAATAAATAAAAAAATATAAAAAAAGTAAAAAAAAATAAAAAAAAATTAAAAAACTAATTGAAAAAAATATTTTAAATTTATCAAAAACCAAAAAATTAAAAAAATATTCAAATAAATTATTTAATTTGGAAAAGAATATTTGAAAAAATATATTAAAAACTATTTTTTTATGAAAAAGAATTTTGTTTTTGACTTTTTCATTAAAAATAATTTCTTTAAGGTTTTTTTGCAAATATTATTTTTTAATTTTATTGTTTTTTTAAATAAATTTTTTTATGTTTTTTAGATTTTTAACCCTTTTTTTAATATTTTTTTTTTTTCAAACTACTTATTTGATTTTGAACAAATTTTAACTCGGTGGTTATCCCCCAGTAATGCTAGAGACATTTGTGAGGTACTCTGCCATGTACAAATTCTCCCAAAGAGGTGTCGCACTGCGGCACACCGTTCGCACTGGGCTATAACAAGGAGGGGGCCCCTTATCATTGAGTTTGAACTTGAATCGGTCAAAACTCATTGATATGTGAGAAGCTTGCCCTTGTTCCTCAATGGAATTTTAATGGTCAAATTTCCATTTGCATGTAGAAGCGCATGAAAATATTCCATTTTCCGTAACACAAAGTTAGTGGGACAGACAGTTCATTAACGATTGTAGCAGCGAGTAGAAAACAATCCCTAACGATGATATTGACATTAAGCCAGAAAAAGGTCAAAATGGTAAGGCAGCAGGAGCCGATGGGTTGCCAATTCTCACATAAACCAATCTCGTATGACGGTATTGAAGGCGCCTCGGTAGGTTGGTAGCGTGCTCATATTGCCAGTGCTTGGGTCGTAAGTTAAATTCACACCAGAGTCCTTGGTCTGTAGCAGTTGTGATATTAGATTTAAAATTATCGGAGTCTGTAAAGGACTATACCTAGCCTACGACGATATTGAGTGTATGCCGCCTAGCCAGATAGATTTAAAAATTTCAGTACTCCGCAATAAGTATAACAAGGCAGAAGGAGCCTATGGGTTACCGATTCAAGTTTAAGACCAAAAGCAATATGTTGATATCTGTTTGTAAAGGTGAGGTAAATACCTACGAACTAATCTGCAAAGACAGAAAGAACAAGAAAAAGTCTGCTAAGTTCGGCCGGGCCGAATCTTATACACCCTTCACCATGTATCGCATTTGTCAAGTTCTTTGAATGACTTTTTCAATATACATATGAGCAACATCAAGTTATTGACCAATATGAACCGTACTTTTCATGGCTGTGAGAGGTCGTAGAAAAATTCCACCTCCAAATTTAAAATTTTAGGCAAATCGAGTAAAAATCGCCCTCCCAATGGCTCAGAGTGTCACATTGGGAGATCGGTTTATATAGCAGCTATATCAGGTTATCAACCGATTTATACCATACTTGGCACAGCTGTTGGAAGTCATACCAAGCTTTACTTCTTCGAAAGTCAGTGTGCTCCGACAGACGGACGGACAGACAAATGGACCTGGCTAGATCGACTTAAAATGTCATGACGATCAAGATTATGTATACTTTATGGTTATGGTTACAAAAGGAATGACGTAATTAGTATAGCCCTATCCTATGGGGGAGGATATAAAAATGGCAGCAAGTCTTCTAAGGAATAAAGAAAGGCAATAGGTGCCGATAGGTTGCCAGCTGAGCTATTTAAGACGGGAAATGGCAGTCTGGTATATGATAATGGAGGTGAAGAAAATATCTATCCAGCCAATTACATGTCACTTGAAATAGTCCGGCTAATGAATAACAAGGTAATAGAAACCGATAATTTGCAAAGCTATTTAAGACAACCCCGAAATACTGATATTTGATTATAGCAGTGAAAGGTTTACTGCAAAGACCGACAGGGGTTATTAACCCCTGTCAGGGAGCCGAATAAAGTATTATAAGGCAACATGGGCTGATGGGTTGTCTGGTCAACTATTTAGAACTGGAGACACGCAGATATCCGATTATAAAGATGACAAGAATACCTACTTAGTCAATAAAAATTCAACCTGCTGAATGAGCCATTGTCTATTTGTGGAGGGGAAGGAAATGTCTTCAAACTAATCACTGGCCAGCGTATTGAGTGAATACTTTCTTAAGAAGTCAACATGGCTGCAATCCGGGTAAATATTTATAATCCAGCAAGTGCCGATGGGTTGTCAGCTGATCCATTTAAGATCAGATGTAACTCACTGATATCTCACTGTAGATGAGATTGGAATATCTCTGACCAATTCCCTAAAGATTAATTTCAATGTGAACACCGCCAAGTCAGAATGAGATTAAAGTACACCGGATAAAAATTACTGTAAGGCAGCAGGTGCCGATGGGTTGCCAGCTGAACAAATACAGAATAGGGGCGCCTCGTTAAAATACGATTGTAGAGAAGACGGTCTAACTAATCCAACTAATCTCTGATGGGGGTTTATTGTAGAGAAAAAAACAACCATTATAGCAATAACCCGAAGGAGGAATAGTATGGCAGTCGGTTCCGAAGGATCTCAGGAAGGAAGAATAGTATGGCAGTCGGTTCCGAAGGATTGTTGGCTGAACTATTAACGACCTATAGCGGCACGATGGCCATGCCAGATTCATGTTTGAGCTTTAAGCACACGGCGCCACTGAAAGCCTGATTGTGATAACAAGCTAGTATCGACATTGGTCATAAAAAGTTCAGCTGGTAACCCAGCTGATCGGCTCCGACTGCCTTAAATTCTTTAGTCAGATTACTGGTTACATAACAGACACTCGATTACCATACAGGTATAAGACAAATAGAGGACCTATTATGTAACATTTCTAATATAAGATACTTGCGGTAGTCTTCGTTAAAAAAAACGATTCTTAACATTTCCTATAAGTTGTACACTTTTGGTATACCTAGGGAGTCATACAAATTTAACTAAACTGCTATCATTTTCAACCCTACTGTGCAAAAAATGAGCTTTTCTCTTGTTTAACCATAGATCAGACGAGATCATTTAGCCAATGCGTAACGGTCGGTAGTCTCTTCTTGCCCGCCATTTGAGTTTATTAACATTTCTTAGTGGAATTTTTCATGATATTATCTTAAAGACAACAAAATAAGTGTTACTGTTGTTTTTGTTTTCTTTTCGTTCTGTTTTTATTTTTTTTTTTTTTTTTGCTTTTCATAATGATAAATATAAAAATACCTTGGATATATTTTAAAATAAATATTTGAACTTTAAAGTTTGTTTTTAAAATATTTTCTTGACATAACGCTTTTTTTTGTTTTTTTTTTTTTTTTTTGAGGCAGTGTTGCTTTTTTTCGTTATTTCTGGCCCCTTTCAATCCTAGTGATAGACAGATAGACACTCGACAATTAATGAGATATTTGAATAAATGGCTTAACTAGAATTTTTGTAAATAACGAATTGGAAGGGGACAGCACAAATGAAAACAAACAAATAAAGTCTTCCGTTATGATATAACTCTAAATGGGTTTACCGCTTGAGTCAGTCTATTTACCGTAACAAATATTCAAAGGGAGTTATTGAGTGGTATTTTGAACACATGGCAAATGCACGTGTCTCCTAATAAGGGTTCTAATAGAGCTTAGCTAAATTTAGTTCTTTTAAGTTCCGTGATCTAAATGTAAAACGCCTGCAGCAATTTTGTTTTAAATGCAAAACGCAATGAGTGATAGTAAGCTAAGATTTAGTTTGCTTTTATTTTTTTTTTTATTTATTGCAAGAACCAGTTACACAATGGGTTTATGGTGTCAAGTTTGTTTTGGTTTGAGTTTTTTGAAAAATTTTCGACAAAAATCTCAAATCTTTGCTTATCTTTTCTTGAAGGCTGAGAGAAGTCCAAATTCTCCAAACTTGGAGACTTATTTTTTTATTTTATTTGAATAAAAATTCATTAATTAACTCAAATACTATTAGTTTATCTTTTGTTCGAAACGAAAATATTTTTAAACCCAATTAAATGTTGATTCTTCTCAACGTCATGAAAGTTGCAAAACTTGTTCACACTAGCTTTCATGCCTGCTTAACAAAGATTAGAGCATCGTTTAATGAATGCTACTAATCTTTAACTAAATGAATTAATTTTCAAAAATCCTAAATGGTTTTTATAATCTTATATGAAAAAAACCCATGTACAAGTTATGAAATATTGATGAGAAAAGCAAATTATTAAAGTATTGTCATAAAACTATGGTGTAAGGAGACGTAGAGAAAACTAGAAAATATAGGCCAAACACTTTTCCTTACACAATCTTAACAAAAATGGGTATTATAATTCACCATAAACCCTTTCACCATAATTGAGCCTCGTAGCCTTGCAAATAAATAAAAGCCCGTCCGATTGCAATACCGGTGGAGGTCATCCAGAAAATAGCCGAAAACAGACCGATAGTTGTGAATGTTCTGGATGGCAACGGCAACTTACGGAGGCCATCGTAGCGCAGAGGTTAGCATGTCTGCCTATGACGGTGAGCGCCTGGGTTCGAATCCTGGCGAGACCCTCAGAAAAAAATTGTCAGCGGTGGTTTCCCCCTCCTAATGCTGGCAACATTTGTGTGGTACTATGCCATGTAAAACTTCTCTCCAAAGAGGTGTCCCACTGCGGCATGCCGTTCGGACTCGGCTATAAAAAGGAGGCTCCTTATCATTGAGCTTAAACTTGAATGCCCCTGTTCCTTAGTGGAATGCACATGGGCACAATTTGCATTTGCATGGCAGCGACAAAATATGGCCGGCAAGCTACCGGAACCACTTAAAAAGCCACAGCTACAAAATGCTATACTTTGATGCATTGGACGTTGTTGGGCTCTCAGGGAGATGACATAGCTGTTGTACAGAAAGATCAATAGTTCCATAACTCAGTGATGTGGCTGAGGTAGTAGAAGGGCAGATAGTTAAACTTTCTTCGACCACTCAAAGAGCATTACAATGTAATAGCATAACAGGATAAACATAAGAATGGCGAAGAACTTCCTACATAAATCAGTACAATTTCAAGGGTGGTATAAGCAAAAAACAATCAAAATACTGCCTACAGTAGCATACAGTTTCATCGCTATTGTGAAAACTTGTTGGGCAAAAATTTTAGAATTGTATAGAAAATTTTCTAAAAATGAATTTTTAAAATTCTGACAAATAATCACCAAAGTACACCAATTGGAAAATGAGTTTTGAAAAAGGATAAAAACTAGGAAATTTGCTGAATATGATTTTGCAAAATATTGACAAATAATTTCCAAAATACCCCCATTAGTGATATATTGTTGAAAAAGGACAAGAATTAAGATGTTCAGCGGCGTAGACGGAAAAAAATATGGTAACATTTTCTCTATCGACTAAAATCATAAAAACATGTAGGTATTAAAATAATCACTTTTTTTGTTAAATGTTTAATGGTAAACAAATATTTATTACCACTTAAACTTAAGTTTATGGGAATCATGGCAAACATTAAAAATTTTAATTAGTTTTTATGTTTTCGGGGTGGGTGGCCACCCAGACACTTCGTCCCGAATGTGGATATCAAATTCGTGCACTGCTCTCAAATACCTTTCTAGTGAGCCCCATATTGGTATGATCGGTAAATATGTCCCGTTTGCCAAGTATTTTGGGCGTTAGGCAGCCCCCAAAATACGTGGTCGCAAAAGTGCATATCGGATTCGTTTTCTATTTTCGATAACCTTTCATTTGAGTTCCATATTGCGCTTATAAGTGTATAGGGGTGTCTCACCACCCCAAACCGATTTGCCCCTGTTCAGGGGTAGATGTCCCCCTGAACAGGGGCAAATCGGTTTGGGGTGGAGAGACACCCCTATAAACTTAACCCCGAATTTGCATAACAAATTTTTGTTTTTAGATCATTATAAGAGCGCAAACAAATTTTCGCGTGAATCGCACCATTCATCTCCGAGATTCGGTGTTTTTGAAAATAAGGGTAAGGGGGAAGGTCCTACCTCCCCCCATTCAGATATCGACAAATTTAGTACCGTATTTTTAACTTTTTTCAGATATTTTTAAAAATTAAGGTAGGAGTTAGCGAGGCCCGATTTAGCACATTTTTTTTATTCTTTTTATTTTTAAATAGATTTTCTTATTGTTTTTTATTTAGCAAATTTTTGTTATTTATTTTCTTATTGTTGTTTTTATTTTTTTAATTCTTCTTATAAAAATTCTTTTATTTTCTATAATTTTTTATTTTATAGAGTTTTAATAATAATTTTAACATTTTTATTTTTTTAATAATATATACTATGTGTTAAGATTTCCATATATTTTTTTAGTTTATAATTTAAAATATTTTTTTTTCTATATTTTACTTGTTTTTTTTTATTCTTTTTTTTAATTACTTTTACATTTTTGAAATATGTTTTAGTATATTAAAAAATTGTGTTTATGTCTTACATTTTTTTCTCAATATTTTCTCACTTTTTAAATTTAATAATTTAATTATTTAGATTTTTTTGTTATTCTTTTCGTTATCGTTAATATTGGGTTGCCCAAAAAGTAATTGCGGATTTTTTTAAAGAAAGTAAATGCATTTTTAATAAAACTTAGAATAAACTTTAATCAAATATACTTTTTTACACTTTTTTTCTAAAGCAAGCTAAAAGCAACAGCTGATAACTGACAGAAGAAAGAATGCAATTACAGAGTCACAACGTCAACGCCGACTATATGAAAAATCCGCAATTACTTTTTGGGCAACCCAATATATAATTACTTTTTCATTTTTTTTTTAATTAATTATTTGATTTATAATTTCTTTTATATTTTTTAAATATGTTTTAATATCTTAAAAAAATTGTTTGTATATTTTAATTTTTACTTTAATTTTTTCAACATTTTCTCATTTTTTTAAAATTTAAAATTTTTTTCAAATTAAATGATTTAATTATTTAGATTTTTGTGTTATTGTTTTTAATAATTTTTAGACTTTTTTGTGTTTTTGTCGTAAATAAATATATATTTTTTTAGTTTTCTAAATTTCCTAAAGAAGATTTTTATTATTATTACCCTAAATGCTAAATATATGAAAACCCAAACGGACAGGGGGTCTGGCGTTAAGTGCTTTAATAGTTAGGACCCCTAAAACAGGCTATCAGTCAAAAGCTTACATGCAAAGCTAGCATTTAAAAGTATATTTAATTAATTGTCAATTGCTTTATTATTTAAATCACTTGTTGTCACACGACAAGGTCATTGTCACTGAAGAATCACTAAAAATAAAGACAAACACGTGTAAATGTCTAAGACTCACATAACGTAGTTATGTAGAAAACAATCAAGCTAGAGCTAAATTTATGATTTGAGTTTTTTATGTTTATTTAAATGACTTAATAGATAAACAAATAGTTTTCTAAGCTTAAATCATGGGAAAAAGAATTTCTCTTGCTTCACCCATACCCCTTCTGCCTTTCTCTCTAAAGGAGGAAAAATTTTGCAATCAATAGCAGTTAAATGCTTGTTCTGGCCATTTTAATGTTATGCACGAATCAAATACAACCTTCAATCAATTTATTGTCATTTAAATTTTACAATAAATTACTATGATATATAATAAAAGAGAAAACCTAGCCTATAGATGGCGCCACTGGTTTAACAATTTCCCCCTTTAACATTACTTATCCATGCCATATAAAATAAAAGGCATGATTTTATGATAAATGTTTGCAATTACAATAATTTAGTATAGCCTATGGGATTTATTTATAAAAAAAAATGTTGCCCCTTAATATTATGCCGCAATTACAGTTTCCATTATAACGGCAATAGAAAGTAAAGGCGGCACACATAGATTGAAATGAACGAGTGAGTGAGTGACATTAATACCCCCTCGTATAGAATTTTCTAAGCCATTCCATTGAAATGTGAAATTAATTATTAGCAACTGTCCTTAAGATAGATTAAAAAAATAAATTTTGTAAAATAATGGATTTTGTACAGAGCAACCTGTATGAGCTGGGCCAATAACGAACCAACTTCTTTCCACCTCTTAGCCTATGGCTATTGATATAAAAATAATCAAGCGCACTGGGTATATTGTGGTAGTAGTATAACGAGTACGTAAGTGCGCTATTCTATTCGTACTAACAATGGCTAACAACCGCTTATGTAGTGTTTTTCTTCCTGTTATACTATTAACAACAATCCATTAACAAGATCAACAACATTTTGTTTATTTTCTAATAATGTGTTTTTTTTTTTGTTTTTCTCTCAAAGGGGCTTTTGGGTTTTTACTTGTTTTTGTGTGTTTTTATTTACAACTATCTGTAAACTGTTTTTTTTATATTCCATGTAAAAATGTGTTCAAATAAATTGGATAATATTATTTATTTAACCGCTTCTTGGGTGGCTTTGTGCATTATTTCTAATTAATAATGAGGAGAAATGTTGTCTAAAGACTATTCAATTCGGTTCAATTCAATTCTTTTTTTTTTCCATTCATTATAACCCACATTTGTTGTCTGGCAAAGTGAGTTGGTTGCTTGAGTTGAATAATTTATAACAAATGTGGGTTAATCACAAGTGCTTATTAACAATAATATTAACAAAAAAAATAAACAAATAGAAATTGTCATTTGTAGCTTTGTTTTTTTTTCCTTTTGAAATGCACGAGTACATTTTAAAAAACGTCAAATGACTATTTGAAATTGCAGATGTTTAATAATATGCAAAACTTTCCACCTTTTGTTAGGCAGGTAAGTAATGTATGGTGGTGGGCAGTATTAAAATATAATATTTTATGAGGGCTTTTTTTATAAGGGTCATATGTTTCATAAAATTATAAAATTAAGTTCGTATTTGTAAAACTAATACAAAAATAAAAAAAATAAAAAAAAAAAACACAAAAATTAATAGTTAAATAAAAAAATAAAAAAATAAAAAAAAATAAAAAATTTAGTTTTAGGAGAAAAAAAAAACAGAAAATATAAAAAAAAATAAAAAAAACATAAAAATTATTAATTAAAAAAATAAAATATGTACAATAACAAAAAATAAATAAATAATAAAATGAGAATAATATATTAAAAACATAAAAAAAATATTTTTTTACGTTATTGGCGGTTTACTAAAAAATATTTGTGTGTAAAAATCGAAATATATCGAATATGGTCCGATTTGAACCATATTCGGCACGGACATTGTTCAATTTTGTAGAACAAAATATTGTTTTTTGCTAGCTATATCCAAATATAGACCGATCTGACCATATCAGACATGTATGTCGAAAAGCCTTGCATAAGTCACTGCGTCAATTTTCAGCGAAATCGGACAATAAATGAGCCTTTTATAGGCCCAAGACCTTAAATTGAGAGATCGGTCTATATGGCAGCTATATACAAATCTGGACCAAATTGAAAAAGGATATCGATGGCCTTAACACAACTCACTGTCCCAAATTTCGGCAACATCGAACAATAAATACGCCTTTTATGGGCCTAAGACCTTAAATCGAGAGATCAGTCTATATGGCAGCTATATCCAAATCTGAACAGATCTGTGTTTCATCCCCTAAACCTCGTAAGCAAATGTGCGAATTAATGGGTTTTTAGGAGTAAAGTACAAATATGACGTTCACAATTGATTTCAATAATGTGGGGAGCCTCCCCTCCCCCAATGCCCGCCGAGCGGACATGTTTACCAATCAGAACAAAAAAGTATTTAAACGAAAGGTAATTGGGAGTGGCATCCCCTAAACCTCGTAAGCGAATGTGCGAATTAATGGGTTTTTAGGTGTAAAGTACAAATATGACATTCACAATTGATCTCAATAATGTGGGGAGCCTCCCCTCCCCCCAAGGCCCGCCGAGCGGACATATAGACCAATCAGAACAAAAGAGGACTTAAATGAAAGGTAATTGTGAGTAGAATGAGAATATAATAACCAAATTTGGTGTCAAGTGTCTGGAGGGTCACCACACCCAAATACCTTAAATATTCCGCTCGCCGGGCTTTGAGTGTGGCAGTCCTCCAGTCACTTGGCGCCAGTTTTGGATGTCAGATTCTCACTCTACTCCGTAATCACCTTCATTTAAATAACCTTAAGTCCTGAGATCTATGTATACATACATATTTTCCCCTGACCATTCCCTTAAGGAACAGGGAATACTTCTCTCATAACATTGAGTGGAGTCCTATTTAAGGTGCTCGATTGTCTCCAACTCCTCCACTTCATTACTACAAAATTTTCCATGAACATTACATTAAGGAACAGATGATACTTCTCTCAAACCAATAAGTCCAGTCCTATCCAAGATTTAGCTCAATGATATGGGCCCTCCTCTCTTATGTCGAGTCCGAAGGGCTTGAAGCAAAGCTACACCATTTAATATGGCAGGATATCTCACAAATGTAACATTAGTAAGGGGATAACCACCGAGGAAAAATTTTTCTAGTGTTCAAGCCGGGATACGAACTCAGGCGTTTGGCGTGATAGGTGGACATGATAACCTCTGCGCCACGGTGGATCAATGTATAATAAGTTATTTGGGATTAGGAGTACAAATTCGACATAAAAATTCGGTGTTTGGAACGTACGCGCAACATAAAATCCTACTAAGCAGACATGTTACTCGATAAGGACACGAATGTCGTGCTTAACGCAGTTGCCTAACATGCGAGGCCCAAGGCGCCAGGGAGAATACAATGCGTCTACAAATGCCTTATAGCACAGTTACCTGTTAATGAGTACCAATTTGTTCCCACGTATTTGGACGTTTTGTGTTCACCTTTTTGGTAAGGAGCGGAACACTACCAAAAACGGAACAATAAGAATATCGTAGATTATGATTTTGATGAAAGCTTGGTGAGTGTCTTTTTAGCACTTACAAAACGAATCGCCCTTATGTACAGCCTTAACATTGATCAAATTCTTTTGAGGATTTTTACCAGGGATTCGGAGCGGCCCGGAGCGTGATGAGGGATGGAGTGGGATTGAGATTGCAAGCTATTCCGCTCAGCATAGAAGAAATTTCACTCCGTCTACAGCAAAAACTGGGTTGCTCCGCTTTAGCTCCAACCCCTCTCCGGCCGCGCTCCGAATCCCTGATATTTACAGACAAACATTAAGGAAAAATCAACCTAAAACACGTGGAGATGGACTGGGTTTTTTCCAGCTACCTTTCCCTTTTGCTGTAGGATTTTGAACTCTTATCAGATCATGCAAAAAACCTTTGTTTACTCAAGCTTCTATGATATTCAATCAATTTTATTTGTTTTCCAACTGTTAAAATCTATTTGCTCATATGTTGCCTGATGTTCTAAGTCAACCTTGATGACTATTTGCTTTTCAATTAAAATTTTAAAAACATTTATATTTTTCTTAATGTTCTAACTAAACTTAGCATAACCTTTGTAAATTGAATTTTCAAGTTCTTTTCAATATCGATTTAAATCATTTTTGTATTCTATACTAAAATGTATGTGATGACAAGTATGAGTTGTATCAATCCTTGGCCTAGATTGCAGAAACCATAAGTTAGTCTGCGTTTTTTTGTTGTAAACTATTCTGATATGTATGTTTTATTTGATCAGCAAAACCATTAAAGTGTTTAAATATTTATTTTATTTCCAAGTGAGGCTGGTTGACTGGCAGTGGTTTTTTCTAAGTTGAAATTCCTGTTGCTGTTCATGTTTCTTGAGTTTTGAGTAAAAATCATTTTCTAGTTCAATCAAATTCAATTTACAAATATTTGTAAATAAATACAAATCGAATATAAGCAATGACAACTTCAAGCATGCAAAAACCAAAAAGATGTTGACATTGAAAGAAGTCTGTGGCAGAGACTCCTCATATTAACAGGAGTTATAAAATGCATTTATAATTGAGATGGCAAAACTTGGATTTTTTAGTTTTTATGTTAAAAAACGGGAAATGCATTAAAAACTTAATTTTAAATTTTGTTTCGCCTTAGCTGACCAAAGCACACCTAAGAAAAGTTTTAAACCAGAAATGACCAATATGAAACCTTAACAGTGCAAGATATCCAACAAATTAAACTCGTGATTTTGTGCAAATTGATCAATAAATTGATATAGCACCAATATATGCCCACCAAACCATAAAACCCGGACTCAAAAACAAACTCAGATGTCATTGCTGCTGACCGAATTTGTACAAAAAAAAAAAAAAAATTAACAATTAATGTTTACAATCTGTATAGGTAGCTTCTCTTTTGTTGATTGCATAAAAAACCTTTGGGTTCAGTTATTTTTATTTTCTTTTGTATTTGCTCAATAAATTGACTGATTTGCTATGGTCCCACTATTAATAAATGTAGGTAAGGTGTTATTGATGATGATGACGATGATAAACGATCTTGTATAAGTTTCTCAAGAAAAAAAATTATTTATATTTATAGCAATTGCATTGGACGTCAGGGGGAGCAAATTCGTTATTGTCTTGCCATAAACGTCATTAATGTTAAAAATAATTTAACCTAATTAAACGAGAGTTCATTCGTCTCAATATTTGGGTGAAAATCTCACACTACTCTTTTCTCCCACCACCCATCTCACCGGTCAAAATACAAATAATAACAAATATAAAAAAAAGACATTTAAATGTTTGTAATAACGGATATTTTTGTAAACACGCCATAATGTCTGTTGTTTTTAAGAATAACGGTTATGAACTTGTTTGCTTGAGATGTCAAAAGGAAATTATCGCACCCAACCGCAATACTGACATTTGTACACACTCGCACACACACACATACACATGCGAATGCCGGTATATTTAAGTTTGACGCAGTTATGATGTTGTGATATGGTGGGTAGAAGAAAACCTCAAGTAATTGCATAAATTTCACCACAATTTGTGTTGGTTGACTTCATTGTGATGTAATTCAAAAAGAGAATTAATAATAATTAATGGACGTGTGTATTATTGAATATAATTTGGATTTTTATCTAAATTAATGTGGGCAAAAGTTGCATTACTACGTATTACAATTTAACAAATGGATAAAGGTTTCAAACAAATAAGGAAAGAAGATATGAAAAAAAACAATTAAAAAAAAATAAAAATTCAAAATAAAAAAAGACAAAAACCCAATTAAACAAAAAAAAAAACTAATAAAAATAAAATAAGAGAAGACAAAAAAAATACAAAATAATAAAAACCATAAAAAATAAATTCTTAAAAAAATGTAATTCAAATAAAATAAATAAATTATTAATAACTAAATAAAGGAACAAATAAATATATAAATAAATGATTGAAGAAAGTAGTAAGAAAAAAAAAGCTCGATATAGTAAAATCAAAAAAAGAGAAAACATAAGAAAAAATTAATTTAAAAATTTATAAAAACAAATAAAAAATTAAATAAGGAAAATGGTAAAAATAAAAATTAATTTTTTAATAAACAAAAATAATATAACATAACAAAAACTAAGATAAAAAACAAAAAAAATGTATTATTTTAAATAGTAAATTCTGCACATCTAGGGAATTCGATTGATGTTACTTTCTTTGAAATTCATTTAGCAGTTTGGCCGTGATATGTATCAAAAAATTGTCTTTAGAAATCTCTTGGGCGTTGATAAATATACATATATGAACAATGAATGCCACAGTGTTTGGCATAAGAATGACAACAACAAATGAAATTGAAAGTTGCAGTTAGAAGAAACTGAATGGGTTTACAATTGAAGTGAATGAAATAGGCAAGGATTCAAAAGTTTGTACTCCAGTTAAACTAAAAATAACTTTTAATGGACTCAATGATATTGGAGGCCACCGTAGCGCAGAGGTTAGCATGTCCGCCTATGACACTGAATGCCTGGATTCGAATCCTGGCGAGACCATCAGAAAAAATTTTCAGTGGTGGTTCTCCCCTCCTAATGCTGGCAACATTTCTTGGGTACTGTGGCATGTAAAACTTCACTCGAAAGAGATGTTGCACTAAGGCACGCCGTTCGGACTCGGTTATAAAATGGAGGCCCCTTATTATTCAGCTTAAAAAACTTGAATAGGACTGCACTCATTGATGTGTGAGAAGTTTGCCCCAGTTCCTTAGTGGAATGTTCATGGGCAAAATTTGCAATTTGCATATGAACAATGAAATTCAGTAAAAGCGCTTTTAACTCTGCCGAACAGGATTTTATATCTTCCACCATGGATGGCATATGACAATAGGACTTCTATAAAGTTGTTGTTGTTTTTGTTGTTGTAGCAGTATATTGTAGACTGAGGCGGCAGCCCTTGCCGATGAAGTACTCCATCGGGTAAATCCGGTACGTACAACCGACTGCCATGGGATTGACCTCTATAAAGTAATGGGCAGGTATGAATTGAACTTATCATGGTTCTTAGAAGTCATAACAGAACACCACATGAAAATTTTCACCAAACCCGGATAATGAACTGCGCCCTCTAGAGGCTACATCAGATGTTGGTCTGGTTTTATTACAAAACAACAATACTGGTAAAATTTCATCCAAATCCAATAATAAGTGCGACATCTAGAGGCTTAAGAGGCCAAATAAGGATTCTGGTTCATTTGGTAGCCATTTCTGAAAAGGTTCCGATTGAACTGTATTTGGGCATGGTTTTTGAAGACAAAAAAACACACCAAGCATAAAATGTCAGCCAAATCTGATAATATTTGTGTCTTTAGAGATTCGAGAAGTCAAATCGGGAGATCGGTTTATAGAGCAGTGTTAAACACAAACACAGAGCGATTTGGCCAATTTACAATACCAACAGGCCTATACCAATAAAACTTAACTGCAAAAAAAAATCCAAACTTTCAAGCGCTTAGCCAAACTTCTTCCAATTTACATTAAAAAAATAAAAATTTAAAAACTTATCTAAAAATTAAAAACATTAAAAAAATTATATAAAAAATTTAAGACAATTATCTAAAAAATTGAAAAAAATGATCTTAAAAAAAATTATAAAAATTATTTAAACAAAATTAAAAAAAAATATCTAAAAAATTCAAATTAAATACCAGCAAAAGAATCAATTCTTAAATACCCATTAAAATGAATTTTTTATTTTTCCAAAAATCTTATGCTGAAAATTCAACATTTGGTCAATTTGCAATTCCAATCGACCAAAACACAAATAAGAAGTATTTGTATAAAATTTCAAATACCTAGCCCTATTTATTCCAATTTATAGAAAAAAAAAATTAAAAAAATTGTCTAAAAACAAGAAATGTCAATAAATGCGTTTGCAGTGGCTTTAGAAGTGAAAATCGGGCCATATACATATATGGCAGCTATATCTAAATCTGAACTAATTTCTATGGAATTCTCCAGTAATATTAGAAGTTATAAGAAAACCCTTCCTGCCAAATTTCGAGAGAATTGGTTAACAAATGAGCCCTTTATTGCAATATTTCTCAAAATCGGACGAACATATATATGGGAGCTATATCTAAATCTGATCCGATTTCGACCAAACTTTATATATATTGTTTTAGTCGTCGAGGAAAGCGTTGTACAAATTTTTGGCAAGTTTGGTCAATAAATGCGCTTGCAGTGGTTCTAGAAATGAAAATCGACCGATATACACATATGGCAGCTATATCTAAATCTGAACCGATTTCGACCGTACTTTATAGGTATTGTGGAAGTCGTCGAGGAAAGCGTTGTATTTTATTTTATTGCATTACTACTGAAAATCGAACGAACATTTATATGGGAGCTATATCTAAATTTGAACCAATTTTTTCCAATTTCAATGAGCTTCGTCTCTAGGCCGAAAAACATGGCCGTACCAAATTTGAAGACGATTGGATGAAAATTGCGACCTGTAGTTTGTACACAAATTAACATGGGCAGACGGACGGACATAGCTAAATCGAATCAGAAAGTGATTCTGAATCGATCAGTATGCTTATCAATGGGTCTATCTCCCTTCCTTTTGGGTGTTACAAACAAATGCTCTATGTTATAATACCCTGTACCACAGTAGTTGTGTAGGGTATAAAAAATTTAAACTAAATACCAACCAAAGAATCAATTCTTAAATTCCCATTAGACTCGAATTTTTATTTTTTCAAAATTCTTATCCTAAGAATTCAACATTTCATGCGAATTATTTTTATCAAACAATAACCTTGCTTTGTTTTCAAAATTCTTTTCATTTCGCATTGTCTTCGAATGGAGAAGAAGAGCGAGCAAAAATTATAATAACGAAACGAAAAATTGTGTTAATTGAAATGTTTAACAGAGTGTTAAACACACAAAACACAAAAAAATGCGAACAAGCGTCAGTAAGACAACTGAAACTTTTGTCTTGTCAACAACAAAAGACAACCACCCCCGATATTGAGCAAAAAATGATTTTTTTTTATTTTCGGTTTTTTTTTTTTGCAGCGGAAAGAGACATGTGTTCGGCAGCCAGCAGAAGTAGCGAAAAAATATCAATCAGTCAGCTAGTAAGTCTGTCCGTCAGTCAGTGGTTATAGTGACAACATGAAATGTTAAATGACAACAACTAAAAATTATTAGTAAAAAAAAATCTACCATGGCGCGTATTTTTCTTTAGCGAAAGTCACATGTTTGTTTACCTTTTTTGGTGATTTGTTAATTTTTTTTTAATTACTTTTCATGTTTTTTGGCAAAATGTCTCTCCCACATAAGAAAGAAGTGTTGGAATACTTTTGACTTCAGAGCTTCATGGTGGGACAAGACTCAAGGTGAGAATTTCTTTATAAAACTCACGATTTTTACAATGTGAATTTTTTGTATAAATAGAAAGATTAAAAATGATTTGCACTAAATGTTGTTATAAGCAATTGGCAGGGATTTGTTAATTTGATAAAGATTCAGCAAGGAAAATATGAATTGCCTAACATTGAAAAGATGATCAAGAAGAACTTTGAAAAACATTTGAGTATATAAAGAATTGTTAAATAAATACACTGGCCTTTGCAGTGATTGCTTTAAAATTAAGGTTTATTTAAGCTTTCGGTTACTCTTTGATGTCCCTGATGCATACAACATGCAATACAAGGTTTGTGGCCTACATATTTATGTTCAAAACTTGGGACAACCGAAGATGGCCCCAGCAAGGCCTGTTTCAGCTGCCTATAAAACAAAACAAATGAAATTTTTTTACTTTTTCCTGTTTGTCTATTATTCTCCTTTTCTTTTCCCAAGACAAATCTTTAAGATTTATCCCTCTTTTTCAAAATAAATCTCTTTTTTTATGATAGCGGAAAACTTGCATTCTTGCGACTCGGAATAAACACATCACAACTCACATTCATTGTTTCTTTGCCCTCTCAAGGTTTATATTGTTCTCATGCTACGGAAAGATAGTCTACTTAAGTTTGCTTTTTTTTCGCATAAACTTGATGAAAATCGTAAACTAAATATAAAACATGGTGTGAAAAATACCTTCAACTTCATACACAAAGATCAAGATTAAATGTTTAACCCCATGAACATTAACTCTGTTGAAAAGCAAGCAAAAACGCCTTAACTCCATAAGAAAAATTGAAAAAATACAAAAGAAAATTAACACTTTTTAATGAACTGTCAAATTGAGCAAAAAAATAAAAAGTTTAATTGAAATGTAAAGAATTGAAATAGTAAATTCTGTGTGAATGTACCATATATACGAGTAGTATTGTAGATAGGAAGTCACGTATTTGTTTTGTTTTATTTCTAAATATATAATCACGAATGTACATACGCTGTTACATACATATGCTTTTTTTTCATTTGTATACAGCAGCTGTATGGTATATATGTACATACAATACATTACCAATGAATGTACATAAAAAAAGGTTTCTTTTATTCGGAGGTAAATTACTATTACAAATATGTTTATGTATAAATAAAGAAATAAAGGAAAACATTTTTTTTTTAAATATTTAAGATCATTCTATAAAAGGGGAAGTTAACAAAGAAAGTTGGTTTGTCTTTAATGGGAAAGAATATGGAGTTTTTTGTTATTCTTCAAATTGTAATTCTCCGTCTAAAAGCTTTTAATATATATTTTGTTATAAATTTGATACCTAGAAAACAAAATTTTTAAATCAAAACTGAAATACTACAAAGTAAATCAAACCCAAGCTAAGCTTTAAAGCTTTCCAAAAAGGAAAACTAGTTCAAAATAATGTCTGTTAAGCTTTAAAGCACAAAATTTTAATGTAGTTAAAAAGCTTTTAGCACAAAAGCTTTTATTTCAGTTTGAAATTTCTTTAAATGTATTTCCGAAAAGGTCTTAGTTTTGATAATTTGAAACAAAACTAAAATAATAATAATTTCCTATATCCACTCTGTTTAGGCTTTTAATGAAAGAAAACAAAAATCAAATCTTGTCTGCTTTACTTTAAAGCTTTCAACATCAATTTGTTAAAATCTTGTCTAACAAAATCTTTCCTATGACTTTAGAGGTTTTAAAACTTTTTTAATGTAATTATACAAAAATTCTTTCAAGAGCTTTGCCGATACAGACATATATGTATTTTTACTTCAAAATCATAAACTAAAATATAGTAAAATCACACCTGAATCCAATCATAAAAACCTTTGCGATACTAATCTCTATTGCGCTCAAAACTGTAGTGCAATAAAAGCTTAAGCGCTATAAAAATTAAGTGCGATAAAAGCTTTAGGGCTAAAGAAACTTTAAATACCATTAAAAGCTTTATTGACATAGAAGATTTAGTAAGATAAAGCTCAAATGCGATAAAAGGGTTAGTGCCCTAAAAGCTTTAGTGCTTCAAATGTAAATAGATCAATATTAAAATAATAAAAAATTTCACTTATTAAAAGGGCGACATCTACATAAAGCTCTTAGATTTAGGAGGAAATAAAATATAGCAAACTTGAAATTTATTTGACTTAAGCTTTGTTTTCTAGCAAATTACAACTGAGTGGATGATATACAGTTTGAGTAAGTGGCGAGTTTTTGTTTCCCAAAAGCTTTTGCCATGTTTTATTTTACAGTGAAAATCCCGTGTTATTGTATGATACGAACAACTATCCAGTACAACTTTACAATTAAACAAAAATTACTTACATTTTTTCTTTATGTAAAATTTTACTAAATTTTGATATATCATTTTTTTAGAGACAAAATTACTTAAAAATTTTACCCTTAGAAAAATTTTACTAAAATCTTGAGAAAATTTTATTAAAATTCTGACTTAGGGAAAATTTTATTGATATTTTGTCTTTAGAGAAAATTTATTGGAAATTTTTTATCACAATTTAGTTTTAAAAAATTTTATTGATATTTTATTTGTAGAGAAAATTTCTTAACGTGATTTTTCGAACATATTCTAGCTCGATTTCATATTCAACGCTTTCTATTCAAAGAATAGCATAAAAAAGAACTTATAAGATTTAGGCAGGTGTGTACTATTATTCGAAACACTTGTTTTAACAGGAAAATTCTATTAAAATTTTGTGGTTAGAGACATTTTTTTTTAATTTTTCCTTAGAGAAAATTGCATGGAAATTTTGTCTTTAGAGAAAATTGTATAGAAATTTTGTTTCTAGAAAAAATTACTTGTCTTTTGAGAAAATTGCATTAAAAAGTTATTTAATTTTTCTTTAAACAAAATTTTAATGAATTTTCAAAAAATTGTTTTTAAAGAATAATTTTATTGAAATTTTGTCTTGAAAGAAAATTTCATGAAAATGTCGTCTTTAGATACAATTTTTTTTTGAAATTTTGCCTTAAAATTTTGCCGTTAAAGAAAATTTTTCGAAAAATTTCTTTGAAATTTTGAGTTTAGAAAACAATTCTCCGAAATTTTGTCTTTAGATAACATTTTGCCTTAGATAAATTATTTTTTTGAAATTTGTCTTTAGATAATATTTCATAGAAATGTTATCTTTACAGAAAATTTCTTGGAAATTATGTTTTCAAGAATATTTCTTAGAAATTTTGTCTCTAGAGAAAATTTCATAGAAATTTTATCTTCGGAGAAAACTTCATAGAAATTTTGTCTTTAGAGAAAATTTCATAGAAATTTTATCTTCAGAGAAAACTTCATAGAAATTTTATCTTCAAAAAAACATTCGTAAAATTTTGTTTTTATCAACCTATTTATTTTCCTAGTTTATAGTTAAAATCTTTTTTTGTCTTGTATACTAATTTTATATAAAATATGAATTCAAAAAATACCCACGGAAATATCCACATTCTTATGCGCAGCATTGCCAATTCATGAGGCAAATGAAGTCTCTGGGACACTGGCCATACAGGATTGCCGGAAGGTAATGATGAGGGTGTTGAGACATTCGATGAGTATGGAGTTTCGCTGGCTGCCGATGAATTTAAAGATTCTGTTGAGGAGGAGGAGGAAGATGAAGCCGCCGATGATGAGGACGCAGATGGTGAGGGTGATGATGCTGCCTGCATAGAACCACTTGCCGAGCCATATGATGAGGAAACATTGGAATATATGCCCGACGATGGTGAGGTGGATAAATGCAGCGTCAAGGAACTTTTTGTTTCCCTTAAAGTTGGAGTACAGGCATAAATATTATGATGAGGCGATTCCTTGAGAGTGTGGTGCTTATTCGACGATGATGATGATGATTCGCTACCCTTAATAATAATGGCCAGTTCATTGGAGCTAAGGCAAGTTTTGGTATTATTGGTATTGTGAACATTAATTTTGGGCTTCTTCTTCTTGGGGGTAGAAGACAAGGCGGCATATGAAGCCGCTATGGCACGTTCATATTCCAAATTGCGAGCTTGTTGATTGTTAATATGGGCAGCAGCAGGCACTGGCAGCGAGGAGGAGTAATAATTTTCTGCACAATCGTTGTGATGATGATTTTTGAGATTTTCTTTGTTTTTATGCTGTACAGCATTGGAAATTTTGTTTAAATATTTATTCAACATGTTTGAAAATAAGGGCAGTCGTTGTGGGTGTTAAAATGAATGAAGAGATAACGATAACGATTTCGACAACGTTAATGAAGAGTTTCACGTTTCTTTTTTGTAAGATTGTTGTGACTAGTTTTCTAGCTAATTGATTTCGTTTTAGCACAAATAATGGCCTTTAGAGGAAACGTGCTTGATTTTTAATTTTTTCCTTCTTAGGGTTTTTTTTTAGCAAAAATACTTTCTTTTTTTTGGTTTTGTTTGGCAAACTGAAATGTTATAATTTCACTTTTCTTGCATAGATTTTGCAAAATATTTCTAATTCGTTGTGGTATTTAGTTTAGAAAACTTTTGAGAGTAATGACTTTTCTTAAGCGTAGTTTTCTATTTTCAAAATTCGTTGTATTAACAGTCTTTTGATAAGTTATTGACTTTTTTATTTGCAATAAACTTCAATAAAATGTCACTTATGTTGGGATTTTCAACAGCTAGTCTTTGTTACTGTTTGAGAGCTTTCTTGGTGGAATTATCGTATTTTTCCTTCAAAGCTTTGTACAACTTTTTGTGACAGTTTTTCAAAGGGTTTTCCTTTTTGGGGGATTTTTTAGCAATTTCTTGGGGTTGTTGTAAATTTTTTGCTTCTTCTTCTTGATTTATATGGGCACACATTAAAGACTCAATCGTGTACAATGAATGCATATTGACCACATAAATGAATTTATTCACACTCAAATAGTTTTGGAATATTTTCCTTGTTTTTTTTTTTTTTTTCAAACACCAGTTTTGATTTTTTTCATTTGAATTTTATACGCATACGACGAAGTGTATTTTTTTAAATTTTTCGTTATATTTGGCTTGACTGATTTGTGGGATTTGCTTTTGTTTTGCTTTGGTTTGGTTGAGAAAACAATTTTTTCACACTTTTTCTTTTCCCATAAAGGAAACTTGTTTAACTTCAATTACAAATCGATCAATTTTTACTTATTTTTTGCAATACAAAACGACCGTGGCGTTTTGTTCCTTGTTAGTTAGTAAGGAAAAATTTTCACTTATTTTTTAATTTTCCGATAACTTTTCTTTGAAGAAAATATTGCAAAACTTATAAAACAAAATTTTTCTAAATCAGTTCAATTCAACTCAATTTGTAGTTCGTTATGAAAACAACACGTCTTTTTTATTTGGTGGTAATCGTTGTTGATTGCTTGTATTTTGTGCGTGGTGAGAAAACGCGTTTCCGCGATAAGCTAAGAACACTTCTCAACACTTCGACTGTATGAACGTAAATGAATCAAGATTGAAAACTTACATTTGTTTTTAAACAACATTAAGAAATAAAAAACGAGACAATAAAAGTCAAAGCGATACGTTAGCCGATGATAACAGCAAAAACAATGAATGCCTCCAAGCATTAGGCAACAGATGAGGGTTTTTGCAATAAGCGCGTGCTCAGTGCGATTTTAAAAGCCAAGTCGGTCTCTCTCTCTCTCACACACACACACACACGCTCCTAATGTTTGGTTTACTCTTTTCTTGTTTAAGCCCCCACACTCAATGTGATCAATGAACACAGAAATCATTTGTAGCAGTAGAAACAAAAAACAAAACAGGGAAGGGGGAGACTACTCCAAACTGCTGGAGTACAACACCAACCACATGCCGTATACTCACTCGTATGAATGACTAAGCTAGGTGTTAACTCATTTGACAAGTTTGCCGGTAAATGTGGCGGGTTTTTTTGTTGTTGTTACCAAATGTCGGTAATGTCGATAACAGCATTTAAGTCTTTCAGGAAATGTAGCAAAAATGAAACACAAATAAAAACGATAACACAGTAGCGATGTTAGTCATCGCAAAAAAAAATCTATCGTTTCAAAGAATTTGGAATTAAGTATGCAATAACAGAAAAAAGGGAGAGGGGTTACTCCAAAATGCTGGAATACAATAGCATACGCCGTATACCTACTCGCATAAATGACTAAGTTATGTAGGTCTATACTCATTCGACAAGTTTGCCCGTAAATGTGTCGGGATTTTTGTTATGACTACAAGATGTCGTTAATGTCGATATAGCAGTTTAGTCAATATCAAAATGTAGCAAAAACGAAAAACAATAACGATAACAAAGTGGCGACGACTAGCTTAAAATTTGAATCGGACAACACTCAGTGATATGTGAGAAGTTTGCCCCAGTTCCTTAGTGGAATGTTCATGGGCAAATTTGCGTTTGCAAGTGGCGATGGCTAAAATCGCAAAAATATGGTTTTAAAAGAAAATTTATTTGATGTTGGTGTTAAGGCCAAAGAAAGAATGAGCGCGTTGAGCTTTGGTTTTGAGCGTCGCGATGCAAAAATGAAACTCTGCATACAAATTCCACAAAAGCAACGGGGAAAAGTTAAAAAATTTTCAACTTTGACGCTTGAAACTGAGCGTCATTCGGTGTTGCTACGCTTGAAGTTGTGTTTCTGGTCATCAAAGTTAAAAAATGTTTAACTTTGTTAGCGGAGTTCCATTTTTCAACGCTACGGTCCTTAACGCGCTGAATCTGTTTAGGCCTTTACGTATGTACTAGTGAGAAAAAGGAGCAAGTAAAAAGGCGTTAAGTTCGGCCGGGCCGAACTTTACATACCCACCACCTCGGGTATACATGTAAACCACCTTTCGTCAAAATCCGGAGAACAATGCATACCTTATGCCCCATAGCAGCTATATCGAAATATGTTCCGATTTGGACCAAATACTTATAAGTACAAGTCATTGTTCAATTGTGTATAACAAAATATTGGTCTTTTTAGTAGCTATATCTAAAAATAAACCGATCTGAACCATATACGACACGAATGTCGCATAGCCTAACATAAGTCACCGTGTCAAATTTCAGTGAAATCGGATTATAAATGCGCCTTTTATGGCGCCAAGACTTTAAATCGAGATATCGGTCTATATGGCAGCTATATCCAAATCTAGACCGATTTGGGCCAAGTTTTGGAAAAATATGGAATAGCCTAACACAACTTACTGTCCCAAATTTCGACGAAATCGGACAATAAATGCGACTTTTATGGCCCCAAAACCTTAAAAGGAGAGATAGGTCTATATGGCAGCTATATCCAAATCTGGACCGATCTGAGTCAAATTAAAGAGGAATGACAAAGGGCTTAACATAACTCACTGTCCCAAATTTCGGCGACATCGGACAATAAATGCGCTTTTTATGGACCCAAAAGCTTAAATCGAGAGATTGGTCTATATGGCTATATCCAAATCTGGACCGATCAAGGCCAAATTGAAGAAGGATATCGAAGGGCCTAACTTAACTCACTGCCCCAAATTTCAGCAAAATCGGGTAACAAATGTGGCTTTTATGGGCCTAAGACCCTAAATCGGCGGATCGGTCTATATGGGGCTATATCAAGATATAGTCCGATATAGCCCATCTTCGAACTTAACCTGCTTGTGGACAAAAAAAAAAGAATCTGTGCAAAGTTTCAGCTCAATATTTCTGTTTTTAAAGACTGTAGCGTGATTTCAACAAAGAGACGGACGGACATGGCTAGATCGTCTTAGATTTTTACGCCGATCAAGAATATATATACTTTATCGTGAGTGACCGAAAGGACGGATAAAATTCAGTTCTATGTTCAATGAGTGTAGTATTTTTCAGACGGATGTCTATGCAGTGGCAAGTGCAGCGAAGATCGTGAAGAAAAGACTCTGCACTGTGTGCCAGAGCATAAGAAATTCCTTGGTAACGAAAAGGCACGCATGCTTAGGAAACTAGGACCAAATGTCTCCATAGTGACTCTAACAGATGAATATCCACTACTACTCTATATCCACTACTTTCTATATGCTTGAGGTATGATACAAGGAAGGATGAATTTATCGCTGGAATGATGCCGTAAACTTACTGTAAGCAGACGAATCAGCTATGGGATCAACGTTTCAAAATGTTACAAACCTTCTGTCTGTGTAGACGATACATCTAAGCAGTATAATAGACATAATTACACATTTGTAGTTAGTGTCATAGTACTGACGCTTTCATTTCCTTTGTCAATGTCCGGCCTTATGTCGTAGAAGAAATAGGATACTTGGATCTCTCTTCTATCAGGCCCTAGAGGAACTAATAGTGGATAATCGAGTTCAATTCATGCTGTCACCTTAATGGTATGAGAAGGTGCGTTGAAGGTCCGTCTTCCAGTAGAGAAGAAGAAATTCAGTACCAAACCAATAGCTGAAGGAGAGAGAAGATGGAAGAACCACAATATGCCATAGGAGGGCATCAGGTGATATCATGACTATCACGTTATCTTCCCTCCGAACATAACCTAATTATATACCTTTTCTTTTATTTTTTTTTTAGTTAAAACTTATTTAGTTAAAACTCATCTATGTGTCACATTTTTTCATTAGTTTCAATTAATGAAGATTAAATTATCTTTTCATTAAATTCATTCTTTTCATTCATTCATTTATTTTATTAAAATGAAGCCTTCTTTGACCCAAAGATGATCTGATACTGCGTAATCGATAAAACGCCGATAGCTAATTGATAAATTACTGAATGGTCGGTAATAGCGATTTGTTGATGGCTGAACAGCCGATAACAGAGTTACTGCCTTGCGAGTATAATAACAGTAATATATCTCAAACAAATTATAACATTCTCTTGATTATCTACAAAGACAGATTTTATTTTTAAGACTCTCATTCTCTCACACTCTTTTCTTTTTACTCCCTTACTCTCTTAAATAATTATCAACATAACTAAACTAATATCTGACCAGAGAAATAACTACGTGCGTGAATTATAAATTTAGCAGAGATAAAACCACAATAAACTCCACATAAAAACAAACAAACCAACGATTGACGTACTTACTTACTTTAATCAGATATGGCGTAAAAAACCCGCGCACAATATAACTCTTTTAAACTGAAAAGTACGACGTAGTGTTGCGAACTCTCCGCTCTATTCAAATATCAATTCATAAGCGTCACAAGTGAAAAATAAATAACAACAAACACTCATAATTAAAAAAAAATTATACAAACAATAAATAAAAAAAAAACAAAACGAGGGGGTGTGTATTTTTTTGTACTTGTTTTTTGCAACAACGACAAAAGAGTTTGTGTCTTAAGTCTTTTGTTTTCTTTGCTTTGCCAGACCAAATAAGGTTGCCTAAAAAAACATTTTTGTTTTTACTATTCCAGCAACATTTGAATGAATGAAATTCTGGTGAAAACAAAACCCGCCTACAAACATCTCCCGAGAAGATGCCTATATGGCCATTGGTTTTGTGAATCCAAACAAGAAGATAACAATAAACAAACATATTTTAAATAATTTAGCTTTTTAAGGTAAACAACTCATCTACAGGTTTTTTGTTTTGTAGCCAGTTCAAAAGAGTTTGTTTTAAAAGACATACGAAAAACAAAAAAATAAAACAATAAAAGCCTTGTTTTTTTCAGCCATAAACATTTAGAGGCAACTCTATCTAAAAATGTCGCCTTTGGATACATGATTTCTTTGGTCTATTCTATACAGCCTGCAAAAAATTAAAAAAATATGTCCCATAGGTAAAGCCTTAACTTAGAAAATGCGTTGTTTCTCAAATCTTTCGTTGACAGACATCTGACCATATAAAGTTGTATGGCGTCAAAAACCTACTCGTTTGGCGAATGTTTTAAAGTAAACAAAGCCCACAATCTCGAACATTTCCCAGAAAAATTAATGCATTTCTTTATACCCAAACGAAGGATGGATGGTTAAAAACAATAACAAACCATAATAAAAGTACGAAAAAAGAAATATTTTCAATAATTTAAACTGTATTAGGTAAACAGAATGTTTACCGGTTTCCGGTTAACTTATTAAGCTGTGGTTCTCATTTATTTATGGCCTGCAGAATGTCATATTTATAGGTTTATTTACATTATTGACTGAGTTGTCTGGCTATTTTAAATAAATTTGTAATGCGGTGTAATAAAAACAAATGATCATAATAAACAAAATGTGGGCTCAGCGCCGATTATTCTCATCCGCACAATAACTCACCGGCATTTCTACTGAATTTCTTATTTGCTAATCTTTGGAATGGTTCGCTCGCCCACTATAACATTAGCATTGATTTTGTTTAATTACTAATGGCACTGTGACTAAATATGATATGGATTACGAAATCATGTTGTTAATGTAGAATCGATATGAACAAATTGATTAAAAAAAATAGTGGCATTTTATAAAAGGTATTGAGTTGCACACACACTCACTTAGACATGTTTTAAGGCTATTAATTAATGGAATATTTCATTAATAACATAAAGACATTATGGTGTAATAAATTCAAAGAAATTAAATGATTAAGACTAATTGTTACTAACTCACAGCGTAACATACATGCAAATGCAAATTAAGGAAGAGGGGCGAACTTCTCACATATCAATGAGTGCTGTCCGATTCAAACTTAAGCTCAATGATAAGGGGCCTCCTTTATAGCCGAGTCCGTACGGCGTGCCGCAGTGCGACACCTCTTTGGAGAGAAGTTTTTATATGACAAAGTACCACACAAATGTAGCCAGCATTAATAAGGGGAAAACTACCGCTGAAAATATTTCTGATGTTCACGCCGGGGTTTGAACCCAGGCGTTCAGCGTCATAGGCGGGCATGCTACCCTCTGCGCTACGGTGGCCGTAACATACATACATACGTTTATAGTTGCTAGAATTGGGCACAGAAGCACTGTGGGAGAGTGAAACGGTCGGTTGCACGGCGAAAATCTTATGGAGAGATCCGGATTCTGACAAGAGGAGGTTAACGCTAAAAGGAAGTAAGAAGGGGATCAGAATAGTTTTTATACCCACCACCATAGGATGGGGGTATACTAACTTAGTCATTTCGTTATAACACCTCGAAATATTGATCTGCGACCCCATTAAGTATATATATACTGGATCGTCTCGATATTCTGATTCGATCTAGCCATGTCCGTCTGTTCATCTGTCGAAATCACGATAGCGGTCGAACGCGTAAGGCCAGCCGCTTGAAATTTTGCACAGATACTTTATATTGATGTAGGTCGTTGGGGATATCAATTGGGCCATATCGGTTCAAATTTAGATATAGCTCCCATATAAACCAATCATCCGATTTGAATTCTGGAAGCTGCAATTTTCATCCGATTTGGCTGAAATTTGGTATGTGATGTTCTGCTGTGACTTCCAACAACTGTGTCAAGTACGATCCAAATCGGTCTATTACCTGATATGGCTCCCATATAAACCGATCTCCCGATTAGACTTCCTGAGCCCCTGGAAGCCACAAATTTCGTCCGATTTGGCTGCAATTTTGCTCATAGTGTTTTGTTATGACTTCCAACAACTGTGCAAAGTACGGTCCAAATCGGTATATAACCTCATATATTGGGTTGCCCAAAAAGTAATTGTCGGTAATATAGTAGTAATATAGTCGGCGTTGACAAATTTTTTCAACGGCTTGTGACTCTGTAATTGCATTCTTTCTTCTGTCAGTTATCAGCTGTTACTTTTACCTTGCTTTAGAAAAGAAGTGCGCGAAATTTTGTTTATATTTGTTTGTTTGGCGTCAATTTTAATATGGGTACCACATGTATTGAAAGAAATTCATTTAACAAACCGAATCAACGCTTGTGATATGCACCTTAAACGCAATGAATTCGATCCGTTTTTAAAATGAATCATAACTGGAGATGGAAAATGGATTGTTTACAACAACGTTAGTCGAAAACGATCATGGTCCAAGCATGGTGAACCAGCTCAAACCACTTCAAAGGCTGATATCCACCAAAAGAAGGTTATGCTGTCTGTTTGGTAGGATTGGAAGGGTGTGGTATATTTTGAGCTGCTTTCAAGGAACCAAACGATTAATTCGGATGTTTACTGTCAACAATTGGACAAATTGAATACAGCCATCAAGGAGAAGCGACCAGAATTGGTCAATCGTAAAGGTGTGATATTCCACCAGGACAACGCTAGACCGCACACATCTTTGGTCACTCGCCAAAAACTGAGTGAACTTGGCTGGGAACTTTTGATGCATCCACCATATAACCCTGACCTTGCACCATCAGACTACCATTTATTTCGATCTTTGCAGAACTCCTTAAATGGTAAAACTTTTGGCAATGATGAGGCTATAAAATCGCACTTGGTTCAGTTTTTTGCAGATAAAGGCCAGAAGTTCTATGAGCGTGGAATACTAAATTTGCCAGGAAGATGGCAAAAGGTTATCGAACAAAATTGCAATTATATATTAGATTAAAGTTCATTCTAAGTATTATTAAAAATGCATTTACTTTCTTTTAAAAAATCCGCAATTACTTTTTAGGCAACCCAATAGCTCCTAAATAAACCGATCACCCGATTATACTTTTTAAACCTCTAGAGGGCGCAAGTATTATCCGATTGGGTTGAAACTAAGTACTATGACCTTTTCTAGGACCTCTAACATACGTGCCAAATATGATCTGAACCGGTCCATAACCTTATATAGCTCCCATATAAACCGATCTCCCGTTTAGACTTCATGACTCTATAGAGGGCGTTATTTTTTCCGATTTGGCTGACATTTTGCACAGTGATATTTTCCAAAACCTCCAACATACGTACCAAATATGGTTTCAAACGGTCCACAATTTGATACAGTTTCCATATAAACCAATTTCCCGATTATGCTTCATGCCCCTCTAGAGGGCGTTATTCTTATCCGCTAAAACTTTTCTGGGGGTTGCTCAGCTATCCACCAGAGGTCTTTCTACGCTTATGGCTGCTATAAAAGCCAATCGGCTGATTTGACTTCTCTAGAGGGCGTAATTACTATCCGATTTAGCTAAAATTTTGCCAATGGTATTTTTTGGTATTTTTTGTTGATAGAGCTCCTATATATTTGAAAAAAAAAAACATTCAAAAAACATATCCCATGCGATCCATGGTGGAGGGTACATAAGATTCGGCCCGACCGAGCTTTACGCCAATTTATTTGTTTTACTTTTGCATTTAAAAAAAAAAAACATTGAAAATATATTTCTCTCTTCGGAATTTCAACAACTACACCATAAAAAAGTTCCAAGTTAAGCCCAAAAGTCTAGTCAATAGATTTTCTGTTTAACAACTTTGGTATTTCGAAAAAATAATATAATGTGACCAGGCTATAAAAAAATAGTAATAGTCCATGGTGCCTATTACTAATTGAAAACTTTGAGTAATTGTTTTGTCCATCTTGAAATATTGTCTACTTTAATACTTGCTATATGAAATACGTAGTCACTACGTTTTAGATTCATTCGTCAATTTTTTTATGGCGGTTTCCCCAGAGAATCTGGGGTTTTTCTGTGACGTTTATGTTTCTAGTCAGACGAATTATTCAAATTAAATACCATGTACTTTACATTTTGATTACTAAATGTACAAAATATTGTTAACGAGAAGACATAAATCATTATTTAAGTATGAGCTTTAAAAAGTATTCATTGATCTCTATTAATAAAGTGTAGTTTATTTCTAAAGGGGGGTTTTCCAAGGACATAGAGAATAATGATATGCTACTAAAGTATTTATGGATTTGCATTCGAATGATGTTCTTAAATTCTGAATGGAAACAAGAGAGAATTTTGAATTTGTTATATGGTTATTGGAGGCCACCGTGGCGCAGAGATTAGCATGTCCGCCTATGACGCCGAACACCTGTGTTCATGAATCCCAGCGTGAACATCAGAAAAATTATCAGCGATAATTATCCCCTTTTTGATGCTAGCTACATTTGTGAGATATCCTGGTATGTTAGAACTTCTCTACCAAGTAGTGTCGCTATGCGGCACGCTGTTCGTACTCGGCATGCAAAAGGAGGCTCCATTTCATTAAGCTTAAAACTTTAATCCGACCGCACTCATTGATGTGAGAAAAGTATCCCCTGTTCCTTAGAGGAATATTCATGGAAAATTTAATAGTAGTAGTATTTGTATATGGTTAATGGAAAAGTGTATAAAAGAGTAGATGTATGATCTTTCAAGTTTTGCAGCTAATAAGGCGTGTTTAAATTTTACGGCCAATGTTGAATGTGATCTACATTGAAGGTGAAGTTTTTTTCTGCATTCCATTTGTCATTTTCCAATTTCAGACTTACTTAATTTGAACCATGTATGGAGTCGAGCAACGCATTAAAGTCATTCAAAATTAACACCAGCCCTTAAAATTTAACCCCCCCTTTAGTTTAAATGGTGGCATATACCCTTCATTTGAAAATATATTGCCAACTTAGGTATAAGGCGGACTCTCAGCCACTTGTTAAGTATTTTAATGTTACAATCGAACTCTACTCCTAAACTCTTTTCATTTTGACCCAGATTTTATAAATCGGCAACATTTCCTTTCGAGCATATCGAGCAGGTTTGGAGGCCCTTGAGATTGTGGGCCCAAAATTTCGATTTCAAATTCCTACTCAGTTCTCAAATAAATTGAATTTGAGCCCTATATTTTCATAGTAAGGCTATACTCAAACAAATTTGTTATTCAAAACAGCAAAAATGTTTGCTAAAACAGCAGTTTTTATACCCACCACCGAAGGATGACGGTATATTCATTTTGTCATTCCGTTTGCAACACATCGAAATATCCATTTCAGACCCAAAAAGTATATATATTATTGATCAGCGTAAAAATCTAAGACGATCTAGCCATGTCCGTCCGTTTGTCTGTTGAAATCAGATATATTGAGCTGAAAATTTGCACAGATTCTTTTTGTGTCCATAAGAAGGCAAAGTTCAAAGATGGGCTACATGGGACTATATCTTGTTATAGCCTCCATATAGACCGACCCGCCAATTTAGGTTTTTAGGCCCATAAAAGACACATTTATTATTCGACTTTGCAGAAATTTGGGACAGTGAGTTCAGTTAGGTCAGTCGACATTCTACTATATTTTCGGCCTGATAAATCCAGATTTGGATATAACTGCCATATACACCAATCTCTCGATTTAAGGTCTTGGGCCTATAAAAGGCGATTTATTGTCAGATTTTGCCAAAATTTGGGACAGTGAGTTGTGTTAGTCTCTTCGACAACCTTCTTCAATTTGGCCCCGATTGGTCGAGATTTGGATATATTGGGTTGCCCAAAAAGTAATTGCGGATTTTTTAAAAGAAAGTAAATGCATTTTTAATAAAACTTAGAGTGAACTTTAATCAAATATACTTTTTTTACACTTTTTTTCTAAAGCAAGCTAAAAGTAACAGCTGATAACTGACAGAAGAAAGAATGCAATTACAGAGTCACAAGCTGTGAAAAAATTTGTCAACGCCGACTATATGAAAAATCCGCAATTACTTTTTGGGCAACCCAATAGCTGTCATAAAGACCGATCTCTCGATTTAACGTCTTGGGCCCATAAAAGTCGCATTTATTTCCGATTTCTTCGAAATTTGGGACAGTAAATTGTGTTAGGATCTTCGACATTCTTCTTCAATTTAACTCAGATCGGTCCAGATTTGGATAAAGCTGCCGTATAGACCATCTCCCGATATAAGGTTTTGGGCCCATAAAAGGCACATTTATTGTCCGATTTCGCTGAAATTTGGAACAGTGAGATGCGTTAGGCCCTTCGTCAGCCCTCTTCAAATTGACCCAGATCGTTTCCGATTTTGATATAGCTGCCATATAAACCGATCTCTCGACTTAAAGTCTTGGCCCCATAAAAGGCACTTTTATAATCCGATTTCGCTGAAATTTGACACAGTGACTTAAGTAAGCCTTTTCGACGTCCTTGTCGTATATGTTTCAGATCGGTCTATATTTGTATATTTTGGTAGCCATATCCAATACCAATATTTGCTTCTACAAAATTAAACAATGACTTGTACTTAATAGACCACTCAATATCCGTGCCAGATGGGTCTAAATCGGACCATATTTCGATAAAGCTGCTATGGGGGCATAAATTAAGCATTTTCACCGGATTATGAAGAAAGGAAAAAGGTGGTTTACATATATATCCGAGGTGGTAGATATCCAAAGTTCGGCCCGGCCGAACTTAACGCCTCTTTACAGCACCCTCTTTCCTTACTTGTTGTAACTCTCCTCCATCTATTTCATTCACAAAGTGTGTGGTGTGGCCACACAAGAGTTGCTTTGGCTCCTTTTAATGTATACT
Organism: Stomoxys calcitrans; assembly: GCF_963082655.1. Lineage (NCBI taxonomy): Eukaryota > Metazoa > Arthropoda > Insecta > Diptera > Muscidae > Stomoxys > Stomoxys calcitrans. The sequence continues at coordinate 28,617,814 of NC_081555.1, read as the reverse complement.
AATATATAATACTGGGTTGCCCCAAAAGTAATTGCGGATTTTTCATATAGTCGGCGTTGACAAATTTTTTCACATCTTGTGACTCTGTAATTGCATTATTTCTTCTGTCAGTTATCAGCTGTTACTTTTAGCTTGCTTTGGAAAAAAAGTGTAAAAAAAGTATATTTGATTAAAGTTCATTCTAAGTTTTATTAAAAATGCATTTACTTTCTTTTAAAAAATCCGCAATTACTTTTTGGGCAACCCAATATATTTACTTCAATATATTAACCGCTCGCACATACCAGTCACTTCTCTCACTCTCACCACTAATACTCCACCCTACAGCTTTGTATTGACCTACATGCAAATTATGGCCACGCACATCACACTGTCACAACACTCTCACCTACATAGTGATTCTCTTTCTCTCATACCATTTGTTTTCCTTACTCTCATCACTAATACTTCCACCTATGGCTTTGCATTCACACCCATAAGAGAATACATTAGAAAAAAACAAAAACAATTTGCTGAGTTTATGCTTCTTCTTCTTTTGTTGAATATTAATTACTAATTTAATGGCTTTCCTTTAAGGAAAATTAATTTTCATATGTATTCGTCGCTTATCTGAACAAATATATTTCAATTGATGCCAATTTCATAAAAAATCCATTCGGGGGTTCGGCAGTAATATGTATTGCAAAATCGCCTGTATAAAACACTTGCCCGTTTAATAATTTATATCAGTAATTTCTCTGTTTTTACCACATTTTATAATTTGTTTTTAAGAAGTTGAATATATTTTCTTGCCAATCAAACTAAATAATAAGCAGATTTGCAAAAATACAAGGATATTTCGTAGATTTTTTTGGACATAAAACAATGTCAAAACATCATCTAACACACCATTGAGTTTTAATAGTCACTCAATTTGCCAACTCAATGACTCAGACTTAGAGTTTATTTGCGAAAGTAACTTCAAGTCGTTAGCGTAAAGCATTAGAAAACCATTTAGCACATTGCGATATGTCTTTAATGGCCAAGACAAATAGCACTCCCTTGGGATAGAGTGAAACGTGGTTTATGGATTTAATATATTCATAAGATTCAATTCAAACATAACGAAATCATTCATGCAAGAACTGTGAGATCGATTCTGAAAAATTAGAATAAAAACCTTGAAAAGAAAGTTCAATACTACACCCAGAGAAAAGTTGATACCAAACGTGCTCATTTCAGTGACATACGGTAGGTAAAGTAACACCGTATGGTACAAAAGCAATACCGGATGGTATGGATGAACCATGAAATAATTAGTACCGTTTGGTACTAGTCTTATTACCGAATTGGGATTTGGTTTATTCGACCGCCTAATGAACGAAAACAGAAAACCATTGAAAATAATTGTAATCTAATTATTTTCGATTATTTATGTTTTTAATGTAATATTACACCGTGACCATCCTCAATTCTTTGTATTAAGCAATTGATTGCATATCCATCGATTCCCAGAAGCGGTTTTTATATGAATACACTAATACAGCATTGTTTTTCACACAATGGACTATTATATTTTTGATGTAGAATGTCCTTAGAATTTGTGCAATATCGATTTTCACCGCTTTCGAGTATTTTAACAGGTTTTTACGCACTCAAAATTTATTAAAACATTTTATTTATTTTTTTAACAAATCTTATATATAAAAATTAATTTGTGTTTGTTTGTTTGTTTTTCAGTTTGTTTGTTTGTTCCGGATAGACTCAAAAATGGCTGAACCGATTACCTTGAAACTTTCACAGATTGTGTAGGTTGGTCTGGAAGGAAACATGGGCTATATAATTTTTTGATATCGGAAGGGGGGTGGACCCTCCCCCTTACCCCAAAAGTTCTATCCAAATATCAAAAAAAGGTATTGAAGAGTTCAAAACGAATATGGTATTAAGAATTGGGTCCAAGTACTCAGGAAGTCGCGCCAACCCTAAAAAATCTAAAAGCAGACAAATTAAACCTCCATATCAATATGGGGCTTATATGAAAGGTAATGGATTGCGAATCTGGCATACAAAATCAGATTGAAGTATAGGGGATCACACCAACCCCCCGAGAACGTCTTAAATATCACATTAACCAATCACGACTATATGAGACTCGGTTTGTTTGTTTATTCCGTAGAATCGAAAACGGCTGAACAGATAATCTTAAAATTTTTACAGATTGTGTAGATTGGTCTGGAAGGAAACACAGGCTGTATAATTTTTAGTTATCGGATGGAGGCGGAACCTCCCCCTTACACCAAAAAAGCCACCCAAAACCAAAGGACTGAAAGGCACAATATGGGTATCAAATAAAAGTAATTGAAGGGTAGAAAACAAATATCATATTATATTTAGGGTACAAGAACGCAGCTAGCCACCCCAAATCCAAAACTACTCTAAACAGCTATAATCGACTATCCTATCAATATGGGACTCCAATGAAAAGTTTTCGGTAGATTACAAATATGGCATACAAAATTAGGTCCAAGTAGTGGGAGGTCGCCCCACCCTAAATACCTACAAAAGGGCATATCAGCCGACCATGGCCATATGGGATTTAAATGAAAGATATTTGGGAGTATATAACGAATATGACATGCGTTCATTTCTAGGTGGCGCTTTTCCTCTTAAAAATACGTTGATTAGGTTAAATGACCCATAATGATAATATGGTACTTAAATGAAAGTTAATTGAGGGTAGAAAACGAATTTGATATTCAATTTTGGAGCCAAGTGTTGGGGGGTACGTCCTAAATCACGACAATATAGAGCCATGTGTTTGGGGAGCCGCCCCACCTCAAAATACCTCTCTATTATAAAAAGGCTATTTGGGGTGGAAATTGATTGATGTTCGCGAAATTGATATTCATTTTTGGGACAAAGACCCTGGGGTCATGCCATTATGGGGCTTATATGAAATGTTTTTAAAAGTTGAGCACGAATTCCGATTCAGATAAAGTTTATCGATGATGAGGGACCTGTTTTATAGCCGAGTCCGACCGGCGTGCCGCAGTGCGACACCTTTTTGAGGAGAATTTTTTACATGATGATGCGCGACATGGCAAAAGGATTCGAACGCAGGCGTTCAGCGTCATAGGCGGACATAGGCTTCAGTGGCACGAATTCGATATTCAAATTCAGGGCGAAGTGTCCCCACTCTAAAACGATATTAGAGAGTTCAAGAAGGCGCAGCGAAGCGGGCCCGGAACGGCTAGTATTTTATAATGGCGACAATATTTTAAGTACAAAGCTCAACAACACTCCTGGCGCTATGACAAGAATATAAATGTGACGCCGTCAATTCTTAAAAGCCTCCTTTGTCAATGACGCGAACCAGGTGGTATTGGCAAAGTACCGTCATTTTTCTATCATTGTAGAGGGAAGCTGGCACAAAGTGTTACCAAGTTCACATTGGTATATCGGTCAGACTAGAAATGGTGGATATATGATACAATAGTTCATAATATTGTTTACAAGTATTTGCTTACTAATTTATTGACAAAATAATGTTATTCGTGAAGGAGTTAAAGCGTTATAGTGTAATGGCGTTATATTTGGCTGGAAAATCATATCGGCTATTGCTAGCGAATTCATACACCTCAAAGCGAACAAAATGTTGGTGTACGCACCATCGCAAACGTTATAATGGTACTGTTGTTAGATTTAAAAAAAAAAAGTACATATGAAATGGTTAGGTGAGTAAAAGCTCGAATTCAACGAAATCTATGCCGTAGCACCATTCAAATGGTTAAAAATTTAAATTTGCCCATGAACATTCCATTAAGGAATAGGGGCAAACTTCTCACTTATTAATGAGTGCTGTCCTATTCAAGTTTTTAGCTCAATGATAAGCGGCCTCGTATTTATAGCCGAGTCCGAAAGGATTGCCGTAGTATGACACCTCTTTGGGGAGAAGTTTTTACATGGCATAGTACCTCAAAAATATTGCTGACATTAGAAGGGGATAACCACCGCTCCAGCTTATTCTGAGCTAAGTCTCGAGCTTATTACCAATTAAACTTCCAGGGTGTTCTAATTAGTCATATGACGGCTAAACACATTCCCCATAACACAGAAGGAAACAAATACGGATTAATGGATTTCGGTGAATGGAATTCTTTTCAAACAGCCTAATATTCAATTGAGAAACTTGAGTAGCCAAATTATGATTCACAAGATAAATTATCATTATTGAAATAAATAAATTATAAACATGTGATAAGTCCATTCTTTAGCCATTCTCATATCAGAAATATGTACCAAAACATCTCATGATATTATTTTTTCTATTTGTTTTAGCTAATAACCCATAAAATTCTATAGTTTTGTTTATTTTTATCTCTTTGTTTTTTTCGCCTATCGACAATAACAAATTTACCTTTTTGTGTTTCAAAGGCAAATAAACAATCCCACAAGGTTTTCTTCTTAGGTAAGGTAGGTCGGTCAATCGATAGCTTTCTGTCCGTCCTTCCGTTTGTGTATGAATGTGCTTTTGCAATATTTGTCATCCACAATGATTTGGCAAAATAGTCTCTGAGATGAGATGAGTTCAGACTGACAGGGAGTCATCGCATGATCTTGGTGACAATGACAAATAGATCGAATGGTCGGTCACATGCTTTTTAGAGCCATAATGTCTACGGGGTTCGTTTATGTTTTGATGTGATTTGATATTCATCGTTATTTCCTTAATTTCGAAGCCATTAATTATGTTGAGCTCTCACCATAGATTTTTCTTCTCGGATATTTGCATTAGTATGCATAACTTCTTCTTCATCTTCTTCGCCCTCTTCGGTTGGTGCAAATTATTTCATAAACTAGTTTTTATCTTATTAATTTTTTCGACTTTTATCACCATTTTTAGCATAACAAAAAGAAGTGCGAATTTATGATGACAAGTGGAAGTTTATATTGTTTAAAAAAAATTAAATCATATATAATAGAGAATATTAGAAGCAGCAACTGCTACGGAAGGTAGTTTTATGGATTTTCTAAGACCTCACATGATTTAAGTATTCAAGGTGGACTACAGGATATTAGGGGGACTTGTTTGTCAAAAAATGAGCTGAAGTGTTTCATTTCTTCAGGGTCATACACAGATCTGGAAAAAAGTAGGCATTGTTGTATTGTAGTATTGTTAATAATATGTTCAAATTCCCTATCAACTTTGAAACAATAACACTTAGGAATTCATTCTTTTCAAAACAGTAGCCGCCCTTCCCTTTAGAGAAGATTGTAGATAGAGTATTCAGCACCTAATCCAGACCATAGGTGTAGACCCATAATCCAGTCCCGACTTTCTAATACAGTTCCCGACATCTTGGAGCCATATTTAACTAACACTCGGTACCTCATAGTCCTCCAATAAGTAACCACCTCCCATTTTCCTTGTTCGGAAAATTCAAGATATGATGTGTAGGACATTATTAAGACCATGGATGTAGATCCAGCCCCCGTATCCATATTGTAACCCTTAGTTAGGACCTAGGCGTCATCGTCCACAAACACACCCGACGACTAATTCTCCATTTTTGGGAAGGTTCAAAATAGGATCCTTAGCACACGAACTCGGCTCCAGATAGTCTGGGACCCTGTTCAGCTCCATTATATCCAAAAAGGAACAAGGTTCTCAAAGACAGAGGTCTTCTCATCTCTAACACGGCACTTTCCGTCCAATTTTGCCCGTTCGGAAGGTTCAGGATAAGATCTTCAGGGCCTGGTTTCCATAAGAGGCAGTCGTAGACTTTCCTCATCTTTCCCAACGGATTCATAGTATCTAAAACTGAACTGTGACTATACCCTTCCTCCTTTAACATTACGTGTTCCCTCAGCTTCTGGCACAGTGCCTAGTATAAACCTCAGATCAATCTTTGGATGTTCATAGCCTCTCCAAAAGGAGTTCATCTATCCAAAATACTATTACCTCATATGTCATCACTGGCCTTACGATGGCAGTATATATGTGCATAGATAATCATTAGGCTGTCTTCGCTTCCACAGTGCCTTATGACTTGTTTATCTCTTTTCCTTATCTAGGTTAGGTAAGAGTAGCAGTCCTTTACAGACTCACTTAAACAATTTTAAGCACATTGTGGTACTACAGTAGCGACAGACCAAGGCCTATGGTCCACATGGCCCCGATACCACAATCTTCAGCGGCATCTGAATATATTGTGACAATCCGATCGGGCAGACGCTCCGGTATCGAAATCGTCTCCGGCGCCTTCATAATCCCGACAGCCTCCTACCCAATTCAAAACACTATCTTATGCACTATACGCACGGTCAGCGTAGAAAGGCTCTACCCTACAAAGAAGCTTACTCAGGGAATGGTCCACTGATTTCGTCACATGATCAGTTCTTATCAGCGATCCATTTTAGACCAACTCTTTAGCTGGCTCATTTTCTCGTGGAGACCCAGGATCCATCAAAGCCTCATAGCCTTTCTTATGATTCGAAGAAGCTCCTTGTATCGTCTCGTCAATCGCGGCCTCATCTGAATATATTGTGACAGTCCGATCAGGCAGACGCTCCAGCATCGAAATTATCTCCGGTTCTTCAGATCCACCTGAGTGTCTACGTATATCGTGACAGTCGATGGGGCATCGAAATCGTCTCAAGTGCCTTCAGAATCGCGAAGACCTCCGCCTTAAAGACGAGTATATGACTTCCTAAATCCTAGAAGAAACACCGGTGCTCCCCTCGAATCTAGAAAGAGGATCTAAGGCAATGCGGCATATCTCCAGCCCAGAGCCCATACTATAAGCTTGCCGCCACGAGGCATTGAAAAGATGGATGATGTAGCTCTCCCTATACGCATAAAGGCATTAAATCGATCATTACATTCAGCCCCTCGTTCAGGATGCTCCACCTTGCCACCATTAGCGAGCCCAGCTCAGCTTTCTGCGTGGCTAAAACAATTTGAATACCAATTAAATTAGCAAATTTTGTCGAAAACAATGAACTTTTTTTAATTCTGGGCGGACTACAACTTTTTTGGATGTGCTTAGACCACCCCCCATAGGCCTATACACGCTTATGCTTGCTACCGATATTGGCAACGACGCAGTAGCCTATACCTCAAACCTTCTGCGGATTCAAAACTTCTCAGTGCCAGAGACAGACCAAACATTCAAAAATAAGAACCAGCCCAATTACCGGCGTAAACATCCACATGCACATTTCTAAACCTAAGTCCTAAAACCTACCTTGATTGAGCACGCCCATCAAGTCTCCCTCTAAAAGCTCCTAAATGTCCCACAACTGTTCAGTCCGTTGATAATAGACCAGCAATTCATAGGTAAGTATCGACCACACCATCAGCGACAAGAGTAGAGCGCATTCAGATCTATTTCTGACCCCCTCCATGACGTTGCTTGTGCAATTCAGTTTCGGGTTTAGAGTCTCTCTTTGGCATTTCGACTTTAGAGGGAGCTGCAGATCCAACCCATGTCGGGCAAGTCCTCTGAAAACACCAAACTTCCCCCTTCTGGTAAAAAGTACCAGCTCTATCTTTCTGGAGTTTTGCCAAGCTATTTCGAACCTTGCCTATCCGCACAGCTTCCCAAAAGCCCCCTGAACAAGATCAGAAATAATAGAGAGAAAGTGGCCACCCACCATTATTACGGCTTTGTTTTCGTAGGTTACAATCTTCACATGAGAATCCTATTATATGCAAACGTATTAAATAGAAAAAATCAAGCACGGCGTTGTCAAATTGATTCCATTGGCTCATAAAAGTGTATGAACACACAGATGTTATGTGAATGAGTCGTTCAAAACTGTCCACAGCCGTTTACGAACTGACAACGTCTAGTGTACGTACAGTTTTCTTTAATAATTGCAAAAATGTTTGTGTGCTGCTGAGAATCGAACCTGTGTTCCTTCCATCCCATTATTGTGTGCTTCTAACGCCCTACCATATTGCACTACAGGTGCATGAAATCAACAACGCACGTATGTAAAATCGTAGCCACATGTTGACAATATTTTTAACAATGCCTGTTTGTGATGAAGACACCACTGGTGCATGATTTTAGAACGTCGTTTTTCTATCAGTGCAGGGATACAATACCGATACTACGACTTGATCATTGGCTCCTCGATAATGTGCCCGATGAATTCATCCGCATAGGCCGCTCAGTGGTTAATGGCATATTGCGATCGTCTCCCATAGATGTCTGCTGAAGGATAGGTCCGCCTTTAAACCAATGACTGACTCACTTTGCTAATACATAATCGGTTAATTTCCATCACCAACTGTCTTTAACTATGCCAATTATCTCATTGATTTTAATCAGAAATTTTAATGTAAACTTTTGAAATTAAATTCAAATGACAGTTTTGCTTTTATTTTGAAATTATTTTGAAGAGGCATTTCCTTTGATTAACACACTAAACAAACTGGAGAGTATTATAAACTCACATTTAATTCCGATAATTAATTATTCAAGAAGTTCTTTGTGTGGGGGAAGCAAGCAAGCGGGTGGGTAGGAAGGTAGGTAGCCAACCAAGTAAGCCAGCAAGCTAAACCATCATGATGACAGAGCATGAGTGACAGACTGACTCACTAACTTCGTAATAAAACGGAACAACAACAAAAAACCAAACCACAACAAACTGGGCTTAATTCAAATGCTGGCTAAAGTTTAATAACACCAATGAAGGAAGGAAGAAGGGGGAACAAAAAGTGAGTCGTTGATTTGGGAACAAAGTCTGTCATTAAAATCTGAAATTTACCATGTTAAAGTTTTGTTGGTTTGTTTTGTTTAACCACCTTTTTTTGTGTTTAAAGAAATTATTGGGTGTTAACACAATTTTCGCTTTTTAAAGTGTCATTGCCTTTTGAAAATAAGACCGGTCACACTTTTGCCAAAATGAGAGGTAAAAACCACACATGCGGTATAACAAAATCACACCTCTTTTGGGGATGTTCCAGGCATTATTTAGCATTGGAAATGAAAAAAATATTAATTACAAGTATGTCCTCCAATTTGGTTTGTAATTGTTTAACAGAAATTTGCATAAAGGCAACAGTGCCACTAGGGCTACTGTTTTCCTTGTTTAACCACCATAAAAGCTTAATTTCATCAGGTTTTTATTCCACGTACCAACTTGGTTAAGTCCTGCATTGTGTAACTTTTTTGAGTACAAAACACCATTGAAGTCAATTGTCCATCCTCTCTTTTTGCATCTTTTGTGTGGGAACAAAGAACAAGTCTTCCTTGATGTTTTTAGACGTTTTATGGCAACGCTTATGACAGTCATAATTTTCTCACATTTTATAATTTTAATATTTATACCCACCAAAAAACAAAAGTCGAACTACAGCACAAGATGAACACAACTCATCTTTTTCAAGCAAAAAAGGTGTTAATGGACACAAACACAAAGAGTATTTTTAAAATCAAAGAGATTTTTTAGATAAAAAAAAATATCGATTTCAAACATAAAATTTAAATTTATTTAAAATTGGCAATTTTTTTAAAATTTATTATATATAAGGTTGAATGACTTTTGTTATAACCATCACTATCTGATGGAGGCAAACTCAACTAGTCGTGCCGTTTAAAACACTTCGAAATTCCGACCCCATAAGATATGTATATTAGGGTGATGACTTTTTTTCCTACAAATTATTTCCTGTTACACGAATGAATGAACTTTTGCCTATAAATGACTAAAAAAATGTGTTCTATTTAAATATTTACAAGTAAGAGCATACTAAATTCGGCCGGGCCGAATCTTATATACCCTCCACCATGGATCGCATTTGTCGAGTTCTATGCGCAGTATCTCTCTTTAGGCAAACAAAGAATATTGAATAAGAACTGTTGTGCTATTGGAGCTATATCAAGTTATAGTCTATAAATGAATGCTGAACATTGTAGATGTCACTGTGTAATATTTCAGTTCATTCGGATAAGAATTGCGCCTTGTAGGGGCTCAAAAAGCAAAATCGGGAGATCGGTTTATATGGGACCTGTATCAAGCTATTGATCGATTCAGACCATATGTTGTTGGTGTATGTTGAAGGTCATAAGAGCAGCCGGTGTACAAAATTTCTTCCAAATCGGGTGAGAATTGCGCCCTCTAGAGGCTCAAGAAGTCAAGATCCTAGATCGGTTTATATGACAGCTATACCAGGTTAAGTACCGATTTGCGTCATACTGGGCACAGTTATTGGAAGACATTCCAAAACACCACGTGCAATTTCAGTAAAATCGGACGAGAATTCAGCCCTCTATAGGTTCAAGAAATCAAAATCCAAGATCGGTTTATGTGGCAGCTATATCAAAACATGAACCGATTTAGCCCATTTGCAATCCCAATCGACCTACACCAATAAAAAGTATTTGTGCAAAATTTCAAGCGGCTAGCTTTACTCCTTCGAAAGTTAGCGTGCTTTCAACAAGCAGGCGGACACACGGACGGACAGACATGGCTAAATCGACGTAAAATGTCATATACTTTATGGGTCTCAGACGCATAATTCGAGATGTTACAAACAGAATGTCGAAATTAGTATACCCCCATCCTACGGTGGAGGGTATTACACACACAAACCACTTTGAAATTATATTTGTGTGCAAAATTTTATTTTTTTTATATCATACATGCGAAAAATGTGTCAAGGTGTATAACTTTCACGAAAAGCCACATAGCCTTTGAAAAAAATTATAGCCATCCCGTTTATATTCAATTTAAAAAGGAAAAGGAAAGTCAATTTTTTATTGATGTGTGTTTTTCCGTTGGCTACCTTCTACGGATGATTTTGTAACAAAAATCACATTTATGAGGGGTCAATAATTTAGAAATTTTGAAAAATTTGCAACGTATGCAGACTATATACCATGTGTATATAATGCGGCTATATACACATGGTATACAGCCGCCGTAAATAACATCCAGATCGCTTTAAAAAGCCCAATATCTTGCGAATGTTCACATCCGCTAAATCAGAGAGGTTCTCAAAGAAATGAGAACCTAAAGTGAAATTCCTTCTGACTGCTAGTGCGGGACATACACACATGTATTCTGTAGTCTCTTCTTCTTCGATGTCCTCACAGCCATGTTTTCCGATTAGACAGTGACCTGTCTTGACGGACACAACGACTGAGACGTCTGTTCTAGCCAGTGACAGCAAAGCGGTAGACCTCTTCAAGTCTTAATTAGGCCACATAGTTTTTGAATGTTCACAGCCCCCTCCTTGTGACCATCTATCATTCGTTGCCCTTCGGGCCTGGTCCTGAAAACTTAGCTTACATGTTACTGGACACACCCACAGATTTCAGTTTTCCTGGAATGTGCAAAGTAGTTCCTTGTCTCGCAAGCTCGTTCGCTCAACAATTCCCTGGGATGGATATCTCATTGGCCCGGCACTCAGAACAGGTGAATTTGGACTGTTCAGCCATCTCGTTGAGAGATCTGTGACAGTCGAGGGTGGTTTTTGTGTTCAGTAATACGTTCTCCAGTTCTCGTTATGACATTATATCTTAGCCATTCCACCACTTCCTTAATTTCAAGGATTTCTGCTTGACACACTGTAGTAGTCGGCTAACATTTTCGATATGACCTGTTCTAGATCTTTAGAGTTCACCCCAAAGACCACCTGGTCGTCTAGTTTGGACACATTTGTATAGAAGTGTATGTGACTTCTATTACCAGGGATATTGGTTCTGTCAGGAATAGTGGTACAGTACTTTTTATTAAAAAGCGGCTCAGACAGGGTGTAATCCACACTGCCTGGTCGCTTTTGGCCCATTGGCTTGGCACATGCTAACACATGCGAGTCATTCAGGGCCTTCGTGATCCGCTTGACCATTATGTCTAATCCTGCGCAGTTGCCACTTCTTTTTCGCTTGTTTTTGCCCAAAATGCAAGAGATTGTCTAGCATGACATGTGGTTTCAACAAGACGGTGCCACATGCCACACAGCACGTGTACCAATGGAATTTTTGAGAGACGAGATCAATGAACACCTTATATCACGTTCGGGAAAGGTCAATTGGCCATCTAGATCGTGCGATTGAACGCCTTTAGAGATTTTTTTATGGAGCTATGTCAAAGCTCATGTCTATACAGACAAGCCCGCTTCAATTGACGCATCAGAAGACAACATCGAAGCATTTATTCGTGATATACATGCTGAAATGTTGAAAAGAGTATGCCAAAATTAGACTAAGTGGATGAACCATTTGAGTCGCAGTACCGTTCAACATTTGCATGAAATAATCTTTAAACATTAAATTATATGAACCGTACTGTCGATTCAAATAAAGATTTCATGCGTTTTTCTGAATTTTATGTGTTTTTTTATTTTTTGAAAAACTTCCCTATAGCTTTAAACAAGGAAGCTGCTTGGGCGAAGGAGTACTTGGTAAGCACGCTTTATCTGGAGAAATGGAGCACTTTGACGACAAACAACTTGAGAGCGTTATAGCCCCTTGAAGGTTGGTCAACTTTGACACCCTGTATTAAAGATATAGACCAACAACACCATTTTTCTGAAATGTCATATTTTACCACTCAGATCAATAGGTAAAAAGTTGTGAAATTATTTCCATTTTATTTCTTCGTTAAGCCTACTGTGCGCCATTGGAAATATCTACCCTTTGTATTCGTCACAAACTCTTACAATTTTATCGTAAAAAATCCCAACGTTTTTCACAAAATTCGTTTATGGCTAATGAATTATTGTTTTGCGTTTGACATCACTGATAGGCAACGATAGCAAAGCGATAGTTCTTTGAAAATTAAGACTTGGTCACATAAGCTTGGAGCATTCATAACATCCAATTTGTTAACATCTGTCAGGGGAAGCCCTTTGGGGAAGAATCAGCATACATGGCCTGGAGGTATAATTAGAGATTTTTCACAAAATTCGTTTATGGCTAATTAAGTAATTTTTTGCATTTGACATCACTGATAGGCAACGATAGCAAAGCGATAGTTCTTTGAAAATTTAGACTTGGTCACATAAGCTTGGAGCATTCATTACCTCCAATTTGTTAACATTTGTCAGGGGAAGCCCTTTGGGGGAAGAATCAGCATACATGGCCTGGAGGTATAATTACAGATTTTTTTGTTTCTAAAATATGATAGTTAGTTAAAACTCTATTGCAAAATTCCCCGCTGGTTTTTAGTGAAAAAAAATATACAAATTTATAAAGAATTGTTCTTTGAATTATTAGAAATTTTATGATATCAATGAAATTGATGACAACTTGGCAGCAAACATATGTACATCAGGGAAGTTTCATTAAAATTATGATAATTCAATGAGCAGAAAACAAACCCTAGAGAGAACTAATGGGATTCCTCACAACATGCATGACATATCAAAATAGTAATGGCATGACAAACCCGATTAGTCTGAGAAATATCAGAAATTCAGCGAGAAAGCAACACATGTTACTCAGGCGTGATCAATATAGTCATAGACACAAACAGCCATATAAAACTCTGAGTCCATTATATGCCAACGTAATCATTATGAAACTAGGTAGGGAAATTTAAAAAAATATATTCTTTATATTGTAGTTTTTCTTTGCAAAATTAACTAGAACTACGAATTTTCTTTTTAATTTCTAGGCAAGTAAATGATGAATGATTAAAATTGATAACATTTCGCAATTGCTGTAAGTTCTATGTGCATTTGTTAAATATCCAACTAACAAAGTCATTTAATTTTAACTGGAAAAATTGCAAACAATGCACATTAACATTTGCCTTGACCAATTCAATTCAATTCAATTAAGCCAAACCATCAGTGTCAGCTGTGCCAGCAGTCATAAAAAAGCCACAATAATTTCTCAAAATTGCATTGCATTCAAAGCTTAAACGCACAGCAAAAACAAAGCTTAGTAACTACTACTCATAGTTAATTGTTTACACAATACAGTAGAATTATACAATCAATATTCCAATTATCGTATTCTACTATAAAATACTACTTGACTACGTTAATGGTTAATGGGAAAGGCTGGCAGGAAAGTGCATGACTTGTGTTTTTTTTTTTTGTTGCATCTTTCTACTAAGATTCTAAAAAACACAAACTTTTGTATAATTTTTCTAAATAGAAAAATCATAATTCACGTGCTTTGTTTCATTATAAACACCATAAACATGTGCTCATAGTTCTTTGAAGGAAAACCTTGCTGCTGATTTCTTAGTATTCATGTTGTTGTCTATTATGATATGGGAACATTAATTGCATTTCATAGTATTCTGCGTTCAGACTCCAATGCAGGTGTGGGGAATACCCAACTATGGCGCTTTGAATTATAAAAATTCTTATAAGCTTTTTCTTTCATATTGAAAAATTTCATAAATAAATTAAATGAATACCATAAATTAAAATCAAAGAAAGCCTTAGAAAGAATGGAAATTATAAGATTATTTTTAATTGCTATTGTCTATTATTGTCAAACCTGGAAGTCATTTTTCAAATGCATTTTAATACACAAGAGAATGGAGAAAAGATTGGCATTAAAGCAGCTTAACCAAACGGAATGTCCGTGGGAATTTTTAAATGAAAAGAGAGAGTGTGTTTTAAAATCCGAATTTTTATGTTACTACAGGTGATTTCAACTCGAATTTGCTTTTAGATAATAACTTGATTAGTGACTTTAATACATATGGCTTACATTCTGTTAATTCGGATACTCCAACTCATTATACAAATACATCTGAGACTCTATTGGATCTTTTTCTTGTTGGGTCAGTGGATAAGGTGCTGCTTTATGACCAACTTTCTGCTAGTTGTTTCTCCAGGCATGACATTATTTTCTTAAATTATAATTTTACTATGGAATACGAGGATAAAACTATTTGGTATAGAGACTTTAGACATGTAGACAACGAGAACTTACTGACGGATCTGCTCTCAGTGGAATGGAGTGCGATATACCACTACGTGGATGTGAACGAGAAAGTAAGATTTCTTGAAGAGAATGTGATCCGCCTCTACGAGAGATACGTGCCTTTGAAACGTAGGGTTGTCAAATCAAGGCAGCAGCCCTGGATAACCGGACGAGTGACTGAATTGATTTCTAAAAGAAATCGGGCTTACAGTAGGTGGAAGAGGTTCAGGACTGAAAGACTCCATGACGAATATAGAACACTCAGGAATCAGGTTGTAAAGGAGATCCGGGAGAACAAGATGTCGTTCTATGGTGAAAGGTACAACTCTGCTGTCACTTGCAGGCAAAAATGGGGCGTGATCAGAGACATTGGTATCGGAATTGGAAAGAAGACTGGCGAAGATGCGAATCTTTCCAAACCCGAACTCGATGATATGAACCGGCAATTTTTGGCCATTAATGTACCGTTTGCGCAAGGTAATGTTTACTTGGGCGGATTGCAGACTGACGTGAATGGCATTGACGAGCAATTCAGATTTCGACTTGTTGATCAATGTGACGTTCTGGAGTCAATTTTGAGGATAAAATCCAATGCCACAGGTGTCGATGGTATTGACCCTAACTTTCTGAAACCAATATTACCGAATCTTTTACCATTTATTACACATATATTTAACTATATACTTCTGTCATCGATCTTTCCCAGTGGCTGGAAGAGGGCAAAGGTTATTCCGGTACCTAAGTCCAATAATGATTTTAGACCAATTGCGATCTTGCCATTCTTGTCTAAGGCATTTGAGAATATTGTGTATGATCAGATAAATACATTTTTAAACAGGAATTTCCTTTTATCAGATAGGCAATCTGGGTTTCGTAAACGCCGTAGTTGTACGACTGCACTTATTGATGTAGTCGAAAATATTAGACGCAATATTAATGATAACCACGTAAGCTTTCTTGTCCTATTAGACCACTCTAAGGCATTCGATTCCGTGGATCACACGATATTGGCATCTAAACTTACAACCTTGTTTAATTTTGACGACACAGCAGTTCGGTTTATTGCATCATATCTGGACAGGCGCACACAGGCTGTTTACTCTAACGGTATGATGTCTGATTTCTTGGAGCTTACTCGTGGTATTCCTCAGGGTTCTGTGCTGGGACCACTATTATTTTCATTATATGTCAATGATATTGCAAGCATACCTGATGGATATGACATGCACATATACGCTGATGATGTGCAATTGTGTTTCTCTTGCAGGACGAGTGATACAAGGTCATATGTGGCGTGGATTAATTTGCAGTTAATTGCCATCAGTGATTGGGCAACCAAGAATGGCTTGAAGTTGAATCCTGATAAGACGAAGTGCATTGTTATCTCGAGAAAGTCTATAGATACATTGTCTTTGCCTAGGCTTGCCTTAGGTGACAAGACCATAGAGTATGTGCAGACTGCAAGGAATTTAGGGGTATTATTTGACAATACTCTGTCCTGGAATAGGCATATTGAGTTGGCTATAGGACAGATTTATGGTATGTTACGGACTCTTTGGTCTATTCACCAATATATTCCATTCAGTGTGCGTCACGCAATTGCTCATGCCTATTTACTACCTAAACTTTTGTATTGTTGTGAGATATACGCAGAATGTGACTACGTCCATAAGCGTAAATTAAAAGTAGTTTCGAATGACATTACACGATTTGTTTATAGTATCAGACGTGCGGATAGTATATCATCGGCTTCTAGACAGTTTTATGGGATGGAATTTGAAAATTTTTTGAAATTTCGTGCACTGACTTTCATGCATCGCTTAATTTATACACATGAACCCAAATATCTCTACGACCGGTTGGAAATCTCACGATCTTCTCGAACCAATTGCATGGTTCCACTGCAAAGTAACTACTTGGTATGTGACAGACAATTTTTTGTTTACACCATTCGTCTCTGGAACGCCCTCCCAATCAATTTAAGAAATAGTCCTAATGAAAAGAACTTTAAACTTAAGCTAAAACATCATCTCACTTAGGAAGTAATTTAATTTTGACCCTTTAAATATTAGCTCACATTTATTAATATATACATCAAATTACACTAATAATTATTTATCTTCTGTATAATTCTTTAATCATTAATTTCTTTGTTTATACTTAAATACCTATGTAATAGTATTATTTTTGTGAAACTATTAGTTATTGACATATATCGGATAGTACTGTAATTTATAAGTAATGCTTGTTGTACTATCATTACATTTTTATCAAATAAATAAAATAAATAAATTAAAAAATCGCATTAGTGAATAATTTTAATTAAACTATTAACCATAAAAAAAGTAAATACACTCAAAAAAAAAATAATTCGTTTGATATAAAGAAAATTTTCGCCAAGAAAACTTTTTTCTTCAAAAAAAAAAAAAAAAAAAGAAAATAGTATACCCCCATAGGATGGGGGGCATACTAATTTCGTCATTCTGTTTGTAACACCTCGAAATTTTCGTCTAAGACCCCATAAAGTATATATTCTTGATCGTCCTGGCATTTAAAGTCGATCTAGCCATGTCTGTCCGTCCGTCCGTCTGTCAAAAGCACGCTAACTTTCGAAGATGAAAAGCTAAAGGCTTGAAATTTTACACAAATGCTTCTTATTAGTGTAGGTCAGTTGGGATTGTAAATGGGCCAAATCGATTCACGTTTTGATATAGCTGCATATAAACCGATCTTGGGTCTTGACTTCTTGAGCTTATAGAGTGCGCAATTCTTATTCTAGAGGGCACAATTCTTATAAAATTTTGCACGTGGTGTTTTGGTGTTACTTCTAAAAATTGTGCCATGTATGGTCTAAATCGGTTGATAACCTGATATAGCTGACATATAAATCGATCTTGGGTCTTGACTTCTGGAGCTTCTAGAGGGCGCAATTCTTATACAATTTGGCTGAAATTTTGCTTGAAGTGTTCTGGCATGACACCCAACAATTGTTCCAAGTATAGTCCAAATCAGTCCATAAACTCTTATAACCGCCATATAAATCAATCTTCCGATTAGACTTCTTGAGCCTCTAGAGGGCGCAATTCCTATTCGAATTGGCTGAAATTTTGCATTACATGTTTCGTTATGACTTCCAACAACTGTGATAAGTATGGTTAAAATCGGCACATAACCTGATATAGCTGCCATATAAACTGATCTTGTGTCTTGATTTATTGAGCTTCTAGAGGGCGCAATTGTTATCCGATTGAAATTTTGCATGAAGTGTTTAATTTTTACTTCCAACGACTGTGTCAAGTCTATCTCAGTCCATATCCTGATATAGCCGCCATATATACCGATCTCCCGATTAGACTTCTTGGGCTTTTAAGAGCGCAACTCTTATTCAATATAGTTGACATTTTGCATATGTTGTTTTGGTATGACTTCCAACAACTGTTCCTAGTATGGTCTAAATCGGTACATTTATCAGGTTGATAAAGCTGCCATATAAACCCATCTCCCAGTTTGACTTTTTGAGCCTTTGGAGGCCCCAATTATTAATCGATTTGCCTGAAATTTTAGAGGTGGTGTTTTTCTATGACAGATGTGTTTCTATTTGAAAAAGTCATTCAAATAACCTAACAAATGCGATCCATGGTGGAGGGTATATAAGAATCGGTCCGGCCGAACTTAGCACGCTTTTACTTGTTTTACCCTGACAATACCTTTAATTTTTTCTATATTTATAAATTAATTGAACGTCAAACGTTTAAAGTGGATTATGAATATTGGAAAGTGTACCAAGTTCAGTTAAATTCAATTCAAACTCAAATTTTTACGAGTTATAAGCAGATCTCAGTTGGTAATTCAAACTCTTTCAGAGTATATTTGGATTTATTTCAATATTATATTGTAATAAACAATCATATTAAAAAAAGCCTTTCATTTTCACACAACTCCATTATGGTTTTGTATTATGATCTGCTGTATTTGTTATGCTATGTGCCTTGGAAATTCTTGTTTTCTTGTACCTGGTAGCCATTTGTGTGTTGTTTTAATGATCTTTGTTATTGTACATACCAGCATTTTGCTACCGAAAGTTTAAAAATTTTCGCTTTTGAAGTTTACCATCCGCACTCGTCGGAGCTGCGCAATATTCTCACTTCTCTTTGCTCAGTCAAAAAAAAAAAAAAAAAGAAAAAAAATGTTGAGTGTGCGAATGTGTCTATACTAGTAACTAGCACACAATTGCAATTATGGATCTGCTTGGGACTATTTCCTTGTGTATGTACAAAGTAATGTGCAATAAAACGAGTATTTTTGCCAACCACTGGTCTATACGCTCAAGTGATCATCCTTTCTCTCTTGCAGGAGAGAAACAAGAGATTTTTTTTTAGGTTCAGTAAACGAATAATCGTTCGCGGCTATTGAATTACTTTGTGGAAGGTTTTAGTGGCAGACACAATTACAGTGTAGCTGACACGAAGTGGCCACTATTTTTGTACCCCCCCACCGCAGGATAGGGGGTATATTCATTTGGTCATTCCGTGTGCAACACATCGAAATATTAATTTCCGACCCTACAATGTATATATATTTCGGATCGTCGTAAAATTCTAAGACGATTTAACGATGTCCGTGTCTCTGCTCGTCTGTCCGTCTATCCGTCTGTCGACCCGTCTTTGGTAATCACTCTACAGTCTCCAAAAATTGAGTTATTGAGCTGAAATTTGGCACAGATATGTCTTTTTGATGCACGCTGGTTAAGTTCTTGAACGGGCCAAATAGGACCATATTTGGTTATAGCTTCTATATAGACAGATCTCCCGATAAAGGGTCTGAAGCCCATAAAAACTTTTTCGCTGAAATTTGAAACGGTGAATAGTTTTAGGCCAAAAAGGCAATTTTTAAATAAAAAAAAAATGGAAAACCCCCTCAAGTTCAAAATTTCCAAACCCCTAATTGGGGATATGTTTTTTTTACTCCATATGTCCCCTAAACCCGTGCAAATTTTTTTTTCGCTCCTAACAATATTTGTAGCCTCCACAGCAAATGTATCGAGATAACCAACTTTAGGGGCCTGCCAAAAGGCGCCTGGACAACCTATAGCCTTGAAATGTTGCCCACAATCTCGTTAACGCTTCAGATCTTACCATTTCAAAGAGATATCTATACCCGTTCTCACACGGCATATTTTTACTATTTTTTTTTCGATTTTCTCCCACTATGCGTCGACTTGATCATAGCGCGATAGTGTGACCTACTCCTATTACCTAGCTATTCTCTCACCGCCTTAAATTGCATAGCCCCAGTGACTGCCTTACACTTAATCTGAATGTCTACGGGTCGTATATCTAGAATAAGAACCGTTAAGAAGCATTATGATATTATTATGTATTATGAGCGGTTCAAACCCCTCCTCAGTCATCATCCGTAATTTATGGTGCTCACCCATAGGAGTGGCGATAAAATGCCCTTCTGTAGTGTATCATATGATTTAACCAGTCTTTAAAGACCCACTCTACCTATGTTCTATGGTTTGGAGTAGAAACGACGTAAGGCCTATAGGCCTGCAGGCCTTTCGTGTAGCATAATTTACCTTACCGGGCTTGGGTATAAATACCACCCACGAATAACTTTATTTTTATACCGTTGACCAAAGAATGGGGGTATTCTAAACCAGTCATTCCATTTGTAACACTTCTAAATATTGATTTTCATATAAAGTATATCTGATCGTCTTTACATTCTGAATTGATCTACCCAGGTCCGTCTTTCCGACAGTATGTCTAAGTGTGTCTCCATCCAATAGGTGTATATGACATGCAAAGAGAGTTAATATATCTCCCTTAACCTGCAGAGTATATCTTTCAAAGCTAGTAGTTTGAAGCTTCCCTGACGATTTAAAGGAGTCGAAACTTTTGATCGCCCAATGACTAATCCATATCAGTGATAACCTCTTCTGGTGTTACCTAGGGCGTTGGAGAGTTTCCTGGGAAATGTCTATCCACGAGTACCCTACCAATGCATGTGCGGAGGATAGCATCATCCTTAGCTTAGAGGCCACGAATGTATCTTCCACAGAGCCGCAGAATTTCATACAGGGTTTGTTCTAAGCCTTTTTCAGTTTGCGTTAATGGAGAATATAGGTGTCGTATCAACCATAGCATAGTTACAAAAATTGCAAATTTTGCCCATGAACATTCCACTAAGGAACAGGGGCGAACTTCTCCCATATCAATTAGTGCAGTCAGATTCAAGTTAAAGCCCAATGATAAGTGGCCTCCTTTTTATAGCCGAGTCCGAATGGCGTGCCGCAATGCGACAAAACTTCTTAGAGAGAAAATTTACATGGCATAGTACCTCACAAATGTTGCCAGCATTAGCAGGGTCAAAGGAGGACATGCTAACCTCTGCGCTACGGTGGCCTCCAATCATAGCATAGTTACACGTATCAAAATACAACGGCAGCTTTGGCTAAGTCATGTTGTCAGAATGGATGAACCAGCTCCAGCAAAGAAGTCTTTCAAAGGCAAACACGGTGGTACACGCAAACCGGGACGACTAAAACCCCGATGGAAAGATCAACCGGTGCGAATAGAATAGAAAAAGCGCATAAGATCGAGGCGCTTGGAACGCTATTCTACGTTCGGCTAGTGGAACGAATGTTCTGTCATGTTAAGAATGTTGAGAGGCCTACGGTACGGCTCTAACTCAGCCTTATAAATGTTCCAGTCCTGTGATGCCGTTCAGACTTTCGCATTATTAAAGAGTCTTCTGTTACCCTGCCTTCCTAGACAAAAAGTTCTATCGACCACCATTGTGAACGTTGTTTGCTCCTTGATTTGATTCTGTGACATGCAGACTTTAGCAAGTCGTTCAGGCTGTTAGGGAATTTAGCTCAAGGTAACATCTAAGAGAATATCAATATATTAAAAGTTTTTAAAACGCAATTATTCCCACATTTTTCACAGTAATTGCAGAATACTACAAAAATCCTATTAGAATTCGAAATGAAGACAATAAATAATGAATAATTTTTTAATCAATCTTTTAATTAATCAAAATTTAAATTTGACCCCCAGGCCTTAATCTCAATTACAAGCAATTAGAAAATGTCTAAGAATTTTCCAATTGATTATAAATTATTAATCAATACAACACCTGCGCTATTTCCAATACCTTATGCATATCCATGCATCCATGCAACCTAGTATGGGAGCGTTCATCGTTTTTTCCCATTGTAATGTAATGTTTAATATTACGTTCATGGTAATTATGGCATTTTTTATTCTCATGTAGGCATTTTTCTATTCTACATTATTATTTGTTATAGTTTAATTTTCTAAAACAAAAAAAAAATCTTAGAAAACGTGCCCAGCAAACAAATGAAGCGGCAATTTTCTCGATTTCAAGGAGTGCCCAGTGAAAGATTAATGAACCGATACTCCCAGAATATTCGAATATAAAACAAATAACAATGATCGTATGGTTGTGAAGTGCACATATCCACCTAAGATGATAAGAGTGAAACGTTCAAATGATGGTGAAAATTGAAAAATATTATTTAAGAATTTTAATGATATAAACAACAAGCAAATAGTAGAAATAATAACATGATCAGACAATTTGTTGGTGCAAAACAAAGCTATATAATTTAATGGCTGCATATCTTTAAAACTACACAGAAAAAAATTTGGAAACTTTTAAGTGAAAATTAATTGCATAGAAATGCAACAAAGATTGGTGGCTTCAGTTAGAAAGTAGTCATTGTGAAAATTGTCTCTCAAAATGAAACTTTAAAGGTAATCTTATACATAAAAATCAAAGAATTGCGGAGTTTTTGTTTGTAAATTTCATATATACTCAAAAACGGCTGACCGATTTTACCGACATTTTTTGGCAATGTGGAGTGGAAACAGATATCCGAAGGGAGACGAATTCTTCCCTTTGCCTAAGTTTTCAAAAAAACGCCAGTTTTCTTACAGTAACCCAAAATCACGAATTTGTTAACAAAATATATGGGATCGCCCCCATGGGGGAGCGCCCCATCCAAACGGACCTGTTTACCGTTTGGGACAATATGGGTATAAAATAAAAGGTATTTTAAAGTATAGTACGAATCCAATAAAAAATTAAACTCAAGTGTCTGGTGGCGAGACGAATTCTTCCCATTGCCTTAGTTTTCAAAAAACGCCAGTTTTCTTCCAGTAACACAAAATCATGAATTTGTTAACAAAATATATGGGATCGCCCCCATGGGGTAGCGCCCCACCTAAACGGACCTGTTTACCGTTTGGGACAATATGGGTATCAAATGAAAGGTATTTCAAAATGGAGTACGAATCCAATAAAGAAATTAAACTCAAGTGTCTGGTGGCCCGCCCAACACCAAAAAAATCGCAAATGGGCATATGGGCCTTTCGAGCCATACGTAACGCATATAAAAGGTTTTTGACAGTATCTGGATGTCGCCGCAACTCTAAAGACACTAGAAATGGGCATGTGAGCCGACCAGCATAATATGTGGCTTAAATGAAAAGTATTAGGAAAGAGAAAATGATCCTGACGTTAGTACGAGTATTTGGAACAGAGTGTGTGCGGCTATTCCATCTTTCAAAGACGACCAGGATAATATGAAACTTTAATGTTGTTGTAGTAGTGTGGTGTACACTGCGGCGGCAGCCCTTGCCAACCGGCTACCATTGGATTGATGAATCTCTCTCTTTCGAACGCCGTATCACTCCCAAAAAGAAAACACGAACGGACAAGTAGGCCGACCGGTACAATAAAGAACTCATTTGAAGTGTATTTCGGTGTAGAGTTTAAATGTGTTATTAATATTTTGGACCAAGTTATAGTGGACTATCAATTCCAGTAAAACATTCCAAACAGACGTGTTAGGCTAGGTTAGGTAAGGTTGAAAAGATAATAATCCGCCTCATGCCACTATGGACATACACCTATGCCAGTAAACAGACATGTTAACCGATTGGAGTAATGTGAAGGGAATTTGAAAGGATAGCACGCAACTGATATACAAATTGGACGCAAGTGTCTGGGAGCCTAACCCTAAAAACCAAATCTCATATAAATACGAGGAAATGAGTATCTCTTGCCCGCCCCATCTCTAGGCAATCAAAAAGTCAAAACCGTGAATTTGTTTGGGGACTATATCCAAATCTTAACCGATATGGCCCATTTACCATCCCCAACGACCTACATCAATAAGAAGTATCGGCGAATATTTTCATTCGTTCCCGATATATTAACTTATAGGATCTCAGATCAAAATTTCTAGGTGTTACAAAAGGAATTTTGGACAAAATTTTCTAAAAAAAAAATTTAAACAAAATTTTCTATAAAAATAAAATTTGGACAAAATTTTCTATAAAAAAAAATTTCTATAGAAATAAAATTTGGACGAAATTTTCTATAAAATTAAAAATTGTACGAATTTTTCTATACAAATAAACTTTTGACAAAATTTTCTATAAAAATAAAATTTTGACGAACTTTTCAAAAACAAGTAAGAGCGTACTAAGTTCGGCCGGGCCGAATCTTACATACCCTCCACCATGGTTGCGTCTGTCGAGTTCTTTGCGCAGTATCTGTTTTTAGGCAAACAAAGTATAATGAATAAGGACGGGGGATCAGCTATATCAAGTTATAGTCCGATTCGGGGCTCAAGAAGCTAAATCGGGAGATCGGTTTTTATGGGAGCTGTATCAAGCTATAGATCGATTCTGATCATATTGCACACGTATGTTGAAGGCCATGAGAGGAGCCGTTGTACAAAATTTGCGCCAAATCGGATGAGAATTGCGCCCTCTAGAGGCTCAAGAAGTCAAGACCCAAGATCGGTTTATATGTCAGCTATATCAGGTTATGGACCGATTAGGATCATACTTCGCACAGTTGTTGGAAGTGATAACAAAACACTATGTGCAAAATGTCAGTCAAATCGAACGAGAATTGCACCCTCTAGAGGCTGAAGAAGTCAAGACCCAAGATCGGTTTGTATGGCAGCTATATCAAAACATGGACCGATTTCGCCCATTTATAATCCCAACCGGCCTAAAAGTATTTGTGCAAAATTTCAAGCGGCTAGCTTTACTCCTTCGGAAGTTAGAGTGCTTTCGACAGACAGACGGACGGACATGGCTAGATCGACATAAAATGTCGCGACGATCAAGAATATATATACTTTATGGGGTCTCAGACGAATATTTCGAGTAGTTACAAACAGAATGACGTAATTAGTATACCCCCATCCTATGGTGGAGAGTATAAAAAATAAATTTGGACGAAATTTTTTATATAAATAAAATTTAGACGCAATTCTTCATAAAAAATAAAATTTCGACCAAATGAACTAGAAAATAAATTTTCTTTAAAAATAAAATTTTAACGGAATTTTTTATATAAATAAAATTTTGACGAAATTAACTATAAAAAAAATGGAGAAACTTTCTATAAAAATAATTAGACGAAATTTTCTATAAAAATAAATTTAGACACAATTTTTAATAAAAAAAAAATTTTACCAAATTTTATATATTTTTATACAAAAAAAAAATTTTTGTCGAAATTTGACTCTTGTAGCAACAAAATTTCGACGAAATTTTCTATTAAAATAAAATTTTGACAAAATTTTCTATAAAAATAAAATAGTGAGGAAATTTTCTAAAAACATACTTCAGAAAAAAAATATTCTAATATTTTTTTGTTTGTGTATAACTTAAGGGGCTTCCTTTTCTCCCCATAAAATCCATAAAAAGAGATGTTCAACAAAAATAAAGTTTAGAATAAACAAATGTTATAGCCGGGCTGGTTGCCTAATTTTTCGTAATCCATGCACGTTCGATATAATGATTATCATCATCCACATCATGACGCCTGACACTTTTCTGCTTGCCTCTCAGAAAACAAGAGGAAGAATACAAAAAAATAACACGAAAATCATTTCATTCAAACCGCAACAAAAATCCCCATCACACGGTAGACTGTTAGATATAAAAACCCAAATAAAATGAGAAAAAAAACTTATATTTCTGTTGTTTTACGATATAAACAAATCAAGGAATCGTGCTTAAAGTCACATACGCCATCTTATCTACAAACGTGGTGTCCAACATTATCTTATATGAAGAAATACGCACCAGTACAAGGCAAGTGGCTTTGGTTACAGATTTGTATGAAAAAAAAAATCAGCAAATAGAAGGGAAAACCCCTTTATGTTGAGAGGCAGTGGGGCAAGGAGGAAAGTTTTTTAATACTTGTCGTTCCAAAACAAATCGATCGTTTGATTGATCCAAACGTCCAAGTTTGGTGCTTCACTCAAGCAATTTGCCCGCTTTTGGATACATGGACGGACTGACATAGAAATACAATGGGGCACTCTTGGTACACGACAAACAGGCTGTCGCGTTTTTTAATTCGTTAAGTTTTTGCACAGCACGTTTCAATACGTGTTCAGCAAGGGGTTTTGGATATTTACCAGACAAGTTCTAATGATAAGGTGGGTAAGAAAGTAAACAGAGCTCATTTACTATGGGTGTTGTAAAAGTCTTCCCTAAATGATGTGTAAGCACCCGGATACAACAAAATAAGGAAATGTTACATATGACAAAATTGTCCATGAAGCAGTGTCGATTTCAAAATAAATTACCACCCAAACCGTGTTAGACTTAATAACTGAAGAATCGCAATGCCAGCTACAATATAAAACTATCGCTTTATCAACTTACCAAAAATAATGGAATAGAAGTCACATAGTCTTACCTAAAATAAAAATAACAACACAAATAGATTATTAAATTAATTGTGACACATGATTTAACTCCATTGAAGAGAATTTTCACTCAAAGAAAACTTTTAAAAAATTTTGATAAAATCTTTTATATAAATGATTGTTTGTATGGAAGTCCCTAAAAAAACCTGTTGCGTTCCGCCGGACCGAATTTTGGGAACCAACCACCATGAATTCTGGTACTAATTTCCACAAATGAACATAATTGAAGGACTCACATAGATTTTATGTACCAGTTTTTTTTTGCTAAATCAGACAAAACTTGAAGCTTCTACACTGAAAAAAAAGTTGACTAAAATTAAAGATGCTTCCTTAATCGTAGAAATTTACCAATGAAATTGAGCCAACGAACCAAATCTCTAAAAAAACCAGTAAGGAAGGGCAAAAGTCGGGCGGTGCCGACTGTATAATACCCTACCCCAACCCTATAGGTACAATGTGGGAGCTATATCCAATTCTGAACCAATTTTGATGGACCTCGGCGAGCAAATATGTTCAAACTGAAATAACTACGATTGAAAAATGACAACATTATTGCAAATTGCACAAAATCTGACGAACATATATATAGGAGCTATATCTAATTCTGAACCGATTTCAACCAAACTCAGATAATGTGGTAGTCATCGAGCAAGGCGTTGTACAAAGTTTTGGGAAGATTGGTTAATAAATGCGCTTGCAATGGTTCTAGGAGTGAAAATCGGGTGATATATATATGAGAGCTATATCTAAATCCGAACCGATTTCTATGAAATTCACCAGTAATGTCGAGATATCCTATATCGAGATAAAAAATCCTTCCTGCCAAATTTCGAGGGAATCGGTTAATAAATGACCATTTTATTGCATTATTTTTGCAAATCGGACGAACATATATATGGGAGCTATATCCAAATCTGAACCGATTTCAAGCAACCTTCTCAAATATTGTGGTAGTCGTCGAGGAAGGTGCTGTACAAAATTTTGGGAAGATTGGTCAATAAATGCGCTTCAATGGCTTTAGGAGTAAAAATCGGGCGATATATATATATGAGAGCTATATGTAAATAAAAACCTATTTCTATGAAATTCAGCAACAATGTCGAGAATCCCACCTGCCAAATTTCCAGAGAATCGGTTAACAAATGACCTTTTTATTGCATTATTACTGCAAATCGGACGAGCATATATTGGGTTGCCCAAAAAGTAGTTGCGGATTTTTCATATAGTCGGCGTTGACAAATTTTTTCACAGCTTGTGACTCTGTAATTGCATTCTTTCTCAGTTATCAGCTGTTACTTTTAGCTTGCTTTAGAAAAAAAGTGTAAAAAAAGTATATTCGATTAATGTTCATTCCAAGCTTTATTAAAAATGCATTTACTTTCTTTTAAAAAATTCGCAATTACTTTTTGGGCAACCCAATATATGGGAGCTATATCCAAATCTGAATCGATTTTTTCCAATTTCAATAGGCTTCGTCTCTAGGCAGAAAAACATGCCTGTACCAAATTTGAAGACGATCGGATGAAAATTGCGACCTGTAGTTTGTACACAAATTAACATGGACAGACGGACGGACAGACAGACATACGGGCATAGCTAAATCGAATGAGAAAGTGATTCTGAATAAATCGATATACTTATCAATGGGTCTATCTCTCTTCCTTTTGGGTGTTGCAAACAAATGCACCAAGTTATAATATCCTGTAACACAGTAGTGGTGAAGGGTATAAAGATGCCGTCTTTACATTTAATTTCCACACAAATTAACATGGATAGACTGACAGATAGACAGACAGACATACAGACAGACGGACATAGCTAAATCGAATCAGAAAGTGATTCTGAATCAATCGGTATACTATCAATGGGTCTATCTCTCTTCCTTTTGGGTGGTGCAAACAAATGCCCTAATTTATAATACCCTGTACCACAGTAGTTGTGTAGGGTATAAAGATGCCGTCTTTAGATTTAATTTCCTAAACGGACCATCCGTTCCAAATTTTGAAAGCTGATTGATTCTTGTTTTACTTCATAGGTGACTATTCAATTATTTTTTTTGGAAAAGTCTGTTTTATATCCTCCACCATATGATGGGGGTATACTAATTTCGTCATTCTGTTTGTAACACCTCGAAATATGCATTTGAGACCGATAAAGTATAAATATTCTTGGTCCTCATGACATTTTAAGTCGATCTAGGTATGTCGGCCCCTCTGTCTGTCGAAAGCACGCTAATTTTCGAAGGAGTAAATCTAGGCACATGAAATTTTGCACAAATACTTTTTATTAGTGTAGCTCGGTTGGGATTGTAAATGGCCCAAATCGGTCCATGTTTTGATATAGCTGCCTTATAAACCGATCTTGGATCTTGACTTCTTGAGCCTCTAGGGGGCGCAATATTCGTCCGATTTGGCTGTTATTTTGCATAAGGTATTTTGCTATGGCTTCAAAGACTGTGCTAAGTATGGCGCAAATCGCTGCATAATCTGATATAGCTGCCATA
This sequence comes from Stomoxys calcitrans, assembly GCF_963082655.1. Lineage (NCBI taxonomy): Eukaryota > Metazoa > Arthropoda > Insecta > Diptera > Muscidae > Stomoxys > Stomoxys calcitrans. The sequence goes on along the minus strand of NC_081555.1, from coordinate 28,588,653 downwards.
TAAACCGATCTCCCGATTTTGCTTCTTGAACCCCTACAAGGCGCAATACTTATCCGAATGGACTGAAATATTACACAATGACTTCCAATAATAGTTCTTATTCTTTGTTTGCCTAAAAAGAGACATCGCGCAAAGAACTCGAGAAAAGCGATCCATAGTGGAGGGTATATAAGATTCGGCCCGGCCGCTCTTACTTGTTTAATCTTAGCATCTTAATCTAAAAAAATAAGGCCAAATTAGTTGACAATTATGGCTTCTTGGAGCTAAAGAATCAGTTTATATAGGTGCTATATCTATTTATGGACCTATATGAGCGGGATTTGGTTTGGATGTTGAAGGGAATAACGAGCTTTGCGAACAAAGTTTCGGCCAAATTAAACTAAAATGTAGGTTGTGACCCTAGACACAAGAAGTGAAATCCGGGGATTAGTTTTTATGGGGGCTACATCAGTTTATAGACCGATTAGGATCATGCCTAGCACGGGTGTTAAAGAGTCAGAACAGGCCCCATTTAGGCCCCTAGGGGCTCAAGAAGTGAAAACGGGAGATCGGTTTATATGGGGGCTATATCAGTCGGATGTTAAGAGTCAGAATAGAAAACCTTGTGGCAAATTTCAGCTAAATCGAGAGAAAATTGAGGCCTCTAGGTGTTCAACAATTCAAAAACGGAGATCGGTTTATACAATATATGGGCTACATCCAAATCTGAACTGATATAGCCCATTTGCAATCCCCTACGACCTACATCAATAAAAAGTATCTGTGCAAAATTTCAAGCGGATATATTTATTCGTTCGACCGCTATCGTGATTTCAACAAACGGAGGGATGGACGGGCATGACTAGATCGACATAAACGGCATTTCCAATAAGGAAACTTTGACAACATTGAATTTAATTTGTGGACGCATTCTTACACTAATCATCGAACTGTCCTGTCACTGTCAATTTATTCAGTAAACTCAACATTTTCATCATGGTAAAGTTCACGAACGAACAACGTCTGTAAATCATAAAAATTTATTTGCGAAGTTCGACCGCTACTTTAAGAGTGGAATCAAAGCAAAATTATTTTCTGTGACGAAGCTCATTTTTGGCTTATGTGGTTCATAAATAAGCAGAATATATGTTATTGCTCAAGTGAAAATCCACATGCTTCAAAATCAACACTTGATTCACAAAAAATAGCTGTTTAGTGGGGTTAGCATGCCGGCGGCGTCATTGGGCCATACTTCTTCGTACACGATGCCAATCTTCAATTTACCGTGAATGGACAACAATACCGCACTATGCTCACTGATTATATTTGGCCTGAATTGGTAGATGTGACTCTGAACAACATGTCAAGGTCCACATTTCCCCCACACCGATCATCCAAAAAAATTTTTTTGACAAAATTTTCTATAGAAATAAAATTTTGACAAAATTTTCTATAGAAATAAAATTTTGACAAAATTTTCTATAGAAATAAAATTTTGACAAAATTTTCTATAGAAATAAAATTTTGACAAAATTTTCTATAGAAATAAAATTTTGACAAAATTTTCTATAGAAATAAAATTTTGACAAAATTTTCTATAGAAATAAAATTTTGACAAAATTTTCTATAGAAATAAAATTTTGACAAAATTTTCTATAGAAATAAAATTTTGAAAAAATTTTCTATAGAAATAAAATTTTGACAAAATTTTCTATAGAAATAAAATTTTGACAAAATTTTCTATAGAAATAAAATTTTGACAAAATTTTCTATAGAAATAAAATTTTGACAAAATTTTCTATAGAAATAAAATTTTGAAAAAATTTTCTATAGAAATAAAATTTTGACAAAATTTTCTATAGAAATAAAATTTTGACAAAATTTTCTATAGAAATAAAATTTTGACAAAATTTTCTATAGAAATAAAATTTTGACAAAATTTTCTATAGAAATAAAATTTTGACAAAATTTTCTATAGAAATAAAATTTTGACAAAATTTTCTATAGAAATAAAATTTTGACAAAATTTTCTATAGAAATAAAATTTTGCAAAATTTTCTATAGAAATAAAATTTTGACAAAATTTTCTATAGAAATAAAATTTTGACAAAATTTTCTATAAATAAAATTTTGACAAAATTTTCTATAGAAATAAAATTTTGACAAAATTTTCTATAGAAATAAAATTTTGACAAAATTTTCTATAGAAATAAAATTTTGACAAAATTTTCTATAGAAATAAAATTTTGACAAAATTTTCTATAGAAATAAAATTTTGACAAAATTTTCTATAGAAAAAAATTTTTGACAAAATTTTCTATAGAAAAAAATTTTTGACAAAATTTTCTATAGAAAAAAATTTTTGACAAAATTTTCTATAGAAATAAAATTTTGACAAAATTTTCTATAGAAATAAAATAAAATTTTGACAAAATTTTCTATAGAAATAAAATTTTGACAAAATTTTCTATCGAAATAAAATTTTGACAAAATTTTCTATAGAAATAAAATTTTGAAAAAATTTTCTATAGAAATAAAATTTTGAAAAAATTTTCTATAGAAATAAAATTTTGACAAAATTTTCTATAGAAATAAAATTTTGACACAATTTTCTATAGAAATAAAATTTTGACAAAATTTTCTATAGAAATAAAATTTTGACAAAATTTTCTATAGAAATAAAATTTTGACAAAATTTTCTATAGAAATAAAATTTTGACAAAATTTTCTATAGAAATAAAATTTTGACAAAATTTTCTATAGAAATAAAATTTTGACAAAATTTTCTATAGAAATAAAATTTTGACAAAATTTTCTATAGAAATAAAATTTTGACAAAATTTTCTATAGAAATAAAATTTTGACAAAATTTTCTATAGAAATAAAATTTTGACAAAATTTTCTATAGAAATAAAATTTTGACAAAATTTTCTATAGAAATAAAATTTTGACAAAATTTTCTATAGAAATAAAATTTTGACAAAATTTTCTATAGAAATAAAATTTTGACAAAATTTTCTATAGAAATAAAATTTTGACAAAATTTTCTATAGAAATAAAATTTTGACAAAATTTTCTATAGAAATAAAATTTTGACAAAATTTTCTATAGAAATAAAATTTTGACAAAATTTTCTATAGAAATAAAATTTTGACAAAATTTTCTATAGAAATAAAATTTTGACAAAATTTTCTATAGAAATAAAATTTTGACAAAATTTTCTATAGAAATAAAATTTTGACAAAATTTTCTATAGAAATAAAATTTTGACAAAATTTTCTATAGAAATAAAATTTTGACAAAATTTTCTATAGAAATAAAATTTTGACAAAATTTTCTATAGAAATAAAATTTTGACAAAATTTTCTATAGAAATAAAATTTTGACAAAATTTTCTATAGAAATAAAATTTTGACAAAATTTTCTATAGAAATAAAATTTTGACAAAATTTTCTATAGAAATAAAATTTTGACAAAATTTTCTATAGAAATAAAATTTTGACAAAATTTTCTATAGAAATAAAATTTTGACAAAATTTTCTATAGAAATAAAATTTTGACAAAATTTTCTATAGAAATAAAATTTTGACAAAATTTTCTATAGAAATAAAATTTTGACAAAATTTTCTATGGAAATAAAATTTTGACAACATTTTCTATAGAAATAAAATTTTGATAAAATTTTCAATAGAAATAAAATTTTGACAAAATTTTCTTTAGAAATAAAATTTTGACAAAATTTTCTATAGAAAGAAAGTTCTGATGAAATTTTGACAAAATTTTTCATAAAAAATTAAATTTTGTGAAATTTTTTTTAAGAAATAAAATTTTGATGAAATTTTTTATACAAATTAAATTAGCCTTATTCTTGTTTTTCATACATTTAAAAACATTTTAGTAGCAAAACTATTCAACTAATATTATACAGCTTTGACTAAAATGCTCCAAATTTTTATGATCTCGCATAAAAATGCACTTAACTTTGTTTTGAATACATTAATTTAAAATTTGTCTTCATCTTGAATTCATTAATTTAAAATTTACATATATTTCATAATTCGCATTAAAATCTCTTCATAAATTTGAAAATAGTTTTAATTTTTTTAAACAAAATAAATATATTCGCTTCAAATTCTAGTATTCGTATGAGAATGTTAATCTGCCTGAAAGTCAAATACAATTTTTCTCAAACCTAACAATTTTACAACCAATAATAATTAGAAAGTTATACCATAGACAAAGGAAGATACCTTTATTTGAGTACGGTTCTACTTGGAGGAAATATAACATAGACATCATTAAAAATGAGGCGTTTCCTAACGGAAATGCATATTCAAATTTCTCTTCCACTTAAGTTCTTAGCATATTTTCTAAGCCCAAACCTGCCAGCCAGCTATCCATTCATTCATCAACTCTGCCACCCCTTTAGAACGAACAACTTTCAAATTGCTGACCATTAAAAACTGACTAAAAATAAAACAAAAAACCGGGCGCAATTCTTCCGCCAGAATTTGATGATAAAAATACAAATGCTCGCTGGTGTATCTGCTGTGGACTTTGAAAAGTTGCCCAAATATGGTTGAACTTTTAATTTGCATAGCCAATAGCTGCTAACACAAAAATTCTACAATTCTGGTTGTGCGTTATGCGGTGAATAAAATTATGGTGACAAGAAAATTTTTCAAAAAATAAATTAATATTTTAATTATAAATCTGACAGACAGAGGCGCACGTGACTAAAATTTTTATATTTTCATATAAAGCTCTAGAAGAATAAAACTGAAAAAATAACAATGCAGGCTAGTAGTAATAATTTACGATCAAAATCTTATTATGAGGTCCAAGGTGATACAATGGTCTAGAAAAGTTATAACAAACCAAGCATGATGTTAACTTTGCGGTTAGATGTGAGCAAGTGAATGAATTGAAATAGATTTAATAGAGGTTAGGGTGAGGTGAGAATTAGTGGTTGATTTATATGATTTTTTTAAGATTTTTATTGTTGTCACTGTCAATTAGTGGTTGAGAATTCAAAAATACAATGATAAATAAGTAAAAACGCATTAAGTTTGGTCGGGCAGAACTTTGGATACCCACCACCTAGAATATACATGTTAATCTTATTATCCAAATCCGTCCAGAAATTTGGCATATCCGCCTATGACGCTGAAAGCCTGGGCTCAAATCCTGGCGAGAACATCAGAAAAAAATCTTTTCAGCGGTGGATATTCCCTCCTAATGTTGGCAATATTTGTGAGGATCTATGCTATTTAAAAAACCAGTAAGGAAAGGCAAAAGTCTGGCGGAGCTGACTATGTAATACCCTACACCTACCCTACAATTATATATTTGGACAATAGATATTTGTATATGAGAGCTTTATCTAAATCGGAACCGACTTTTTCGAACAGATCGTTTGAAATTTGTTGTTACTACTGCCACATAAGTGCAAATCCGGCGATAAATATACATGGGAGCTATATGCAAATCTGAACCGATATCGAGGAAATCTTGCAGATATGTCAAGTTTTGTGGAGATCGGTTGAAAATTGTAGTTACTACGGCCATTTTAGTGCAAAGAGATACATATATATCGGAGCTATATCTAAATATGAACCGAAATCAAGAAAATCTTGCAGATATGTTCAGATTAGTAACAAAACAATCCCTGTCAAATTTTGTACAGTTCGGTTGAAATATGTAGTTACTATGGTAATTTAAGTGTAAATAGGGCGATACAAATATATAGGAGCTATATCGAAATCTGAACCGATTTTGGTGAAATCTTGCAGATTTGTTAAGATCGGTAATAGAACAATCAATGGCAAATTTTATGCAGATCGGGGGAAACTTTTAGTTACTACAGCCATTAAAGTGCAAATCGGGTGATGGGAGCTATATCTAAATCTGAACCGTTTTTTATAAAAATCAATCGCATTCGACCTTGAGCCAAAAAAGTGACACGTGCGCAATTTCGTGGCGATTGGACAACAAATACGACTTGTAACTTGATTACAAGAATACATGGACTCACAGACGGACATTGCTAAATCGATTCTGAGTCGATCGGTACACTTATCAATGGGTCTAGCTCTTCTCCTTTTTAGCGTTGCAAACAAATGCACAAACTTATAGTACCCTATACCACAGTGGTGGTGTAGGGTAAACAAATGGTATGGCAGCCATATAAAAACTACTCCACAATGAGGTGTCGCACTACGGCACGGCGTTCGGACTCGGCTATAAAAAGGAGGCCCTTTTTTTGAGCTTAAACATGAATCGGAGTGCACTCATTGATATGTGACAAGTTTGTCCATGTTCCTCAATGGAATGTCCATGGACAAAGGTTTGGCCAGAATTTGAATATCAGATTTGTACTCCAATCCCAAAGATCGTTCTTTTGACATCCATATTGTCATGATCGTGTCCGATATTAGTTTGGGGTACTTTGGGTGTAGGGAGCTAGCTACTCCTAGTGACTTGACCCTAAACTTTTATATCAGATTTATATTTTTGGATTGCTGTAAGGGGAAAAACAACAATTTGCTTTAATCGGCGCACCGATCCTAGAGATAAAGCGCTTTTAAAACTGTATTAAGTGGAGGGTCACTTTTTAGATATCAAACAAGTAGGTGAGGTTAGATTGAAAAAGAACATACACCTAACCGGCTTGTTGTGCACTCTAAATACTAAAAAAAAAGTTACCTCGAAAAAGAAACTCTAAGTTAGGAATTCCATGCTACTTACCAAATCCTTAATTTCTCTCCATGCCACTCCCCTAAGTTGATTTATATCTGGTATAGAGTCCCCACCTAAGTGCCGGTATCTGTTAGACGCGAAAGCCGGGCAATGATAAAGGAAATGCCCCAACGTTTCATCATCCTCCCCGCATGCTCTACATATGCTTCACTTGCAGCACCGATTTTATATAAATGAGCTCGTAGTCATATGTGTCCTGTTATGATACCGAAAGCTATACTGAGCTATTTCTACTTCCTTTCAGTAATAGCCTCGTCTTCTCAAGATCTGGATCTCCCCATAGGATTTTCGCCGTCCTACCGACCATTTGGCTGTTCCACAGGGTTACCTGCGCATTCATCGCGCGCGCTTAACTCGGACTGCGGAAGGCTGCGAAAGCCTTCGAGTTAACCAAGTTTAATGACGGCAGTTTTCTGGCCTTCACTGCAAAGAGAAGTCGTTAATCTTCTTCTTAAATTCCAAGACAGTTCTTTATCTTACTGTCCTGGTTGTTATTGCCCTTATGGCCTGTTTACTGCCCTTAAAGATGTTCATACTCGACGTCCTCGTGTTAGCAACACACCACTTCACGCATTCCGTGATCGCCCGGATCTCCGCCTGCAGGGCCGTATTATGGTCAGGCAGTCTAAAACAGATATCAGTCCCTGGGTTCTCAATGTGGACTCCCAGGCCCACTCTGTCCTCTAGCTGTGATCCATCCGTGACACAAGATCTTCCAGATGACAATACTAGAGATCCGTTAATCCAAGACTGTGCCGCTGGCAGCAGTGTCTCGCACTCGACCCCAAGTTTCGTCTCAAGTACCCGATCGAAAACCTCTTCTATTTCTTCCAGGTTTCCTATCGTCGCCTCGATTAAACCGCGATGGTATGACCTGCTCCTATCCTCAATCTATTCTCCCATTGCCTTAAGTCTCATAGCCGCAATGGCTGCTTCGCACTTAATCTGTATGTCTATGGGTCGAATATCTAAAATAGTCTATAGTGCATGGTCCTTATCACTCCACCTATACCATCCTTATCGCTCCATCCATACCGAGACAACATGTTCTCTGAACCTGTTGTATTATCTTTACGATGCACATTTACTCCATCGCAATCCACCAAACTACTGAGGCGTAATAAGTTTCGGTCTAACCACGCTAAACATAGCAAAGACCAAATTGATGAGGATAAGAACATCAAGTCTGACGCCGACTATATCATTGAAGACGTTGACAACTTTTCCTATCTTGACAACAAAATAACAAAGGACAGAGGATCAGAGGCAGACATACGTATCAACAGAAGCTTCTTTCTTAAACACAACAAAGTTTGGAGATGCAGTGACTTCTCAGGATCTTCAACAGTAGTGTGAAATCTATTTTATTATATGGTTGTACAACTTGGAGCTTGACACGAGCGACTACCCGTAAAGTCTAATTATTCATAAATCGCTGCCTACGACAAATATTGCGAATTTTCTGGCCAAACCATATTTCAAATGAAGAATTGCAAATAAGAACAAACACTTCCTCTGCCGAATTAGAAATCCGGAAGAGAAAATGGACTTGGCTGGGTCATATCCCACGCCGACCGCGCGATGATATAGCGAGAAATGTCCTAGACTGGAACCCGCAAGGACAGCGAGGGAGGGGACGCTCGAAAACACATTGATCCGCTGTACGAAAAGAGAGTTTGAATCAACCCATATATCGTGGAATCAAACCAAGGCTTTGGCCTTTGATGCCGTATGTTCACACTGAACAATTTACTATTGGCCATATTTTATTGTCATATATTTAACAAACTCCAATTGTAAATGAAGAACATAACAACCCACTCATTCTTGGGTTAATGTCATAGACTGGAACCCGCAAGGGCAGCGAGGGAGGGGACGCTCGAAAAACACATGGATCCGCTGTACGAAAAGAGAGTTGGAATCAACCCATATATCGTGGAATCAAGCCAAGGCTTTGGCCAGCGATAGAGCTCGATGGAGAGAGCTTTTTGATGCCCTATGTTCACACTGAACAGTTTACTATTGGCCATATTTTATTGTAATATTTTTAACATACTCCAATTGTAGAACATAATCGAACTACTCATTCTTGGCTCAATGGGCACTTAAATAAGTAGAATTTTCTATTTTGGAGTGAAGATCAGCCAAAAGCATTGCAAAAGCTACCAATGCATCCAAAAAGTCACAGTTTGGTGGGGTTTATGAACTGGTGGCATCATTGGACTATACTTCTTAATGGTGTGTGAATGGGAATTTGTGGGACCATGTTAAAACTCATGCTTCAATTGACGCATTGGAAGACCACATTGAAGAATTCGTGAGATACCGGCCGAAATGTTTGAAAGAGTATGCCAAAATTGGACTAAGTGGATGGACCAAATGTTGAGGCGCAACATTTGCATGAAGCAATTTTCAAACATTAAATTATATGGATCGTACTATCGATTCAAATAAATATTTCAGTTTCAGTTTCAATTTCTATATTTTTTTTTTTTTTTTTTTTTTTGAAAAACTTGCCTATAGCTCATCATCCTTTATTATAGCCTGGATATCTCCTTGTTCGATTTGAATATTCATACAGCCACGTGTGCTTTTGAATATCAAGTTCATACTTGAATTTTTCCCCTCACGGCGAAGTATGTTATCCTCATTCCAGTACTTGACACATTTTGGATGCCAAATTAACCGAAGTCGTTTCCCAGCTCGAAATATGCGTCTGAGACCCCATAAAGAATATATATTCTTGATCGTCATTTCATTTTAAGTCGATCTAGCCATGTCCGTCCGTCTGTCTGGCGAAAGCACGCTAACTTTCGAAGGAGTAAAGCTAGCCGCTTGAAATTTTGCACAAATACTTTTTATTAGTGTAGGTCGTTTGGGATTGTAAATGAGCCAAATCGGTCCATGTTTTGATATAGCTGCCATATAAACCGATCTTGGGTCTTAACTTCTTGAGCATCCAGAGGGCGCAATTCTCGTCTGATTTGACTGAAATTGTACACGTGCTGTTTTGGTATCACTTCCAACAACTGCGCTAAGTTTGGTTTCAATCGGTCCATGTTTCAATATATCTGCCATATAAACCGATCTTGGGTCTTGACTTCTTGAGCCTATAGAGCGCGCAATTCTTATCCGATTTTTGGTACCACTTTCAACAACTATGTTAAGCATGATTCAAATCGGTTCATAATCTGGTATAGCGACCGATCTTAGATCTTGACTTCTTGAGCCAATAGAGTGCGCAATTCTCATCCGATTTGGCTGAAATTGTACACGTGCAATTTTGGTATCACTTCCAACAACTGCGCTAAGTTTGGTTTCAATCGGTCCATGTTTTAATATATCTGCCATATAAACCGATCTTGGGTCTTGACTTCTTGAACCTGTAGTGCGTGCAATTCTTATCCAATTTTTTGCACGTAGTGTTTTGGTATCACTTTCAACAACTGTGTTAAGCATGATTCAAATCGGTTCATAATCTGGTATAGCGACCGATCTTAGATTTTGACTTCTTGAGCCAATATAGTGCGCAATTCTCATCCGATTTGGCTGAAATTTTGCATAAGGTGTTTTGTTATGACTTCCAATAACTGTGAGAAGTATGGCGCAAATCGGTACATAACCTGATATAGCTGCCATATAAACCGATCTGGGATCTAGACTTCTTGAGCCTCTAGAGGACGCAATTCTCATCCGATTTGGCAGAAATTTTGTACAACGGCTTCCCCCACAATCTTCAACATACATGTCCAATATGGTCTGAATCGATTTATAGCTTGATACAGCTCCTGTATAAACCGATCTCCTGATTTTGCATCTTGAGCCCCTACAAGGCGCAATTCTTATCCGAATGAACTGAAATATTACACCATGACTTCTACAATGATCAGCATTCATTTATGGTCCGAATCGGACTATAACTTGTTCTTCTCTACCGTGGCTCGAAAGCCAGACCTCACAATGCAGCAAACGCAATAGATGGGAAAATTGCTTGATGTTGAAGCACTGCCTGTTGAAGCATTGCCCACTTGGCAGTTCCGCGCTATCGGAAATTTGATCTTTGACTTTGGGTATCAAATTAATACGCGAAAATGAAAACTTCTGTTAAGCCAAAAATCGTTTGCTGCAAAAGATGATTTCGTTTACTGCAACAGATTTGTTAAACGAAAAGGCGATTCGTTTGGTTTGTTTATATCTCGTTTCTCTTCCATTTGACGGAGAATGAGCTCAAAAAATAACAATTTAGGCAGGTAGGATTGCGGTCGTGTACGGATATATGCTTGGAAAGTGACAATTTTTAAAATTTATTTTAGTCCCTAATTCTTGCAATGTTATGACTAATGAATTATTATGCGTATGGTGTAGTAGCGGCAAAAGGGATACCACAAATGCAATCTCTATTAATAATATAACATGTATACCGTCTAGTCACAATAACACCCAAGTAGTAGTGACCCGACTGAAAAACTAGTCAGCAAAAGCCGATGAGTAGCCGGCAGAACTATTTAAGGCCGGCGGCAACATGCCGATAATGTGTATGTATCAGGTCGTCTTTTGATATGGCTAGAAGAAAGCATGCCAGATGATTGGAACCTCCGCATACTATATCCCATAAGTATGTATCTGTAATTGCATTCTTTCTTCTGTCAGTTATCAGCTGTTACTTTTAGCTTGCTTTAGAAAAAAAGTGTAAAAAAAGTATTTTTGATTAAAGTTCATTCTAAGTTTTATTAAAATGCATTTACTTTCTTTTAAAAAATCCGCAATTACTTTTTGAGCAACCCAATAAATGCATTTTTAATAAAGCTTAGAATGAACTTTAATCAAATATACTTTTTTTACACTTTTTTTCTAAAGCAAACTAAAAGTAACAGCTGATAACTGACAGGAGAAAGAATGCAATTACAGAGTCACAGGCTGTGAAAAAATTTGTCAACGCCGACTATATGAAAAATCCGCAATTACTTTTTGGGCAACCAATAGCAACAAAGGAATAAGTCCCGTCCCCATGGCATACAAGATACATACTTTCGAGCGTACTGTGTGAGAAAAATGATTTTTATGTCAACCAGATAATTGGGTCCTACCAATGCTTTAGGGCTGATAAGTTCACCATAGACAAGATATTTACACTCAGGGGCCCTGGAAAAGGCCAAAGAGAAAAATATTGACACCTACCACCTTTTCGCTGACTACAAAGCCTCATTCGGCAACCCACGTTCAAAGTTATTCCGAGTCATATCTGAAATTTTCTCTCTGTGAGATTTAAAAAGAGAGGGCACTTGAGTAGCAAGAACCTTGTTATATAGGTTTCACTTTCCGTTTAACCTAATTCAATTCCCTCACAATCATACCATTGAATGTTTGTGACGAATTTCAACATAAAACAAAAGGATGTCTGGCCTTAACTTGACATTCATATGAAAAACCAAATTGGTCATACCGGAAATTCAAAATAAAGCCACCCCCTTTTGTCAACGTTTAAGGAAATTATTCAAATAACCAAAAAAGGTTTGTCATCGTCACCAATTGCCGCACCAATTATACAGCGTCATTATTATTGCGGCCAACAGTTGGGGGTAGGTAGAAAAGCAGCGACGATTCTTGGAACATCAACACCATAGTTATGGATGGTTATGTATGGACAGGAGATACATAAAATTGAAACTTATATTCTAAACAGTTTTAAAACTACACGCTCAAAAATCGTATCGAAAAGCCATTCAAATGAAAGTGACAGGAATTTTAATTTAAAAAAACACAAACTGTTGAAAAAAACTCAAGCATATGAATATGCGTTGGAGCAAAAAAAAAAAAAACAACAGCTTCATAAAGACTACTCCCTGGTGGTGGGGCATATCCATTGATATGAGATATTGACCACCACAACACCACCATAAAAAGTCCAGTTTTGGTTATATCAACTTTTGTGGAGAGCAAAAACAAGCCAACCCCACATTCGCTATGAAAACTGAATTGCAAATAATTTGTATGTTGCTGTTAAGAAAACTTAAATCCACCGTGACTAGTTTGTTGTCATAAAAGCAATTTAACACTAAACACCATGTTTTAAGGCAAGAAAACTTAACGTCCCACAGATTGGTAGTCAGACTATTTAAGCAGCGATTGATTGCTTCACCGATGCCTCACTGGCTACCTGGCTGATTGTCTGTCTCTCAGTTTGCCTGTCTGTTGGATTGCTTTAAACCGGTGGTGCGCTGGACAATGACCCTTTTGCCAAGACATTTTTTATATGATTTACGGTCATTGTTTGGATTATTTTGATAATACAAACAACAAAGACAGCAAACCGTTGCTTGTTCCCCATTGTGCCATTGAGCTGCAAAAATCATTGCGAATAACATTTTGAAGTGTATATTCCCCAGTGTTCTAATGCCCCACCACCAAATCCACTAAAATCCACATCAAACGGAGGCTATATATTGCCTGTATGCCAGACATCATTTGATGTCTGTGGTTCGTTTATGATTTCTTGTGAGCAATAGAATCCGCCAAAAAGAGTTGTGCGTGTGTTTTTTAAGGAACTCAAATAAGTGATTATTCATTGTGGTTTTATAATTAAGCATGTCTCAATGTCAAAATAATTAATTTTTAGAATATTGAATTGAAATGAAGACACCAATACGAGTATGTGTGTGTATGTGTAGAATTATCACAGCATATTACATTGTTTATGCAATATATGGCAACGAACTTCAGGATTAAGCTACTTAAATTCTATAATGCACATAAGCTAAGAATTTTCCCCACATGCTCAAGGTTTTGTTCTTAGACAGGAAAGCTAAAATATCAACATAAGCTAAATAACAATATTATCTAATTAAAATGTCCCAGCAAACTTTGTGGGCAAAGGTTTTTAAAATGACATTAGTCGCTTGTTTGAAGCCACCGCTTTGTTGTGGGAGACTTATGTTCACCATGAATAAACGCCTGGTTTCGAATCCTACACTGAAAAAAAGTTGGCCCAAATATTAAGATTTTTCCTTATTCGTAGGATTTTAGCAACATTGTTGTCTTGTCCCAAGGTCAATTTTCTAACTTTCAGCGATATTTTGACCTTCATTTTAGATTTTTTTCTTTCATAACAAGACGCAAAGTTAAAGATTTTTTTAGCTACCATTTAAAATAAAAAAAAACCCTAAACATAAAGGAAAGTATTTTTTACCAAAGAGAATGTTTCCCTAAAAAGTTGGAAAATTGATCATCTTTAAATTAAGTTTGCTTATCTTTGGCTCGAATCTTTTAAATTAGGGCAAACATTTTTTTCAGTGTAGCGGTGGTTTTCCCCTTCATGAGCAAATTTGGATTTTTGGTTGGATCAGCCGTTTCCTGGTATGACGTCAGACCACTTCCCATAATTCTGAACAATGACCATCCGAGCATTAAGCACTTTTAAATAACAACACAAAAAGTATCAATGTCTTGTATAGATCAATTTTTGTCTGTTGAGAAGAGGCTTTGCTCCGTATTTTTTCAAAGATGCTGTTGGACGCAACGTTACGGTGAATGAACACATTTCGAACCGAACACTGATTTTGGTAATAAAATTCAATGATTTGCAAGCGTTGCTCGTTAGTAAGTCTATTCATGATGAAATGTCAAAGCATACTGAGCATCTTTCTCTTTGACACCATGTCTGAAATCCCACGTGATCTGTCAAATACTAATGCATGAAAATCCTAACCTAAAAAAAATCACCCTTTATATAGGTGTGTGGCAACAAAGATGGTCATGAGACCCAGGGAGTCAGGTACATTGCGCTCTCCGAGCTTAGGTCATTTATTTGTTCTGCGGGGAGATAATGATATCGCCTATCGCCCATCCTTTTTGATGGGTTGGAAGTCGTTTCATCTGTTCTTAGGAGGGATGGTGATATTATGTGGCGGCATGGTATATGTGACACTACTGATTATTTACCAGGGGAGGACTTCCTTTTAGATGGGTTGGAAGTCGCTTTGCCAAAAGGGGATCTTTGGGTTGGGGCATTTCACGCTTCCCGAGTCCCTCTGTATACACGTATAGGTCTTTTTGATGGGTTGGAAGTCGTTTTGCCAAAAAGGCAAAAAGATCGCCATGAGTCTCAGGAACATGGCTTTCCTCTAACTTAGGTCAATCATCTGTTCTTGGGAGGGATGGTGATATTATGTGGCGGCATGGTATATGTGGCACTACTAATTATTTACCAGGGGAGGCCTTCCTTTTAGAATGGTTGGAAGTCGCTTTGCCAAAAAGGGATCTTTGGGTTGGGGCACTTCATGCTTCCCGAGTCCCTCTGTATACACGTATAGGTCTAAGTCTTCATTGAATTCCTTGGAATCGGGGAATCCTAAAGGCTTCTGGACTGGTGCAGCGTCATTCAGGCGGCCCGATCAGACTGTCACGATATACGCGGATAGTCAGGTACATTATGATCCCGTGGTGAAAATAAAGTACTTAATTTTGATATCCAAAGGGAACACGGAACCTCCCCCCTATCCAAATTTTCAGAAACGTTAGATTTCGGAGATGGTTAGAGCGATTTAGCGAAATTTTGTTTGCAACCCTTTAGTAACCCAACATTTTATGTCCGAATTGGGTTCAAGTGTAGGGGGGCCGTCCTAACCCTCTAAGACTCTAACGAAAGGTATTTGAGAGTACAAAACAAATCTAATATCCAATTTTTGGCCATGGGAGCATGGGGCCCCAAATACACCTTTCATTTGGAGTACGAAATTGATATCCACTTTCAGAACTCACTCTGTGTGGCCCGCCCCACGCCAAAACATTCCACAAAAAGGGCTTAATTACTGACCAGGGACGTAGCCAGGATTTTATTTGGGGGGATATTAGAACCAAAAGCCGTCCAAGGAATATATGCACTAATCATAACGAGTGGGACTCTAACGAAAAGTATTTGAGAGAACGAAACGAATCTAATATCCAAGTTGTAGCCATGGGAATATGGGGACCAAATGAAAGGTATTTGAGAGTAGAGTACGATTTTGATATCCATTTTCGGGATTCACAGTCTGGGGTCCGCCCCAACCCACAACACCCCCCAAAAAGGCCTTGATTACTGACCAGGCACGTAGCAAGGAATTTATTTTGTTGGGGGCCTATTTGACCTAGAAAACAATAAAAGGTACGCATAGGCGCTGACTTTTCAAAAATAGGAATTTAGGAGAGGGAGTCCCGGGCCTTATAGACCCCCCTGGCTACCTCTCTGTTACTGACCATGACAATATGGGTCTCAAATAAAAGGTTTTTCGGAATTAAGGGCGAATCTGATATCTTCTCTCAGCGCCAAGCGTTTGGGTAATCGCTCCAATTCCAAAAAATATAGGTATTTGGAAGTAGAGCACCAAATTGATATCTACATTCGGCATCAAGCGTGTGGGGCCAACCACACCCCCAAAACATCCCCCAAATAAGACTCAAAAATGAAAATGTTGCCCATGAATATTCCACTAAGGAACAGGGGCAAACTTCTCACGTATCAATGAGTGCAGTCCGATTCATGTTTAAGCTCAATGATAAGGGGCCTCCTTTTGATAGCCGAGTCCGAACGGCGTGCCACAGTGAGACATTTCTTTCGAGAGAAGTTTTACAAGGCATTGTACCTCACAAATGTTGCCAACATTAGGAAGGGAAAACCACCGCTGAAAATTTTTTCTGCTGGTCTTCCCAGGATTCGAATCCAGGCGTTCAGCGTCATAGGCGGACATGCTAACCTCTGCACTACGGTGGCCTTCTCCTCCCAAATAAGACTCACCTTGCCAATAATGGGCTCAACTGATAGTGTTTGGTGGCAAACACAAATGATATTCACTTTTGGGACCAAATGTCTATCCAATAGAATATAAATATGTAAAAGAAAATTTTGTTTCAAATAAGGCACTGCGGCGTTGGCCAGTTTCATCTAGTTTACCTTAAAAATATTTATATTCGCGGCAACTGACTACCTTTAACCAGTGTTCAAGGCAGCTAACCCCGATGACACAATGGGCAGGCTAATGCCCACAATTGAGATGAGGGAGGAACCTAGATTGGCCCACATTTTGCCAAGTTAAGACCATTTAGAACAGTTGCTTGGTATCCCTCATTCGCTACGTCACCACGGCACAACTTGTACAATGTCTTCTAAAATGTTTTTACAAATTAAACTCCTATGTCGAAATTTATTCAATTTATAATTATCCACAACTATTCGCAGATAACACAAAAAATCCCCGCTACATATAAGCTAAAGTATAAGACAATATCCAAAGTATTATTGTTGCATAAACTCAAAACCAGCCCACTTTCGTAGACCTGACAAGTATTGTAAGTTGTGTAAGGGAATTATTCGCATTTATTATAAATGCTGTGCTTTCAATTACAATTTGGATCCATATCAAAACAATAAACACGAAACTCTCTGATCAACAAGGTAGTCATCATCAGAACTGTAGTCATAGAGACAGATCATATCACATGGCAGTGGTATGGTGTGTTATTTTGTTACCTAAAAACAAATTAAAGCTTAATTATAGTGCTGGTTGATATCATTTTCGAAATGATTTTTATAGGCACAAATTTGAACACTTGACGATTAACATAAATCAGCACAGTGTTATGAATAGAAAAAGAACTTCTCAAACATTGAAATTTTAAAATAATTAAGTTTATAAGACATTTTTAAATATGGTAAACTTTTCCGTTTTAACATCATTGCAAATGCAAATGCCAATTTTGCCCACGAACATTCCACTAAGGAACAGAGCCAAACTTCTCACATATCAATGAGTACAGTCCGATTCAAGTTTAAGCTCAATGATAAGGGGCCTCCTTTTTATAGTCGAGTCCGTGCGACACCTCTTTGAAGAGAAGTTTTACATAACAAATGTTGCCAGCATTAGGTGGGGAAAACCACCGCTGAAAAATTTTTTCGGATGGTCTCACCAGAATTCGAACCCAGGCGTTCAGCGTCATAGGCGGACATGCTAACCTCTGCGCTACGGTGGCCTCCAATATCATTGAGTCCATTAAAAGTTATTTTTAGTTTAACTGGAGTACAAACTTTTGAATCCTTGCCTATTTCATTCACTTCAATTGTAAACCCATTCAGTTTCTTCTAAGTGCAACTTTCAATTTCATTTGTTGTTGTCATTCTTATGCCAAACACTGTGGCATTCAATTCCGCAGAACACTTGGTACAACAAGATAGAAAACTTTACTTGAAGTTCAACACTTTTGTTAAGTGCCCACAATGAATTGAAGTTCAGAAGTAGCAAGCCATCGTACAAAAGTTCCTCACAAATTGAGTGCATGTAATTTTAGGAAGCCATAAAATTCACACGATAGCCATCAATGAAACTAAGTGAAGTGAAATAATTAATGAAAGATAGTAATAAAACAAAACAAAACCCACAACACCATAACAATACGCCGCAATAGTAATTGCTGAAACGTGATGTATATGGCGCGCACCGGGCAAAATTTACATGTGATCGATGACTTTTCTCAAACTCTGAACTTACACATCCACTCTGGCTTTCTCACTTATCTGACACTTTAAACAAGTGCTAGACGGATTGTTTATAGTTCCGAGTTTTAGATTTATGTAAAGTCTACTCAAAACAATGCCAAAATGCCACACAACTATGTTCATCAAAATTGTTTAGCAATTTTCAGCGGTTTATATGCGTTGTCTGTCTAAAGTCATGTCTAATTTTTAAATTACTCGAAATAGATCAGTAGCCTTCTGACATCAATCAAATCGTGAAAACTATAAAACGTTTACTAAAATCACTTAAGGGGATTTATTTAACGATGAGTGAGTGCCCACACGAAATGGGTATTGTGCAGCACCAGGAAAATATGTGAAATGAAATGATTTTAGCAGTAATAATACAGGTAATTGTTATTATTTACACACAAACAAAATTAAATGAGGGAAATTTATGGTTACATGATATGTAGAACCGCAATAGTTTTAGGATTTAAAAAAAATGATTTTTGTCAATGTTTTCTTGCTATAGAAAATGTTGCTAAAATTTTATTGTTCTTTAAGACGAGCTTAATGACCCAGCGAATGCTACACACAAAGGAGAGATTGTTAAATGAGTTTTGAAGCAAAGAAATTGCCAGTTCTTCAGACAAGGCAGGACATATCACCTCACTGGTGGACGCATTTCAATCATTGGGTTTCTTTATCTCATTGGCACCATCGTGAACTATGTCCGTCGGTCTGACCGGCCTACAGTTCACAGTCTGTTGTTCGTAGTACTTATAGTTGAGATCTTAAGCACAAATCCTATATGAGCACTACGAACAACAGGGCTGTGAACTGTAGGCCGGGCAGACGGACGGACATCATTCACGATGGTACCGATGAGATAAAGAAAACAAATTATCGAAACGGGGTGATATGTCTTACCTTGTATGACGAACTGGCAATTTCTTTTCTTTAAAGCTTATTTAACAATCTCTCCTTCGTGTGTTGCATTCTCGTGGTCATTAAGCTCGACTTGAAGAACAACGAAACAGAAATTGATTCGCATGACAGACTGTTAAAAGGCACACAGATGAAAAAATTTTATTTCTATAGAAAATTTTTTCAAAATTTTATTCCAATAGCAAATTTTGTCAAAATTTGCGTTATCACCGCCTACAAGACCGTATTATGGTCAGGCAGTCGGAAACAGATCTCAGTCCCCGGGCTCTCAATGTAGACGCTAGGCTCACTCTGTCATCTAGCTTTGACTCATTCTTTTAGCATGGACTTCCACATGGGGACACAAGAATTCCGGTATTCTAAGACTGTGCCGCTGACACCAACTCAGCGATATCCGATTGGAAACCTTTTTCATTCCTTCCAGGTTTCGTATAGTAGCATCAAGTATACCGTAATAGTATGACCTGCTCTTATCCTCTATCCATCCGCTGAAGGTCTCATAGCCAATGTGGCTGCTTCTCACTTAATCTGTATGGCTATGGGTCGGATATCTAGAATAATCTGCAGTGCCCTAGTGGGCGTGGTTCTCATCGCTCTGCCTATGCCAAGAAAACATATTCTCTAAACCTTTTTTATTGGCCTTACATTACACTTTGTCTTCATCGCAGTCCACCAAACTACAGAGGCATAAGTAAGTACTGGCCTATTTACGCTCCTGTAGCCTGTAGCCTAATTACAAGCCTACGACCCATACACATAGCCCCAACACCTTTTCAGTACGCTACCGAAAGTGAGACTTCCAAATCAGATTCCTGTCCAAGATCGCTCCTAAGTATATGACCTTGTCAGATATCGAAATCGTTCTGTTGAGGAAACGTGGTGTTTCAAATAGAGACCGACCTCCGTCTTCCTCGTGAACAGGCAGATATCAGTCATCTCTGAGTTAAAATTGAGACCCTTAGGTCTAGCCCAGACATATCCCGTCGCCAAGACCCTCTCGGACCTTCTGTATAGCTGATTCGGATCCTTACCCCTTAGAAGTACAGAAGGACCTCGATTATCCGGGATGCTCGAAACCGGAGTCATCACGATTTTAATTGAGCAATATGTGATTACAGTTTTTACACATCTTTTTAATAACATTTGTCGTGGTCTGAAATGCCAGGGCTTTCCAAGAGGTTCAAACAATTTCGTGGAACCATGTAAAGGTATTGCTCTTTTAAGATATTTTTGGGTGATTAATATCATCGTCATCAGATTGATCTGAGCTATGTTCTTGTTAATAACTCACAGGAAGATTGTATAAAATCTCTAAAGCTCTTGGCCGAGCACTTTTTCCTATCACTAATGTCTTGGAGTGGAGGCCACCGTAGCGCAGAGGTTAGCATGTCTTCCTATGACGCTGAACGCTTGGGTTCGAATCCTGGCGAGACTATCAGAAAAAATTTTCAGCGGTGGTTTTCCGCTACTAATGCTGGCAACATTTGTGAGGTACTATGCCATGTAAAACTTCTCTCCAAAGAGGTGTCGCACTGCGGCACGCCGTTTGGACTCGTCTATAAAAAGGAGGTCCCTTATCATTGAGCTTAAAATTGAATCGGAATGCACCCATTGATATGTGAGAAGTTTGCCCCTGTTCCTCATTGGAATGTTCATGGGCAAAATTTGCAATTTGCAATGTCTTGGAGTACCAGCAGATTAGCACTCAATACTGAAGTGAGCCTATTTTTGACACCTTATGCACATCTATGACAGTTTCATCATTGCTCAAGGGCAGAATTATAAATATGCACAAATGACATAGGGTTCGTGAGCAAGATTCTTTCCAGGGGACATCGCGTGAAGAGAGAGTGGATTGGTTTTTTCCCCCTTGTGGCTCTTTGTTTTAAATGAGACTCTCAGGTCCTTCGAGAAGGAAAGAGTGGAAGTGTTTGCTATTCTTGACAAGAAATTGAACTGGAAAAGAAACGTCGAAGACAGAGGCTGAATGCGATCTACTTATATCGCAACTCGGTAGACAGGAGTTGGGGACTTAGGCCAAGAATGGTCCACTGGATGTACACTGCTGTGGTTCGGCCGATCTTTGAAATCTATGCACTTTTACGTAAAGTGCGCTGCGTTAAAAACTGCCGTCGGACTAAGGGTGTTAGAGACATGAAGCTCTTTGAAGTTAGGGCAATCGTTTGTTCAGCGGAAGGCCGCTGGTGTGGGACGACTACATGACATTGGCGACGTGAAGGACTATGTGCCAAACGGATCTTTCTTCGATGGCGATCTGGAGCTAGTCTTTCCGGGGAGGGAGCTTTGGTCTAGGGGCTATTTTTGTGTCCCTCTGTTTACACGGATGAGTCCAAGATGGATGGGGGCACCAGGGGAGCGGTTTTTGTTGAATACCTAGGAATAAGGGGGGCATATAGGCTTATTGAGGGGTTCAGTGTCTTTCAGGTAGAGGTTTTAGCGATCCTCAGGGCCTTGGATATGTTCCTGAGTCAGGTGCAGAGCCCTATCATAATTTATATCGGCAACCAGGCGAAGATGAAGTGGAAGCTTGTCTGGAGATGCAAGGGGTGGCGGGGAAAGAAGCAGCTGATAAACTGGCCGATGGTGAACCCCCTCTGTGTGGGCTGTCCGGCCACTGGGTTGCTGAGGTTCTGCGAAACGAGGACGTCGATTGTTCACGAGCTGCGGAAGCGTGACCTTGGCTTGTTTGTGGGAGTCCCGACGATGGCGATAGGCTCGGGACGATGAGAATTTCTGCAAGGTCTGTGAGACCTGTCTGTGAGGAGGAGTTCCAGACGGTTGAGTGTCTGCTGTGCCAATGTGCCGCGATAACGCGGAAAAGGCATAGGATTAGAGGTGAACACCTCTTTTCGTCACTAAGCTTTCTACAGTCTTTCTACCCCTGAGTTCTTCTGGGCTGACGGGCGGCCCTCTAGAGACTTCTTTCGGTCTCAATGCCGATTTTTGTCGCGATCTCACTGCCGGTTTTTGTCGGCTCGGGTATAAATACCACGATTGCCTCCCGCCAGACTTTCGGAGTTTTTGCAAATCCTAGGCACACTGTTAAAGTAGCTGTCAGATGGAGCGCCAGATAGTCGGCTCCCTTCTGTAGCAAAGCAAAATTGAAAACAACTCCAGGCTTCCTTTACCATGAATTATGTTATGAAGAGCCTTCGATCAGCCTCATTATTCCAAGATTCCGGTGTGTCTCCGTGAGTCCCGTCTTATCATGTGGAAAATGCGTTTTCATCAAAAGCCTCAACATGTTCTCTGTTGTCTCTGGTCTCACTCGTATGTCGTATGCCAACTTTTCAGTTTGGACATGGGTTTTTGAGAGAAACTTTTTCACCTTGGAGGCGCCATTAACGCTATCGACCTGTTCGCAGAAAAACTTCCAGGAGGTAGATTTTACAGCTTTGATAATCTTATTGTAATCCTGTAATAAACATCCCTCTTTTCTTCCTCTAAAAAAAGGGCCGACTTGGGCCCCTGTAATTCTTTTTCAGTGTTCTTCAGTGAAGTATTCTGAATCAAAAACGAACTTGCACCAATCCAATATTTTGGATTATTTTGTAACTTATTTTTCGACCACTTTTGGGAAACAGAATATATAATTCCTTTAAATTGGGCTTCTAGCATATCAAAATATTCTACACCAGAAGTCAGTTAAACACCTATAGGCTTAAGAACTCAAATCAAGAGTAATACACAACCCAATAAACTGCGACGTGCTCCGTTATAAATTCCCCCCACTATTATAGTCGTAATCCTTTTGAGGCTCTAGATACTGCAATCATTATCAGATTTGGCTGAAATATTGCACCTATGGTTTCGTTAAGATTTCCAATGGTAAGCATGGCACATCTACCGTTTAGACTTTTAATACTCCTAGAAGCTTACATTTTTGTCTGGTTTGCCAGAAAATTGGTACGAAAAGTGAAATTATGCCCTTAGTTCAGTTTGTGTAAATTTTGAGTAGGATCCATGGTGATGGGCTCCCAAGATTTGGCCCTGCCGAACTTGTTATGATAAGTTGAAAAGAGATTGCGGATACTAATCCGCCCCATGCCACTATGGACATATACCATGTTATAAAATAGATTTTGTTAGAGGTCCCAACATTCATTTTTTGTTCTTCTCAAAATATTCATAACTTAGTAAAAAACCACTCAACGATTCACTTTGATCTTAAAATAAAAGATTCCAAACAAAACTAAAAGCCATACTTTTACCTATCATGTTTTCAGAATGCCTTTAAACTTTCTTTTATACCATTTGTTTATTTTTATTTATTCCGCATACCAAAGAAGATGAAAATCCAATTTTGTCCTTCCACAATTTATGGTCCATAATCATAACAAAACCATTTAGCATTTCTGCTAACCATAATAACCAAAACAAAACCATTTAACATTCTGCTCACAAAGGACTGCTCTTGTTCATCCTGTTTAAATAGTTGATCTTTTTTTATTGACAAAGGTGTGACTTGTGCTGTTTTTGGTGCATATTTAGAGTTATTTTTAAGTTGAATTAAAAATAAACTTTTCTTGAAGGCTTAAAATAGAGACAGGCGTGACAAGAAATTTGTTTCTTAACTTTTTATTTCTTTAGTTTGTTTAACAACCCAATGGTCAAGCCCTATTTTTATCTCTCGACCAGAGAAAAGGAGATAAAAATAAAACTCCTCTATACAAAATTAATTGCATAATTTCACTTCTTTTGGGCATATATGGGTTGAAAAGAGACACAAAAGAATGTTTGTGTCTTTAAAATCCCCTAAAAGTGCGTCAATTTGCAACCATAAAAATCAATCATAACTCATCAGTGTTTTTAATTTAAAACGCTCAGCACGCTCAGCCCCTGGGTGGGTAGGGACAAGGGGGTGTGAGTACAATGGTTTACTCATTTACGTGCACGTACCACAATGAGACCCTCCTACATCGGCGATAACAGCCATACATGTTGACAACAAAAAAAATTAAGTACAACGTGAGTAAGGTACCCGGAGACTACTGTTTTCCACCGCACGAACTTGCGTACATCAAACCGTCCATATGCCACGTTCATTTAAATTTACAATTATAAATGCAAAGAAGACATTAAAACCATTGGCTTTGTGGTTGACGATGTTGGTAATGTGGTTGTGGTAGTGGTAGTAGTGTTGAGGGCTCCCTCCAACTTGTTTTAATCCATTACCCTCTCATGCATATTCTACCGGTGGCCAATGCTCCTCATGTTAAGATTTATGAATAACGTCACCCTTTATTACCCACAAACTAAATACGTCATCATTATAATTTTTTGTGAATTTGCTCCTTTCGCCTTCGTCAACATCAATTTACCCAACCCTCAAAGGGTAGGGTGATTACATCAATGCAATAAATTATTGAAGTTGAAATATGTCATTATTGCTAATGTAATTTAGATGAATGCGTGCCAGGAATTTATAAAAAAAAAAACAAACGTTGCAACTATCAAGCTCAAGTTCCAGAAGGAATGGAAGATCTAAATTATGCAATTAGAATGATGCCATCGTAGTTCTTAGGAATTTTAAGTGATTACAACATACTGGCGCCGATGCAAATTAAATTATAAGGCGTGTTACAAAGTAACTGGAACGGAAATAATTTTAGTTAGTTAGTTATTTTAGTCTATAGCGCTTTTTTGACATTTTAAACACATGTCTTTAAATGCCCTTCGTTGGATAGTTGAATGAGGGGAAGGGCAGTGACCCTTGTGGCTATTACAATTTGTCATGGTAATTTTTTGGGAAGACGCGTGGGCTATTAGCTTTTTGTGTTGTGTTGTGTTTGTTGTGCACGTGTGGTTTAAAAAATAAAATCCATACATGTCACAAGGGAAACTGTAGGTATGGTATTGCTTCAGGAAACAAATGTAGATATTAGGCAAAACAAGTAAAAACTTATTAAGTTCTGGCATGCCGAACTTTGGTTACCCACCACCATGGATAATTTAACCTTTCCCTTTTATAACAACTCCACTGCCATATTCATAGAAATAAGCAAATGGGGGCTGGTCTGGATAATCTTTAATTTCGGTCCCCAGTACTCTTATACAAGGTACAGTTTCAGCAAAATCGGGCAACAATCTACTTTTTATGGGATTAAGACCCTACATTGGAAGATCGGTCTTTATGACAGTTTTATCTAAATATAGTCTGATCTGAACCATAAGTCACTAGGGTAATAAATGCCACTTTTGAGGGCTTCAGACCCTTAACCGGCTGATCGGTTTATACGGCAGCTATATCTTAATATAGACGAATCTAAACCATATTTGAGTGGGATATCGGTTACAAGTTACAGTTTCAGCGAAATCGGGCAACAAATCCACTTTTTATAGGATTAAGACCCTTAATTGGAGGATAGGTCTATATGGCAGCTATATCTAAACATAGTCTTATCTGATCACATGACGGTAGGCTTAATAAAAGTCACTTCAGACCCTTAACCGGCCGATCGGTCTATATGGCAGCTATATCTTAATATAGTCCGATCTGAACCATATTTGAGTCGGATATGGGAAGTCCTAGAACAACTCGCTATTTCAAATTTTAGCGAAATAGGATAATAATTGCAGCGTTTATGGGCTTAAGACCCTCAATCGGCAGATCGATCTATATGGCAGCAATATCTAAATATTGTCCGATCTGAACCATGTTTAGGTGTGATGACGGAGGGCTTTAAACAACTCAATGTTTCAAGTTTCAGCGAAGTCGAGTTATAAATGCAACTTTAATGGGCTCAAGACCCTTAATAGGCAGATCGCTCTATATGGCAGCTATATCTGAATATAGACCGATCTGAACGATATTTGAGTCGGATATCGGGAGGCTTAATTCATCCCACTATTTCAAATTTCAATGAATTCGGATAATAATTGCGACTTTTATGGGCTTAAGAACCTAAATCAGTAGATCGGTCTACATGACAGCTACATCTAAAAATGGTCCGATCTGAACCATATTTGAGTCCAGAGGCTTAGAAATATTCGAAATATTCGTCTAAGACCCCATAAAGTATAAATATTCTTGAACCTCTCGACATCCTGAGTCGGTATAGCCATGTTTGTCCGTCCATCTGTCGAAATCACGATAGCGCTAGAACGCGTAAAGCTAGCCGCTTGAAATTTTGCGCAGATACTTAGTATTGATGTAGGTCCTTGGGGATTGCAAATGGGCTATATCGGTTCAGATTTGGATATAGCTCCCATATAAACCGATCTCCCGATTTGACTTCTTGTGGTCCTGAAAGCCGCAATTTTGTACGATTTGGCTGAAATTTTGCACATTGTGTCCCGTATAACTTCCAAAAACTGTGCCACCTAAGGTCTTAATCGGTCTATAACCTAATATAGCTCCCATATAAACCGATGTCCCGATTGGACTTCATGAGCCCCTGGAAGCCACAATATTTGTCCGATTTGGCTGATATTTTACACATTGTATCCCGTATGACTTCAAACAACTGTGCCTCGTACGGTCTGCTCCCATATATACCGATCTCCCGATTTGATTTCTGAAGCCCCTGGAAGCCGCCATTTTTAACCGATTTGGCTGAAATTTCGCACATAGTGTTATGTTATGACTTTTAACAACTGTGCTTAGTACGATCCGAATCGGACTATAACAAGATCTAGCTCCCATATTTTAGCAGAATCCATGGTGGTGGATTCTCAAGATTCGGCCGGTATTTCACAAATAAATGCTTTAATGTTGTCTTCCGATGCCCCAATTGAAGTGGGCTTTAACATAGCCCCGAAAAAAATAAAAATAGCCTTAAGAAGTTAAATCGCAATTCTGTTTATTTACGTACCCATTGACCCAAAATGAGCTTCGTCGCTGAATGGAAGAAGCGCGCGATGAACTTTCTTAACAAAACACGAATTTTGGCCCCCACTGCAATTTTCTGTTTCAAATTTCATCGAAATCGGACAAAAATACGGCTATTATGGGCTTAAGACCCTAAATCGCCAGATCGATCTATATGACAGCTATATCCAAATATAGACTGATGTGGCCCATTCAATAACTTAACCAGCGTATAGAAGGAATACAAGTCTGTGCAAAATTTCAACGCAATATCTCAATTGTTAAAGCTTGTAGCGTGCAAACTGACGGACGGACAGACACATGGGCATCGTTAAATCGTTATGCTTAGTAGGGTCGAAAATGGATACTTCGAGTTGTTGCAAACGGTATGACTAAATGAATATACCCCCTATCTTTTGGTGGTGGGTATTAAAAGCAATAACCATTTCCGTAGACACGCCACATGCAGGTTTGTTGCTTAAGTCTTTTGTTTGTTCAAAGGTCCCATGAATATTCCACTAAGGAACAGGGAATACTTCTCTAATATCAATGAGTGCAGTCCGACTAAAGTTTTTAAGCTCAATGTAAGGGTCCTCTTTTCTTATACCGAGTTCGAACGGCGTGCCGCATAACGACACCGCTTGGTAGAGAAGTTTTAACATGGCAGGATACCCCACAAATGTCGCCAGCATTGGTAAGGGGATAATCACCGCTGAAAATTTTTCTGATGTTTACGCCGAGATTTGATCCCAAGCGGATATGCTAACCCCTGCGCCACGGTGGCCTCCATAGTTCATAGACAACTCCGTTTAAATTTAATTTTCAAAATAAATTTAGTCAAAATGTTGTATTCCAAGAAAAAAAAAACAATGTTCATGAATATATTGTCAAAATTTAATTTTTTTAAACATAATTTTTTCAAAATTTTATTTGATAGAAAATATTGTCAGCATTTTTATTGTTATAGAAAATATCTTCAAAACATTGCTTTCATAGAAATATGGTTTAAATTAGATGTTAATTGTAAAATGTTAGGAATTAAAAGAGGGAAATAATCATATTTGGCATATTATTCCATAGGCATATCTTACGCAAGTTTGTTGCTTAAGTCTTTTGTTTTCTTCATAGACATTTTTGTCAAAATGTTTGTGTTAAAAACGAAATTGCGGCATGCTATATGCGGCGCTACTGTTTATATACCAGGGCGAGGTCCAACGAACTTGGGGAATTGGGCCCTGGACGGTGCACTGTTTGTCTACGGCGGTTGTTCGGCCAATTCGTTCGTGCCCTCCAAAGATGATCGAGAAGGTACAGAGTACAGCGGTATTGCTGATCTTTGAGGCAAGGAGCAAGGAGCGATTTAAAGCTTTTGCACCTGTATGTTTGGGTGTGTGGCAACGAAGATAGCTAAAAGACTGAGGGAGACAGGTACATGGCGTTCCTCATACTTTGGGTATTCTTGTGTTCTGCAGGAGGATGGAGATGCGGCATGGCGGCATACTATATGCGGCGCCACTGATTATATACCAGAGGATTGTTGACGAGTTTTATGCCGTTTTCCCGAAAAGGGATCTCTGGGTTGGGGGCATCGCACCTTGGACATACATACGATATAAATACAAATAGGCCAACGTTCGATGTACATACGAATAGGTCAACATTGGATGGGGGTACGGCAACAGGAGTCTTCATTGAATTCCTTGGAATCAGGGAAACTTATCGGCTAAGGAATCAATTAACCCTCTATTGTGTGACCTTCCTATTTGGGTGGGCACCTTCTACGATGACCACGTTGTCGTTTATCCAGGTGCTGAGGAACCATGACTATTGGTTGCTGATAGGCAATCTGAGTAGTCATTGAAATGGCAGGTCCTTGAAGTCGCGATGGACGCAGTGTACACCAGACTTCTGCAGGGTGTGCGAGGATGAAGCGGATTTGAAGAGGGTTGAGCACCTTTTGAGTCACCGCCCCGCCATTGTGAGGAGCAGACAGAGGACTCATCTTTCCTTGCCTGGTTTATCTTCTGGCACTTAGTTCTCTTGCCATTTTGGACTTCTGTACTCTCGACGATGAAAGTTTCTTATTTTTGTTTTGTACGTAGCCTTCTTTCTTTCTTTTTTTCTATCTTTTACCTTTGGTGTAAATTTATCCGTTCCCTTCACCGTCTTCTTTTTCTCTTCCACCTTCCTCTAGGGCGAACACAATGGTCGCGGGCCCTCCAGCATAACCTAACCGAACCTAAGCTAATTTATTTAACTGGAGTTTTCTTGCACTAATGCCGTTGTCGTTTATCTAGGTGCTGAGAAACCATGACTATTGGTTGCTGTAGTAGTAGTCGTTGCAATGGCAGGCCCTTAGCGTCGCGATGGTCGCAGGGAACAGCAACGCGCACCTTTTGAGTCACTGCCCCGCCATTGTGAGGAGCAGACAGAGTATTCATCTTTCCTTGCCTGGACTATCTCCTGGCACTTGATTTCTTGTCATTTTGGACTTCTGTACTCTCGCCGGTGAGAGTTTCTTCATTTTGTTTTGAATGTAGGTTTCTTTCTGTACCTGTGGTGTAAATTTATCCATTCCCTTTACCGTCTTCCTTTTCTCTTCCACCTTCTTCCAGGGCGAACACAATGGACCTAAGGTTCCCAAGTAAAGCGGCTAGTAATTGATGTTGTTGGTCGCGGGCCCTCCAGCACAACTTAACCTAACCGAACCTAAGCTACTTCATTTAACTCGAGTTTTCTTGCACTAATGCCCATGCACCGTAGGCCACCGTAGCGCAGAGGATAGCATGTCCGCCTATGACGCTGAACGCCTGGGTTCGAATCCTGGAGAGACCATCAGAAAAATTTTGCAGCGGTGGATTTCCCCTTCTAATGCTGGCAACATTTGTGAAGTACTATGCCATGTAAAACTTCTCTCCAAAGAGGTGTTGCACTGCGGCACTCCTTTCGGACTCGGCTATAAAAAGGAGGCCCCTTATCATTGAGCTTAAACTTGAATCGGACTGCACTCATTTTGAAAAGTTTGCCCCTGTTTGCAATTTGCAATGCCCATGCACACCGTATGTCACATGCTGTCCCTGCTTTAGCAGTTCTCGCATGATTGTTTTCGACAAAATGAAATCAGTTGAACACTTTTAATGACATTTATTCTGAAATAAATAGCTTGTTTGCCCAAAGCCAAAACAGGCTGATTAAGATACTTTTGCCCGATATCCCTACCTGCCAAAACTAGCCTTGCCATATTGTTTCAAATCATAGTTCTATTCTGTTGCCGCGATTTTGAGTATTTAAGCTACAACAAATCATCTCTACTCGTTTAGACTCATTTAGACTTGTTTTCACTTCTTTTATTCAAAACAAAAATTACATCACCTTAAACACAGTTTGAAGTTAAAATTCAAATCTCATGGAAGTCCACCCTTGAACCTTTAGGGATGTTTTCGACATTTGACTATATGCAAATGATAAGAGAGTTTATTGCAGCTTAGCAAAACAAAAGTCAACTGATTCGCCCACATAATTCTTCATATTCTTGACGACATAACTAGCTGAGCTAGATTATAAAAATATCAAAAACTGAAATATGATAGAAATCCAAAATATGATTTGTATTGCAAATATTTTCATCAATGGAAACCAAATGACCTCGTCTAATTTCGAGAGAGTTTATTCACCTCGGCAACAAAAAGAATCTTGGTAAAAATTTTAAACAAAAGGGGGCGTTACTTTTCCTGTACGGAATTTATAAAAAGAAATATTTTCACAGCAAGTGTCATACGAGTATTAATATAACGGTTTCAATTCTAACACCTCCCATCGAAAACAAAAAACAACAGACCTCCCAAAAAACCATGCCAAGAGAATTTGTTTTATATTTCAAAAAAAAAATTTTTTTTGATGCATATAATTTATGAATGAGCATATCTCGTTTGTTTTTTGTTGTTTTTTTTTCTGTATTCATTTGTTATCTCCTAAACACGCAACAATAATTCGTTGATTGTTTATATAAAATTATCATAAATTATTTTAAATATGGCATAATTAACACCTATATGGCGCTGTGCTTGTTATTTTTGTTATTATTACATTGTTATACAAAAAGTCTTTCTTTCAAACAAAAGAGGCAGAAAAAAATCGAAAAAAATATAAAAAAAGATTTATTAAATATGTTATAGTTAAAGGCATGCCGATAATATTTTAAATGGTTTCAACAATACCTCAGCCCCCACAAAAGACTTTCTTCTGCCATATTGGTAGCAAATTGCTTTATTTCTTTTGAAATTCATTCTTAAGAATTGAGTGATTGTCATACAAGCTCCTATTTAAACAAAAAATTTGGCAATACACCCTCGCATTCATTTTAATTTTATTTGATAGCATTTAAAGAGAATTGCTTTTTCGATAAATTTTAACGTGAATGAAATGATCTGAATTTGTCTGGCATACACAGTGGGAGTTCCACTCTTTTTTATGTAAAAGTTTGTGCAAACATATTGGGATTATGTGTTTGATGATTGAATTAAGAAATGGAAAAAAGTTGGAAACAGAAAAATTTGAGATCAAAAGTGATACAACTCGCAGAAAAAAAATTTTAGTATTTTCCCTACTAAACCAGGAATCTGATCTTATTTAAACCAGTAATGTGAAGAGTCATAAGAGAATTGATAGTGACAAATTTCATGAGGGTCGGTGAACAACTGACCACAATATTGCTATATTAGTCCAAATCTTACGAACATATTGGGATGCCCAAAAAGTAATTGCGGATTTTTTAAAAGAAAGTAAATGCACTTTTAATAAAACTTAGAATGAACTTTAATCAAATATACTTTTTTTTACACTTTTTTTCTAAAGCAAGCTAAAGGTAACAGCTGATAACTGACAGAAGAAAGAATGCAATTACAGAGTCACAAGCTGTGAAAAAATTTGTCAACGCCGACTATATGAAAAATCCGCAAATACTTTTTGGGCAACCCAATACATATATATATGAAAGCTTTATCAAAATTTGAACCTATCTCTTCCAATTTTGGTGGGCTTTATTAATGCAAATTTGCCCATGAACATTCCATTAAGGAACAGTCCGATTTAAGATTAAGATCAATGAAAAGGGACCTCCTTTTTAAAGCCGAGTCTGAACGGCGTGCGTCAGTGCGACACCTCTTTTGAGAAGAAGTTTTTACATGGCATAGTACCTCAGGAATGTCGCCAGCATTAGGAGGGGATAACCACCGCTGAAAATTGTATGATGGTCTCGCCAGGATTTGAACCCAGGCGTTCAGCACCATAGGCGGACATGCTAACCTCTGCGCTACGGTGGCCTACGGGCTTTATCTCTAGGCCAAAAAATAAGTATGTGCAAAATTTTCAGATGTTCGGATGGCAATGCCAATCTTTACTTTGATTACAATTTAACATGGACAGACGGACAAACAGACGGAAAGACAGATAAACTGACAGACCGACGGACAGACAGGCAGACGGACGGACATGGTTAATCAGAAAGTGATTCTAAGTCGATTGTTGTGCTTTTCACAGGGTCTATGTCTCTTCTTTCTTTCTACTTTCAATGGGATGTAAACACCCACAGACTTTGTAGTTCGAGCGACTAAGGGCTGATATAAAAACTGGAATCTAAATAATATGCAACGTTAGGGTGGAATTTTTCTTTTTCAAGGTTAGGTTAGGTTGAAAATAGGGTGCGGATAATAATTCGCCCCTTGTCACTATGGACATACACCTAAGCCTGTAATCGGCTTGTTGTGCGCTCTAGAAACTAAAAAGTAACCTCGAAAAAGAAAATTTTAAGTTAAGAATTACGTGCTACTTACAAAATCCCTTCTTGTTTTCCATAACACTCCCCTAAGTTGGTTCATGTCTGGTATTGTGTTCCCACCTAAGTAAGCCGCGAAAACCAGGCTATGACATAGGAAATGCTCTAAAGTCTCATCATCTTCCCCACATGACCTACACATGCTATCACTTACTGCACAGATTTTACATAAATGAGCTCGTAGTCCTATGTGTCCCATTATGATACCAATAGCTATACTGACCTCTTTCTTACTTCGTTTCAGTAATAGCCTCGTCCTCTCACAATCCGGATAACCCCGTAGGATTTTCTCCGTCCTACCGTCTATTTTGCTCCACAGTGTCCCAGTAATAGCCGTTCTTCGCCCACGGCCTTAACTCGAACTGCGTCGACCCGTAGGGCCTCTGGCTTTCACTGCCAAACCGTCTGCCCTTACATTCCGCCTTACTCCGTTATGGCTCGGCACCCAAACGATGCGGATTTTGTCATTTGTCAGAGAAGGCGTTAATCTCCCTCTTACACTACAATACTGTTCGTGACCTTGCTGTTCCACAGTGTTCCAGAAATAGCCGTTCGTAGCCCACGCTCTTAACTCTGACTGCGTCGACCCATAAGGCTTCGGGATAATCAAGTTTGTTGACGGCAGTCCTCTGACCTTCACTTCCAAATCTGCTTTTTCATTCCCCCTTACTCCGCTATAACCCGGCACCCAAACGATGAGGATCGAGTCACTCTCAGAGAAGGCGTTAATCTCCTTCTTACACTGCAAGACTGTTCGTGACCTTACCATCCTGGTTGTTATAAAAGATGTTCACATTCGACTTCCTCACGTTAGCATCACACCACCGCACGCATTCCGTAATCGCCCGGATCTCCGCCTGCAGGACCGTATTATGGTCAGGCAGTTTAAAACATATCTCAGTCCCTGGGTTCTCAATGTGTACCCCCAGGCCCACTCTGTCCTCCAGCATTGATCCATCGACTGTGCCGCTGGCAGCAGTGCCCAACACTCGACCTCAAGGTTCATCTCAGGTATCCGATCAGAAACCTCTTCCCTTCCTTTCAGGTTTCCTATCGCCGCCTCGATTATACCGCGATGGTATGACCTGGTCCTATCCTCTATCCATTATCCCATCGCCTTAAGTCTCATAGCCACAGTGGCTGCCTCACACTTAATCTGTATGTCAATGGGTCGAATATCTTGAATAGTCTACAGTGCCCTAGTGGGGGTGATCCTCATCGCTCCGCCTATACCAAGATAACATGTTATCTGACCCTGTTGTATGGTCCTTAGGTTGCAGTAGTCCACCAAACTACTGATTGGTATAATCGCACTCCTGTAGAGCCAGTGGACTATCCACGGATTCAGGCCCATTTCGAGCCTAGGCCCGTTTACATAGAACCCAACATCTATGAGCCTTCTCAGTACGCCCCTGAATGTGACACTTCCAATTCGGTTTCCTGTCCAAGATCACACCAAAGTATTTGACTTTGTCAGATATTAAAATCGTCTTATTGAAAAAACGTGGTGCGTTAAATTGGCCCGCCTTCGTCTTCCTCATGAACAGGCATATTTTTCTTCTCTGAATTAACATTGAGACCTCTGGGTCTAGCCCACTCATATGCCATATGCAAGACCCTTTCGGCCCTTCTGCATAGCTCGTTCGGATCCTTTCTCCTTAGAAGTATTATTACATCGTCTACGTAGTACAATCCCTCCTCAGTCAGCATCCGTAATAGGTTTTTTTATGGTGTTAAGCCATAGGAATGGGTAAAATACCCCCTTTTGCGTGCCATGTGCCACTTACTCCCTTATATTTATGTCATGGGACACACAATTTATCCACCTGTTCCTTAGCATATGGTTTATTCATTCCTAAGGACCTGGTCCAACCCGGTACTGGTCTAAGGATTGGGTCAGTGTGTCAGACCGCACATTGTTAAAAGCCCCCTCGATGTCAATGCATACCGCCAGTGTGTGCGTTTTGGCATCGAAGGATTCTTCTATTTTATGCACAGCCTCATGCAGGGCAGTCTTCACCGACCTTCCCTTGACATGCTATTTGTATTTGAGCAGTTCGCAGAATGTCCTATTCTTTATCATGGTGTTCACAATATGTTCCATGGTTTTGAGTAGAATGGACGTAAGGCTTATAGGCCTGTAGGCCTTTGGGGTCGCATAACTTGCCTAGCCGGGCTTAGGTATAAAAATCACCCTTGTCTCCTGTCATAAATAATGAATATATGAAATTTTATCAAAATCGGACAAAGGAATCAAGGGTCAGGCGTCAGGGGCAAACTTCTCACATATCAAGGAGTGCAGTTCGTTTCAAGTTTAAGCTCAATGATAAGGGAAATCCTTTTATAGCCAATCGAAACAGCGTGTTTGCAGTGCGATAGCTCTTTGGGGAGATTCTATGCACGTCATAGTACCTTACAAACGTGGCAAGCATAAGAAGGGAATAACCACGGCAGAAAATTGTTTCTTATGTCCTCGCCAGTATTCGAACCCTGGCTTTCAATGTCATAGGCTGACATGCTAACCTCTGCGCTACGGTGGCTATAAGCACCCACTAATCCTATAAGCCTATAAGCACCCACTAATCCAAAAACTTGAATCTGATATGCAATATTGGGTTCAAAGGTCCCCACCGCTTAAACTTCCGATTCAAACTTAACTCGACCTCAAATAAGGATCAAATTATGACTAACATACAAAACAGTGCAAAGTGGCATGAGATCTCAATAAATTAGAAAAAATCTACCGTTTGAGAACATGTAGAGCTGAAGATTTGGCAGCTCATCAAATTTTTGGAAGACCTGTGTACAACCTAGGTCCTCGAAATTTTGCACATCATCCCCTTACCGCCTCTCGTTCAACTGTTCCCAATTAGTTGATTTTTTATTAGCTTGTTTCGATCAAAATGGGTGAAAAAGATGAAGAATGGGTTTCTGCTTAGTCTTCCCAATACCTTAAAAAACTCGCGTTAAAGACATAACCTGTTCGATGTATTCCAATTGGATTGAGGGTTGCAACATTTTCGGGTTTTTCTGATTTGATTCGGGCATTTGTTCGAACATTTTTTCGTATTTTGCTTTGTTTCTTTACAACCGAAAGTTGGAATAAAAGAAAAAACGAAATATCGTAAGAAATTCTTTAACTTTTGTCACAGGTCATCCCGAATTGCGCTCTAATGCCCACTCTTCTACTTTTTCACCCTCTTTAGTTTCGACTCCATCACACTGTGCAGCGTACTTTTGGTACAGATTTTGGAGATTTGAAATCTAATTGGGCGACTTCGGTAATAAGGCATATCAAGCAACAGTACTGTGTGTCAAAGTTTAGGTGTATCTTATCCTCTTCAAGGTGTCACCAGGAATATTTGCCTTTAATATAGACATGCTGCTAAACCCAAATATTTTCATAATCCAAAAACTATAAAAGATATGATTGAGGAAGCTCCGAATTAAACATCAAAACAATGGCTTTGGTACAGGCACATCCTCCTACAGGCACAAAGAGAAAAATCTGGTTATAGATAAAGATAATGTGCTTAGAAAATTTTTCCTAGCTCCTGGTAGCTGATATCGGCGGCGGTCAGGATACCTAGTCAATGAGGTCTAAATATCAGTGATTCGACTAAAAAACATAGAAGGCAGCAGGAGACGATGGGTTGTCGACTGGACTAGTTAAGACTGGAGGCAATACGCAGACTAAGAGAATGCATTAGATCGTCTGTGCGATCTGGAAGAATGCATACCTTCTGGATTTCCATAATATAACCAATATAGACTATAGGTAGAGATGGGCGATGGGTAAATACCCGGGTATTTACCTATTTACACCCAAAAGCTGGGTATTTATAATATTGCTGATATCTGGGGTATAATAAAACGTGCAAACAATTTTTGATCATTTCGTATTCTTTGTATATAAACTTCATCTTCTGATCTCATAAAATCGGATTTTAGTTATATATAGCCGCCATATTGACCGATCTCTAGACTTTAAATCTTGAGACAATAAATTGGTAATTTTTCATCCGATTTCGATGAAATTTGGCACAGTGAGTTCTGGGAGACCCCTACCCATTTCGGTGAAGTGTGGTTCAGAACGGACTATATTTGGATAGGGGTTCCCTATAGACCGACCGCCTGATCTCCTGATATAGGGTGTTGAGGCCATAAAAGATCCATTTATTACCCGAATTCGATGAAATTTGGCACAGTATGTTCTGATAGACCCCTATCCATTGTATGTCAAATGTGGTCCAGATCGGACCATATTTGGATATAGCTTTCATATAGATCGATCTCCCGATATTGAGTATTGAGCCCATAAAAGAAGCATTTTTCATCCGATTTGAATGAAATTTGAAACAGTGCGTTGGGTGTTTACCCAAACGTTGGGTATTTACCCGGTAGAAACCCATCTTTAACTATAGGCTATCAATCCAAAAACATAAATAGAAAAATCTGACAACAGATACAGATAGAGTGCTTAGAACATTTTTCTCAGCTGCTGGTATCCGATAGTGGCTGCCGTGAGCTTACTTAGTCAGAATGAGATCTACATAGCAGTGACTCGGCTGAAGAACCAAGATGGCAACAGGAGACAATGGGTTGCCGATTGAACTATTTTAGACTGAAGGCTACCCGCTAATTAGAGGAATGCATTTGATCATCTGCGCAATCTGGAAGAACACATACTTTCAGGGTTTTTTTTACTGAAGCACTCTTGGACTTCTTGGTTTGAACTTGGCTATTGACTATAGCCTATATAGACTGTAGTCAATCAATCAAAAATAAAAGTCGGCCATTTTTGAAGTTGCCAAATCTTGATAAATTCTCATTAAAAGTCAATATCGCATTGACAAATTTTTTGCATACATATGTTGGTTTTTTAGACATTTTCAAAAAAACCAGTCAATCAATCCAAACTAGAACGAACAAGCAACCAACCTGTCATATAAATGCACACAACCATTCAAGCGTCAGGTTTCTTCGTCCGCCCCACACTATTAGAAAACAAAAAGATCGCAGATGTGGGATGGATGTATGAACTGCTTAAATATGGCAAAAGCGTGCCTATGGTTGGCGCTGGTAGTTCACTTATTTACGGTATTTTTCGCATTTCGTTTGACAGCATTTGAAATAAGTGCTTTTGTTTTTTCTACATTTTTCAGCAAAAAGCCGTGCGCAATATATACAAAATCGAAAGCAATTAATTTCGTTATTGTCAAACTAAGTAGAAAGTCAAGTAAAATAATTTATTTTGTGTTTTTTTTTTTTTTGTTTGCAATTGCATTGGGTTGAGATTATATTTTGTTTAAACAGGCCATAGTCCATTTTAATGGAGCAGTATGGAGGTGGCCAAATGGGAAAGTATTCAAATATGAATCTCAACCATATAAGGAGAATAAAACTCAATGAACTCATTCACTGGACACTTAAATATTTGGCTTTTTAAAATGAAATATTTCGAAATTTTTGTAGGTGTTATTAATGATGCCAGCAACAATTCAAACAAGATTGTGAACATATTTAAAGGATGACTTCAGTGCAGATCAGAGTGACTATTATGGTAGTTGAATAAATATAAATATATTGCCAGTATTCGTATAAATAAACCAGTAAGAAAAGGCAAAAGTCGGGCGATGCCGACTATATAATACCCTACACCACTTAGTGCATGTAGTACTTTTTATATGTAGAACTTATCTGGAAATCTAGTCAGACTTTAATTTAGATACCAATTAAAATAGCAATTTAGAACCTTGTAAGATTTTCCTACCATAGGACAAAAGATTTGGATTTCCACCTCTTTAAGAGGCCATATCGGATAAAAGATTATATGGGAGTTATATCGAAACCTGTGCCAATTTAAATGGCACATAGTGGGTCGTCAAGTAGAGCATCTCACGCCCTAGATTGAAGAGATGTGACCAAAATTTTGGGATTTTACTGCCTTAAAAGTCCATATCGAATGAAATATACACACTGGAGCTACATCTAAATTAGGACCGATTTTAAGGAAACTTTGCGCACGTACTGGAACGCCAATTTAAACGTCTCATATAAAATCGGCCGAAAGGCCACATCGGATGAACGATATATATGGGAGCTATATAACGTCAAATAAAGCACCTCATGCAAAATTTTGTAAAGATCGGACCAAAATTGTGGCTTCTACGGTCTTAAAAAGCCAAAGCGGATAAAAGATTATGAAATTGCACATACATTGAGACTTCACAAAAAGGTTCAAATCGGATGAAAGATATATATGGGAGCTATATCCAAATCTGAACCGATTTTTGTGAAATATTCCAGATATATTAAGTGCAGTAACAAAACAGTCCGTGCCAAATTTTGTGCAGATCGGTTGAAAATTGAAGCTACTACGGCCATTTAAGTGCAAATCGGGCGATACATATATATGGGAGCTATATCTAAATCTGAACCGATTTATTATGAAATTTTGCACACATATGAAGACGTCAAATAAAGCACCTCATGTAAAATTTTGTAAAGATCGGACCAAAATTGTGGCTTCTACAGACTTAAAAAGCCAAATCAGATGAAAGATATATTGGTTGCCCAAAAAGTAATTGCGGATTTTTTAAAAGAAAGTAAATGCATTTTTAATAAAGCTTAGAATGAACTTTAATCAAATACAGCGGTCAAAAAAAGTATTCATCATTCAATGTTTTTTTTTTAATAAGTCTACAAAAGACAATTGGATTAAAAACATATTAAACTAATGATGCAGTAGTGCTTGTGTGATATATATGTACACAATTTCATTGTTTTTAAAGAAAAAAATAGTATTTATTGGAACAAAAAGGGCCATTTTACAGCTGAACACAAAAAATTAAACAAAAAAAGTATTCATCATTGCAAAAAAACAAAAAAATAAATAACATAATTTAAAAAAATTAATACTTTGTTATTCGACCACCGCGTCTTATAACTTCTTTTAAACGGTTTGACATCGATTGGACTAATTTAGCGGTTATATTTTGGTCTATATTAGTCCATTCCTCCATTATCACCTGTTGCATTTGACTCTTGCTCGAAAAATTGCGCGTTCTCAATTTGCGTTCGAGATGTTCCCAAAGATGTTCAATTGGGTTCAAGTCGGGACTTTGAGGAGGAGTTTTAATGACTTTGGGGCAGTTATACAGCATCCACATCTTGGTATTTAAAGCAGAATGTTTGGGGTCATTATCTTGATAATATTGAAAGTTATTACCAAGCCCAAGTTTTACAGCACTATCTTTTAAATTCCTCTTTAAAATGTCAATGTAATACTTATGATCCATTACTCCATTAATAATTTCAAGATTTCCCGCTCCTGAAGCCGCCATACACCCCCAAACCATTAAACCACCTCCACCATGTTTTACAGTAGCAACTGTGTTTCGTTCTTCAAGCTCTGTATTTGGTTTTCTGTACACTATGACCTTTCCATCGCACCCAAAAAGATTAAACTTGCTCTCGTCTGCAAAAATGACTGTTTTCCAAAATGATTCGGGCTGTTTTACATACATTTTTGCGAAGTTTAGCCTTTTCACTCGCTTTATTTTATTTATAAAGGGCTTCTTACGTGCAGTTCTTCCTCTGTAACTATGCCTTTTGAGTGTATTTCGAATTGTTTGTGTAGTAACTTCCTTCCCTAAATATTCCATAGTGTTTTTACGAAGAATGGTCGCATTTGTCTTCGGAGTTTTCTGAACTTGCCGCACTAGCCAACGCACATCTCCAACTGAAAGTGCTTTTGGTCGACCAGATCTTGGTTTATTGTCAACAGTTTTCGTTTCTGTCCACTTTCTGATGATGGATTGTATAGTAGATCGTGGTCTATTTAATATTTCACTGATAGTTTTTTGAGTTAAACCATTCCTGTGGTGTTTTATTATCAAAACTTTTACCTCATCAGAAACCTCGTTTTGCTTACGACCCATTTTGACAAAAACTATATTTTCAATGAAATTAAATATTTGCTGTCAAGGGCAAAGCCTCCTTTACTAAATAAAACAGAAAAGGGGGATTCCCAAATAATATTTGAATTTGACTTTGATGATAGCACATCAATGATGAATACTTTTTTTGTTCTGTTTTTGGTGTTATTATATAAAATTGCATTTTTTGCGCTAATTAAATTTATTTTTTTAATTTATTTTAAAACATATTACGAAAAATAAACTATTGCATAAAACTGCATTATTTGTTTTCTTTAAATTTTCTTCAATTACCCAAAATAAGTGAATTTATTATCAATTTTGCTAATGATGAATACTTTTTTTGACCGCTGTATACTTTTATTACACTTTTTTTATAAAGCAAGCTAAAAGTAACAGCTGATAACTGACAGAAGAAAGAATGCAATTACAGAGTCACAAGCTGTGAAAAAATTTGTCAACGCCGACTATATGAAAAATCCGCAATTACTTTTTGGGCAATCCTATATGGGAGCTATATCTAAATATGGACCGATTTTCATGAAATTTTCCATACAAATTAGGACGTCAAATAAAACACCTCGTGCAAATTATTTTAAAGATCGGATTAAAACTGTGGCTTCTACAGCCATAAAAGTCTATGTCGGATGAAAGTTATATATGGGAGTTATATCTTAATCTGAACCGATTCTTATGAAATTTTGCACACATATGTAGACCTCAAATAAAATACCCAATGCCAAATTTTGTGAAGATCGGACAAAAATTGTGGCTTCAACAGCCTTAAAAAACCATATCGGATGAAAGATATATATGGGAGCTATATCTAAATCTGAACCGATTTTTATCAAAATCAATAGCATTTGTCCTTGGGGCAAAAAAGTGACCACAGTGGTGGTGCAGGGTATAAAAACATTCAATAAACAAGTAAAAAGTCATTAAGTTCGGCCGGACCGAACTTTGGATTCCCACCACCTCGGGTATAAATGTAAACCCCATTTCGTCACAATCCAGTGAAAATTGGATGAATTCGACATTTAGTGGTCGAACATATATGTGGCACTATTCACTATACTTATTTTGGCAGATATACCCAATTATAAACGGATCTGAACCATATTAAGGTCGGATATCGAGAGGCTCAGAAAAACTCACTGTTTCAAATTTCAGCGAAATCGGATAATAAATAAAGATTTTATGGGCTTCAGTCCCCTTAAAGGCAGATCGGTCTATATGACAGCTATATCGAAATATAGTCCGATCAGAACCATATTTAGGTAGGATGTTGGGAGGTCTTAACCTACTCACTGTTTCAAATTTCAGAGATATCGCGTAATAAATAATGTTTTTATGGGCTTCAGTCCTCTTAAAGGCAGATCGGTCTATATGGCAGCTATATCTAAATATAGTCCGATCTGAACCATATTTAGATCGAGTGTCAGGAGACTAAAAATAACTCCATGTTGGGAGGCTTAAAACTGCACACTATTCCAAATTTCAGCGAAATCGGATAAAAAATAAAGCTTTTATGGACTTCAGACCCTTTATCGGGAGATTGGTCTATATGGCAGCTATATCTAAATAAATAAAGTTCAATCTGATCCATATTTGGGTCAGTTGTCGAGAAGGCTCTTATAAAAATGTATGCTATATCAACTGTCCTGAGAGGTCTTTTTAGAGAGAAAGAAGCTAAGTCACGAAAAACTATTGGCCCAAGTATCTAGAAAATGAAAGAGTAAATATTTAACCGGAACCCTCAATATGTCAACAGCCAGCCTGATAATAACCGATTTGGGCCATAGTTAGCTTGGATGTTGGAGACCATAGTAGATACCATTGAGCAAACTTTCAACAAATCGGATCGGAATTGCGCCATATAAACGTTACAGTACAAAATTTCAGCCAAATCGAATAATAATTACGACATCTAGAGGATGAAAAAGTGAAATCGGGATATCGGTTTGCATGGGGAAAAAAACATGGACCGATATGGCCCCGACCTACACTAATAGGAAGTATTTTCCGAAATTTCAAGGGTCTAGCTTTACTCCTTCGAATGTTAGCGTACTTTCCATAGACGGACGGACAGACATGGCTAGATCGACTTAAAACGTCATGGCGATCAAGAATATATATTAAAGAAATATTTCGAGTTGGTACAAACAGAATGACGAATTTAGTATACTCCCATTGTATGGTGGAGGGTATAAAAACGTGCTAAATTCGGTCATGCCGATTCTTAGGAACCCACCACACTGCATTTTACGAAAAATTTACACAAATGAACTAAAGTTGCTGTCACACGATATGTGCGTTACATATGTAATGTCACTTTTTACATATACAAGAGTATCCTTATGTACGTCAAATACGATAAAACGCCCTCTAATTGGCGTGTATTCTCATATGTATTGTACCTTTTTTTACAGACATTAGTCTACATCAGTGGCGGGCAAATGGATACACTCTATTGCACATATTTGTTTGCGCGAACAAGAACATAAACTCATGGGCTTGGAAATATTACGCATACTACCACATGTGCCCAACACTGCTCTACATGTATCTTTGATGAAATTAGAGCTCCATTCATATTCAATTTTTTTTAGGTATCACACGATGTAAACAACTTTGAGAGTTGCTATCTTTGAAAATACCTAAGACAAGACATATTGTGTGATAGGTAATAGACTTATTTAGATCATAAATTACTCCGGTCGTTGAAAGTCATAACAGAACACTACATGCAAAATTTCAGACAAATCGGACAACAGGTGCGGCTACGAGGAGCCCAAGATGTCAAATCGGGAGATCGGTTTATATGGGAGCTATATCAGTTTATAACCTGATTTGGATCGTGCTTACGACTGTGCCGTTGGAAGTCGCAACAGAAGACTACGTGTAAGATTTCCGCAAAATAGGAAAACAATTGCGACTTCCAGGGGCTCAATATGTCAAATCGGAACATCAGCCTATATGGGAACTATGTCAGGTTGTAGACCGCTATGGACCATGCTTTCCGTGGACATTGCAAGTCAAGAAAAAACACTACATGCGAAATTTTAACCAATTTGGATAATAAGTGCAGCTTCTAGGACCTCAAGAGGTCAAATTTGGCAATAAGTTTATATAGGGGCTATGTCCAAATCTAAAACCATATTTGCTATTCCCAACGACATACATCAATAAGAAGTATCTGTGCAAAATTTCAGGTGGCTAACTACATTTGTTCAAACACTATCGTGAAATCTGTGGTTCTTAAACTGGCAAAGGCTGTTTATCCCGCCCTCTTAAAAAAACATTTTCGAGTCACCAAAGGTGAATGAAGAGGTGGATGTCATGTTAACAGAATGGAGCATAATCGCGGCATTGAAACCCTATAAATCGGCCGTGCCCGGCGTAACAATCACATCTGACTGTAGAGGCAGTATGGACCGCTCCAATTGAAGCCAAGTTTTGATATCACATTTGTATTCCATTCTCAAATATTTTTTATTTGAGTCCCATATCGTTCCTATCGGTTAACATTTTTTAGGGAGGCCTTCCTGAGACCTGGCGGCAAATTTTGATATCAGTTTACCCCTCTGCTCCCACGTAACTTTCATTTGAGACCCACATTATCCCGATCGGTCTATTTTTCATTGTGGGTGGTGCTTTTTGGGTAAAAGGGAAGATCCGCGCCTCCTCCGATATCAAAAAATTATATATCATTTTATTCCTTCCATAGCGTCCTACAGAATCTATAAAAATTTCAAGAAAGGCACTCATAGATATG
The DNA here is from genome assembly GCF_963082655.1 of Stomoxys calcitrans. Lineage (NCBI taxonomy): Eukaryota > Metazoa > Arthropoda > Insecta > Diptera > Muscidae > Stomoxys > Stomoxys calcitrans. Next base: position 28,544,100 of record NC_081555.1, on the reverse strand, counting down.
AGACAAGTATCCCCTATGGTCCTTAATGGCATGTTTATGGGCAAATTTGCGTTTTGCGCTTGTATCCCTTTACTGTAGCTCTTCGTTATGGGACACTCAGACCCTTTGAGGAGGAAAAAGTTAAGGTGGTTGCCATATAACATTGTCATTATGATGGTGTGGGTTCCCAGCTATTGAGCACCCCATTCAGAGCTGCGTGGGCGACTACTAATGGGCTTGCATAAATCTCAGAAAAAGAAAGCTGATACTGTTGAATATAAGCAGGAAGCTTTGCTTTTAAAGAGGACCGGAATAAAGTTGTCGGTGGCCACGGTGGTGTAGAGGTTTGCATTTCCGTCTATGACGCCATTCGACTGGCAAGAATATCAAAAAAAAATTCTCCAGCGGTAATCTTCTCCTAATGCTGGCGAAATTTGTGAAGGACTTATGCCATTTGAAAAAATTATATGCCATGTAAAAATTTCTCTCCAAAATGGTGTCTCTCCAAAGGCTTTAAAAAAGACGTCATCATTGAGCTTATCTTGAATCGGACAGCACTCATTGATATGATAGAAGTTTGACTCTGTTCCTTATAGTCATTGTCCCATGAGGCTTAGTTCCAACTTCATCAGGTTACTCCTGCTCCTGGGCTGTTTTTCGAACGATTATTCCCTTTTGGAGTAAATACTGATATCAATGGAGATAAATAGTAATAATGACTCGGCAACGTTATCCTAGAAAGGAAGATTTCTGGAGGAACTTAGGGCTTCTCTGGACATTCTATATACATATGTATACAGATTGCTCCGAGATTATGGGTGTACCAGAGCAGATGTTATTCGGTTCTTAAAAATTAAGTAATAATAGACTTCCTGAAGGGCGTACCGTCTTTTAGGTGACATACTCGTGATTGTGCATGGTCTATATGTATATGAAACGCCAGGGGGCGCTTTATATTTCAAACGAAAATGAGAAGAAGACAATTCAGGAGATCGGTTTATAATAGAAGCAATATTAATGTACAGACCGAATTAATAAAGTCAGTTGGAAGCCATGAGAGAAATCAAAATATTAGTGCAATCGAATGAAAGTGCGCCCTTTATAGGCGCAATGTATCCAAAGCATAAATTCAGTGTCGGATAGTTTATTTTTATTAAATTTTGCAAAAAAAAATTAACTTTACCGATAGTATTGATAGCAAATTTGCCATCAATACTGAGAAAAAATAAATAAATAAAATTTCGATAGTATCGTTATATATAGAGCGAAATCTCCGGCGCTTTTATGCTGAATTTACATGGCATATCTGATGTATGGTCTTTGTAATATTATTGGTGAAAACAAAGGTGTATTCGCCACATGTATATATAACCATCAGTCATGGCTGAAGAATCAAAATCATTTGATTTTTTTCGATGAATGACGTCTATCGATTACCGTTTACAAAGAAATGTGTAATCAATAGTTGACAGATATTGAAAAACACGTTCTGTGACAATAAAGTGTGAAAAATTATATATTGGGTTGCCAAAAAGTAATTGCGGATTTTTCATATAGTCGGCGTTGACAAATTTTTTCACAGCTTGTGACTCTTTAATTGCATTCTTTCTTCTGTCAGTTATCAGCTGTTATTTTTAGCTTGCTTTAGAAAAAAAGTGTAAAAAAGTATATTTGATTAAAGTTCATTTTAAGTTTTATTAAAAATGCATTTACTTTCTTTAAAAAAATCCGCAATTACTTTTTGGGCAACCCAATAAAATCAAAGAAAAGAAAAAATCGATGTACCGTTTTGGGCAAAAGCTTTAAATAGCACGTACACACGATGAGTACAATCATGATGTGCCATGTAAACTCTGCTTTAGTATTCTTTTTACACTCTATTTCAACTCTATCATAGGGCATCGATTAGATATTATATGCTTCCGATTGTATGATCATAGCATCGAGCCCCTACATCGACGACATCACAACGCAGTCATGATCGATCATCAAATAGCAGCCATAATAAGTTAACTGTCAAAAATCATTTTGAGCTCCTTGTAAAATAGTTTCTCTTATGATTCTACAGGTGAGTAATGAAAACGAGATTTTTGAAGTATAAGCCTCTAACACGTGGCATATGGTAGAGCGATACCTCGCATAAAAATACAATCTTTGTGGACATTTTCTTATACTCTCGCCTTAACTATAACCCTGCTATAGGCGCGAGATTAGCAAAAATATAAATTTACAAAATTTTTAAAGTTATCATAACCTAATTATTAACATGTGTATGTATGTATATGACATATCGATTTGCTGTTTGTATTTTTTATATAGTTTTTCAGTAACCAACTGAAAACATATAAGCCAATATGAGTAATAATTGCGGAATAATAACTACAGAGATTAAAAGTATAAACGCATACACGCATATTATTGATATGCAATTTAAAAATAGACTTTCTAATAGAACAAAATGTTAGCTCCATGACTTACAAGTGAACATTGTACTCCAATCAAAACGCTGTTCGTAAGAAATTTACATCAGCAGCCTTGAAATTCTCGGCATAGTTTTCATTTATTTATATCGATAAATAAGGCTTAATTAGCAATTCCCATTTCAATTACATTTTCACTTTCTCATACGACTTTCAATTTTCAGGGATTATAAATGTTTCAGTAAAGCATTAATTGCATCATTCCACTTACCTTTCTGTTGTTGGTTCAGCACATATCAGTGGCTGTTTCAATTCTATCACCTGACCATTTTTCTCTTTCAATTCACCATTTTCCATGTAATATTGTACCAACTCAGGTAGCGTAGCAAATTTTTCACCTATAAAATTGTGAAAGGGAATAGTAAATGTAAATTTCATAGAATTTAGATTCAACTTACCTCCATAGAGATCGAAAAAGTCACCGTTGTTTTGTATTTTAATGTGTGTCACTTCTAGACCCCTTCGTACAGATAAAGTAAATGCACCGGGATTGGAAGAGGAGAGCCGAGCCAAAAAGGATCCATCAAAGCCATGCTCCAGCAGTAAATTTTCAGCTTCTATGCCCGATATTGTGGGATGAAACCATCTAGGAGAAGGTAGGGAGGTAAAAGAAAAATAGAAATATTGATGAAATTAAATGTTTAAGTTTAACAGAAACTTCAAATGCAGTGCCGTTGACACTATAAGCAGCCATGTTAGCAAAAGGACCAGAAACATTTAAAAGTGTGCTAAGTTCAGCCGGGCCGAATCTAGGGTTTCTTTGTCTGCACCTCAAGTACTACCAGCAAGTGACTTGAGGACCTTGTTTCTAGTTTTGACTTCATCGCAAACTGCTGTGGCATGTGGGGAGAATGTGTAAGAGCTGTCAAATATGACGTCAAGCATTTTGGGACACTTGATGGTCGGGTATCTTCAGATTTCTCGCAGCGAAATATGAGGCAAGTTCGTTGAGGTAGACGTTCAACCTTTCGCAGATGTCAACAATGGGTGGGGGGCCTGATGCCATGATCGTACAATCGTCCGCATATGAAACAATCTCTATGCCGTCTTGAGGGGGTGGAATGGAGGATAGATAGAGGTTAAACAGTGCCAGAGATATTACCCCACCTTAGAGAACTCCCTGTTTCACTCTACGGTGCTTCGACTTCTTATTTGACATCGAGGAAGAAGAGACTATAGAACACCTTCTGTGTGTGTGTGTCCCGCACTAGCAGTTAGAAGGAGTTTCACTTTAGGTTCTAATTTCCTTGAGAACCAGCCTGATTTAGCGGATGTGAACATTCGCAAGTTACTGGGCTTTTTACAGCGAGCTGGATGGTTCAACGGTAGGAACTAGAAGGTATCATCCTTCTTCTGTTCCTGTGGTATCGCAACGGACGAAAACGTCTAAGTGAGTCTGATGGCAGACTGCCACTTAAACCTAACTTAATCTAACCTATCCCTAAATTCCACAAATGACTGGCGACCACACAGATAATTCGCGACCCAGCGTTTCAGGCCTGGCTGGAGGGACGTGTTGGCGATGTCCTCAAATAATTTAGCATGGCTGACAGTGTCGAATGCCTTCGATTGATCCAGTGCCAAGAGAACCGTCCTATCACATGGCCTGGGCTGATTAAAGGCACGGCAAATGTGTGCGGTCATGGCATGCTAAGCTGTTGTTGTGCTATGCAGTCTTCCAAAAATACATTTTGATGCTCGGTGAATGGAAATTCTCCCACGAAGCTCGGGAGGAGTAATGCCTCAAGCGTCTTTGCCACTGGTGAGAGAAGGGAGATCGGTCTGTACGACTCCCCCAAACTCGGGTCCTTTCCAGACTTCAGTAGTGGGATCACTCTGCCTATTTTTATATTTCAATTACATTCGTATCACACTATGTTTGCAACTTTAATAAGTTAAAAACTAGATGTCATAAGACAAGCACATATAGTGTGATAACATCTTAAGTCTTTCCCTATATATATATATCAAATACGAATAGAGCGCTATCTAATCGGTATGTATATTTTATTTATAGTCATGTGTCTATATGTAGAGCGCACTATAATCTAAAGAGCTGCATATTGATTGCAAAATCCATTTTTCATATTACATCACGATGTCTACAATTTTTTTAACTGCTATCTTTGAAAATACAAAAATCATGTGAAACCAGCTTAAGATTTCAAGAGGTTTGCCGAAATCAATTGAAAAATAAATAAAAAAAAAATGGATAACCACCCAGCCAAACAGAAGGACAGACTAAGTTAAAAACATTCTAGCTTAGTTATTTTCATAATTTCTGTATAATATTTCAGTTAAAAATTCCTCAACCACGTTTATATTTCCTTTTTTACAAAACACCGGCATTTTATTTCCACTATGTATTTGTATTTGTTTACATTTTGTAACGGCTGTTTCAGCTCAGTTGGGCATACGCAATGTCAGTGCCACCTAAACGAAAAAGCGTTTTAAACCAGCTGAAAAAAGAGGGAGGTGGGGGTGGTGTCATCAGACAACAGCGTCATCATCCAAGAAATGGGAAACAAAAAATACACACGATTTAATACGCCAAAACCACAACAACAACAAAACAAATGAACGAAGCAGAACAGCAAAAACAAAACAACGAAAAAGTACACAATACAAAAAATACCGAAGGACGGCGGATGATAAGCGAATAGGCAACGAACATTCACACAATTTACATATTTTTTTTAGTTTATTTTTTTGCAAATAAGCAACATATGGATTAATAAGAAGTATGACGAAAAAAACACGACGGCGACCAATTATCGTTGACAAGAGAGAAAGGGATACATTCTTAAGGTTACCCACTTTAATGACAACAACAACACCGACAAGGGCGTGTGGAGTTGGGTCTCAATTTTCTATGAATTTAATAAAACTCTACAATCTTTTCTCATCATTGACAATATTTATTTTTTTGGTACATTTCCATAAGCTGTACCGATGCTTAGATCTCATTAAATCAAGGGGGGCTAATGTTTTTTTTTTTCATGGCTCCCCTCACATATACCACATACACTAACACTTTTTGCAAAGATTTCTTCTTCGTTCATGTCTGTTTTTTCATTCATAGCAATTATTCGTTGTTTTTCATTAATTTTTTTTTAACTTTCCACACATTTCCATACCTTCGCGATGACATTTTCTTCGTTGTATTTGGAAAGAACAATCAAACAATCGGTATTTGTAAATTATTTAACTTTTATTTATATTTTTTATTAACCAGCAACCCAAATTTCTCGACTGCGACGTTATCCAGACCAGTGTTGTCAGATTAGGGGAAATTTACTGTAATGAATAGGGGATTTTTAAAGTGATCGGGGAAATGTTTTTTGTTCATACGTGGTTCGGGGATAATCAAGGGGTGTGGGTATAATGGCACTTTCCACAAAAATTTGTTATTGTTTAATTTTTTCATACACAAAGGCTAGGGCTTTTGTTTAGAGGAGAGATGGGAAATTGTACATTTGAACGTATATATTACACAATGATAAAAAGAAAAAACATTGAAGTCGGTCCATAACACTAATCTTCAGATCTGAGCAATACAAAATTCTCTAGGCATATGAAGAGGAGACATAAGCTTTAACCAAGTTTAAATTGATCATTAAAACGTGATTTAATGGTTCATTCATAGGTTTTTCCTTTTGTAAAATCTGCTAAGAAGAGTCCTATATCCGATTTGAATGTAAAAGGGGTTATATATAATAAAATTTTTTTATATCAAGGGAATTCTTAAGCGTTCTAAAAAGACAACGTTGTGAATTTCAAAATTTATTAGAGGATTTTGTTTTGGGATATCAGTTTCAATATTGGGAGTCTCTTTCTCAAAAACAAATCTGGCAACCGTGAGTTGGCTGTCAATCAGACATACTCACATGATAATATGGCCATAAAATGCCATATAGCGATATGGCAATATACTGCGGCCTTACACCAAAGTTGATTGAGGTATGGAGTTTATTAGTTCTCTTTACATGAACGAATATAATCAAAATTATAGATGTCGCTTTGTAGTAAAAACCACAAAAATACTGCAATTTGGAATATTAATATAAGAAATGTAGGAATGGAATAATATTTGATCAAATTGAGACCAGAAAATGCTTTAAATGTACATAAGGCACGAGTCCGCACTTTTATAAGAATATTTTTTTGATGTGAGACGGAAATAGTAATGCTCACTTGAACAAGATAATGCCCACAGGCACAATAGTTGCACAATGGTAAAATTTAAATAGAGTCTTATCTAAGATAAGCAATGGTTTAGAAATTCTTCTACACATATGTAATAGGCTATCACAGTAACTGTTCCCATAACACAAAGCCTCTAAAACAATCAAACCGCGTCCAACCCCGATTAGTCGTACAAATAATCGCAGCTAAAATATTGGGTTGCCCAAAAAGTAATTGCGGATTTTTTAAAAGAAAGTAAATGCATTTTTAATAAAGCTTAGAATAAACTTTTATCAAATTTACTTTTTTTACACTTTTTTTTCTAAAGCAAGCTAAAAGTAACAGCTGATAACTGACAGAAGAAAGAATGCAATTACAGAGTCACAAGCTGTGAAAAAATTTGTCAACGCCGACTATATGAAAAATCCGCAATTACTTTTTGGGCAACCCAATAGTTAATACTTCGCCTTCGATTCCACGCCGCCACTAACGCCGTTTGTATAATATTACCCTCCACAGAGCATAGAATATGTGTAGCAGCCTAATATACACAAAAACAGCTGTTCTTTTGCTATGGGTTGATGGATTCTAACATTTTAGCCTCACGTGTAGCGCACAATTTATAATTTACTGGCATAAAAACTAATTAATTTCCGCTAGAAATCATATACGAATGTTGTTAACACTCTTAAGGAACGCTGTGCGTGCCAATAACCAAGATATACTAAAACAATTGCTTCTCAATAAAGGAGTCAAGAAAACACGAGACATGAACTCAAAACAGACAACACAGCAGCAACAAGCAAAGGCCAAGGATAAGGCTGACAAACCAGTGGTCTTAAGAAAAGAACGGCAACAACAGGCAGCTAAGAAGAAGGCTGTTCCTTATATACCCGGCACTGTAACTTTGCAAATACTTGGAGCTGGTTCCAATGGGTCGCCGGCATCGGTGTACTTGTTCACTGATCAGTCAAGGTATCTATTCAATTGTGGCGAGGGCACCCAACGTTTGGCTCATGAACACAAAACCAAATTGGCCCGCTTAGAGCAAATATTTGTTACACGCAATACATGGCCCAGCATAGGAGGACTACCTGGTCTGGCTTTGACGGTTCAAGATGCCGGAGTGAAAGAATTGTCTTTACATGGTCCCCCATATCTGGACAATATTCTAATGTCTATGAGAAAATTTGTGGTTTTGAAAAATCTACAGGTAAGTCGGAAAATGAGAGAGTAGAGAGAAATGGAAGGTATACTAAAGGCTTTTAATTTCAGCTTAAAACTGTGGATTGCACTGTAACACAAGAATTTGAAGACTCAGTGATGACAGTCAAAAGCCTGCCTTTATATCACAGTAAACAAAATGGCCAGTCAGCTGAGTCTGCGGAAACTTACCCAAATCAGGATTCAGTAGTAATTTCCTACATTTGTACCTTGAAACCTCGACCTGGTCCCCTAAACTTAGACAAATGTGTTGAACATGGAGTACCGCCTGGACCTCTTTTGGGTCTTTTGAAAAATGGCATAGATGTTACACTAGAAAATGGCACATTGGTCAAGTCAGCCGATGTTAGTGAGCCTAATGAGAATCCCTTGTCATTCATATTTCTGGACATTCCTTCTGTGGACTTTTTGGAAAACTTGGAAAAACACAAAGCCTTATTGATCAACAAACGAATCAACACTGATAATACACCCGAATTGGCTGTTATGGTGCACTTTGCTCCCATTGAGGTACTCAATAACAATGTGTATAAAACATTTTTGGAAAAATTTGCCCCAGCCACCCAGCATATCTTTCTAAATGCAGCCCAAAATACATTTTCTGGTTACATAGCTGCACATAGAATTCAATATCAGCTGAATCAATTGAATCCCAAAGTATTTCCAATTTTGGCAGAAGCAACCCAACTCTTGGGTGGGTTGAATAATAAGCTAAAGAAAACAAAGTTAGAGGATGTTGGTGGAAATGAGACATTGTCCAGGTATTCGGAAAGCTCAGGATTTGAGCAAAAATTGCAAGATTTAAATACCATGAGTATTTATCACTTAAGGCCCAGAAAAGGTAATTTCAGAATTAAAGTTATACTTAGTCAAATATTTGGTAAAATTCCTCTATTTTGCTCTTAAAGGTTTGGATCGTACCTCGGAAGCAAAATTGCAGCCCACTGAATACATAAACGAAACCCAAATTCCAGACTTTCCTTCTATGCTGGAGAAATTCAAAGCCGATGTGAAGAATCTCGAATCCTCACCAAAATCGTTTCCAAAATATCCCATTATTACATTTCTGGGCACAGGCTCCTGCATACCAAATAAAACCCGAAATGTTAGTGCAATTTTGGTACAATCACAGGATAACAGTTATGTGCTGCTAGACTGTGGCGAAGGGACATTGGGTCAAATTCAACGTATGTTTGGTGTAGCCAAAGCACAGGAGATTGTTAAAAATCTCAAAATCATTTACATTTCACATTTGCATGCTGATCATCACATTGGCCTTATTGGTTTGTTAACGGAGAGATTGAAATTGGAGACTAATGCAGAGGAAAAATTCCAGAAAGTTATGGTAATGGCTCCCAAACAAATTGAACCCTGGCTAAATTTTTATCAGGAATGTATACATAACATAAAAGAATCTTATGAGCTGGTGGGCAATGCCGATATGTTGAATGAACCTTTAGATTTAAGTAAAACTCATGCAGATTTGGGCATAGAATCCATAGCCACCTGTATGGTTAAACATTGTCCTCATTCCTTTGGTGTTAAGCTAAATATAAGGCCTATAGAAGACAGAAGAGAGGAACCCCTTAGTCTTGTCTACAGCGGAGATTCAATGCCTTGCCAAGATCTTATAGATTTGGGTCAAAATTGCACAATATTAATACATGAAGCCACTATGGAAGACGATCTAGAGGATGAGGCCAAACTAAAAATGCACAGCACAATTTCTCAGGCTATACAACAAGGGAAGGCTATGAATGCCCAGCATATTATATTGACACATTTCTCACAACGTTATGCCAAGCTACCACGTTTGCCTATGAATAATCAAATTAAGAATGAAGAAGAAATGGAAGCTGAGCCCTTACCCTCACCATCACCTATGTCTAATGTCTCCATAGCTTTTGATAATATGCAAATTTCTTTGGAAGAATTGCAAAATTTCCATGTTATGTATCCCGTTATGCGTTCTTTGTTTGCTGACCATGCCGAGGAGCTGGAGCAGAAAGCGCTGAAACGAGAAATGAAATTAGAAAGAAAACGAAAGTTAATGAGTTCGTAAAATGTAGTTGGCTATGAGCATTTCTTTTAATATCTAATGGTTATTAAATTATTTGGTTATTGATAATTTGGTTATTAAATTTATGAATTAATTATTTAATTAAGGCCATATATTTTATATAAATGACAACAAAATGGAAATTACAAAATATGTAAAAGTTGTATTAAATATACATCAAATTCTTAATGGAATAGTTACAAAAAAAACATTTTTTTCTTAGAAATTTTGTCTTTAGAGAAAATTGTTTTAAGAAAAAAACTTCTTAGAAATTAGAGGAAAATTTTAAGAAATTAATTTAAAAAAATTAAAACCGAATATAAAAATGAATCTGAGTTACATGACCTTGGCAAGGCAGCTGTTAGGCGGATATGTATCCCACGCACTTAGATGCATTGCTCTATCAATACAGGTTCAATCACGACGACTTTTTCATAATAATCTTTACTGTATACCTGGCTTTTAATGGATGGAGATTAGGTTTTGAGGATGGAATTACCTTGGAAGTGTAAATATTGTGAAAATGTAGAAGAGATACATTTATACCCCCAGGCATAAGAGGCAAATACGTTTTTTTTCTCAAGAACGTCTGTACCATTGAAAAAGGTAGGAAAAATACTATCTCTCATGTTGATCTTTTCTTTTTTCTCCCTCCATCTCCCTCTCTCACTCTTTTTCTCCACATCACCGATAAGTAAATCTAATAAAAGACTAAAGAAACAAACCTGATTTGGTCATCGATATTAAGTTCATTTCTCAAGTCTTATGACAAGGCAGGGTAGTATAATCCCGGCGATTAATTCGTTTGAGTCCTACAAATCGGCCGGACCGGATGGTATATCGCTTGCGATGCTGCAGAAAGCAGGACCGTTTGCCTTGCGGCTTTTGGAAAGGATTTTAAGGGCTTGTGTTATGCTTGTCTTTGTGCCGACTACCTACGGCTGGAGGTGAAGGTCGTTTTCATTCCCAAGGCGGGAATACCGCGACTCCCGCCTCAAGAACTTTAGGCCAATCAGCCTGACGTCTTTCGGCTTGAAGATACTGACTGAGGGTTCGGTGAAGAAGATTGTGACGAAGGGGTCGCCAAAGGGAGAGGAGCTTATGCCCCCTCTTGAGATTCTTGGTTATCAATGGGACTCTCATGTTCTTCGAAGCGAAAAAAAGTGAAAGTGGTTGTCTACGTCGTCATTTTGTTTGGCGGTCACTTTCTCTCTACTACCACGGATATTCTACAGAGCGCGCTAAGAAAGACACAGCTGGTGTTGTTCACAAGAAGGAGAAAATATGTCGAGTTCAGGCGACCGGTCCTTGATTGATTGAAGCTGCCGCTCTTTTGGGAGGCTACATCTCATCTGTTGTCACAGAGCACGAATTTTGATAACAAATTTCAAGGATTTGCAATCGGTGCTCGTTTTTTTAACGTCATGATGAAATGGCAGAGTATACTGAACACTTTTACAGATGACGTTTGGACACAATTATGTAAATTATTATGTGCTGCTACCTAATTCTAATACCAACTTTTTCATTGAAATGTTTGTTTTCTGAAAAAATAATAAAGATAGTCAATATTTTGTTCTCTCATAGTTTAGTTATTATTGAAATTAAAAATCGTTTACACATATTATGGTCTATATCATTTCTAGCTTTACTGCTCCAATTTTATTTGTTATTTGGCGTTTTATGAAAATTTATTAATAATGGGATCGTAAATTAGTTTCCTATTAAAACTGCCAAATTGTCAAACAACATCACGACTTTATTTATCTTTAAATTATTTTTGGAGTTTTCTATTACAATATAGAACTCTGCTGACAACTATCATGTTAAACATATATACATTAATACATACTATAAAAAGTGTTTACAAAACTGATTGAAAGAGGCTCATGAAAGAGATTACAATATTCGACAAACATAAAATTAATAAACAATTAAAATAATGTTTAAAACGTGATAGCCGCAAAACTCTTAAATTTTTTCATGAAAACAACAAACGGAACAAATCACAAAACAAATGCCTCAAAAATATGGGAAACTAGCTTTACAGCGTTTCTTAAACGATTTTGAAAACAACCTCTAGTGTTTACAAAACAGCGACAACAATTAGCTTGTTCTAATGGCATTAACAACGACACCAATCGTCCTGTAATAATACTAATAAAATTGAAAGCACCCACTGCCACTGATATACAAGACACTTGGACGTCAACTTGTTGATGCAATGTGGTAAGAGTATGAGAAACATGAGTGCTTGAAAGGGTGTAAGTATTTTGGATGTTTGTAAATAATTTGATTTACGTAGTGTTAATTTCAATCCTTATTATAATAGTCTTTTATCTTAGTTTCCTTTTCTTCCTATCTCAGATAGCAATTTTAATAAAAGCCTTAAGAAAAAACCAATACTTGTCAATAAAATTAAAATTAGCTTAAGGCTTAGGAAGTAAATCTTTTTATAAGAATAGTTCGTTTCTTAAGTCTTTTATTTTGTACTCTTACTCTCAGATAAGCATTTCTCTTAAAAAAAAACTTAAGATACAATCCTGATTAAAAACTACTCGATAAGCTCGTTACTGAAGTCTTTTATTTTGATTTTACTCTCTCCAAATTCAACTTTTTTAAGTCTTTCCAATTATTTCATTTCTTAAGTCTTTGGCCATCTCGGATATGCAATTCTAATAAAGACTTAAGATACAATCCTGATCATAAACTTAACAATTCATAGTTCATTTCTTAAGTTTTTTATTTTGTACTATCTCTCATAGGAATTTGTAATGAAAGAAAGATACAAACTAAGACGTGATCGGTAGCTTTCAACTGAGCTTCGTATAAAAACGATGGATTCTGACCAAATCATAATGTTTGTTTCTTAAGTCTTTCATAAGAATAGTCCAACATTTAGGCAGAGAGAGACCACCAAATAAAAGACTTAAGAAACAAACTTATTGTGAATACAATAATCAAGTTTGTATCTTAAGTCTTTTATTTCACTTATTGTGAATACAATAATCAAGTTTGTATCTTAAGTCTTTTATTTCACTTATTGTGAATACAATGATCAAGTTTGTATCTTAAGTCTTTTATTTGGTGGTCTCTCTCTGCATAAATGTTGGACTATTCTTATGAAAGACTTAAGAAACAAACATTATGATTTGTTCAGAATCCATCGTTTTTATAGGAAGCTCAGTTGAAAGCTACCGATCACGTCAACGGGTTACGGGTATCGGAATACCTCATAAACACGAGTGTAGACTCTCAATGAGAGGCCAGGTGGCACTGGTTCTTACTTAATTACTGAGTGCCTGTGATTCCAAATGACAAAGCGAGTTATTGGCGTCTTTAAATAACCAAGGTAATTATTTTCCCGCTGCGATCGGTACTTCCACATGCAAATGGATTGGAGAAGTTGAGTGCGGCCCTCCTCAATAAAAACCGCCTATCTGACATATAGAGTGATCGAGGCAATATGGTACTTAAATGAAAGGTGTCTGGAAGTGAAAATCCAGGTATTAGTACTGACCAAGTAAACATCCAAGTATAAGTGCTGACCAAGTATTTGAATTGGCCACCCCCAAAATCCCCATACAATACCCGTATGTAGATCGATCGGAATTATTATATATATATAATGTATATTTATAATATTAATTGGGACTAAAATGAATGTTCATTGAGAGTAGCGTGCCAACTTGATGGCCAAATTCGGGGGTCATTGTCTGAGAGCTACCCTTCAAACGAACATTTCGGCCGATTAAGACAAAATGGGGTTTACATATAAAGTCGTTTGGAGTAAAGTACAAATCTACACAGCATTAGCGGCTGTCCTAATCCCATAAAACACCCCAAACGATCATGTGGATAAATTGGGATAAATTTTAGGGCAAAACAAAGCAAAGCGGCAGACTAGATTTATTTTTTTATTATAAATATATCCAAATTCGAGAGCCGTCGAGAACAATCGAGGTCAAAATGCGAAATTTAAAGAACTTCAAGATTATCGCATAATGCTGTTGTTGTTGTTGTAGCTGAGACAGCAGGCCTTGCCGATGAAGGACTTCATCGGGTCAATCCGGTACGTACAACCGGCTGACAGGGGATCAAATAATGCTGATATGGGTTACCGGATAAAACGAAATTACAGGAAATGAACAGGCGGACGAATAAGCTAGGAGGGGCTCCTCCTCGACTTGTAACTGGGGGATCAATCTTGCATGCATTTCATTTATCGAACTTAGCCTTGAAGATGAGAGGGACAATCTGGAGGCTATACAAAGGTAGGAATCTACAGATGACCGCCCGATTGTTATTACTCTTTGCTCTGCCATCTATCGAGAAAGTGCGGGCAGACTGTTTCCATTTGGCAAAACGTCACGGTAAGATTATTACACAGAAAAAAATAAAAATCGGTTTCAATCCCCAATTAATTTTTCAATTAAAATTTTTCAATTCAATCACGCAAATGATACCAATCATTGTTTTGAAAAAAGTAATTGAAAAAAAATTCTCGAAAAAACATTCAATTAAAAATTGGATTGAAATTTTCAATTAATTTTTTTAATTGGATCAATAAAAATAGTTATTACAATTTACAATTATTCTTTTAATTGGATCAATAAAAAAAGTTATTACAATTTTCAATTATTTTAATTGATTCAATTAAAAAAATGGTTAAAATTTTTTAAAAATTCCAATTAATTTCTATATTTGTTGTTATTGTAGCAGTGTGTTGTACACTGAGGCAGCCCTTGCCGATGAAAGACTCCATCGGGCCATGTTCTATATTTAATACGCAAAAGTGTACTTGGAACATGACAAAGGTCCGTGGTCACCAGTATAAAAAACTCACTGCGGGGGTTCTCCAAAAAGTTTTGGGTGTTGGATAGGGGTGCCCTATAGATTAGCTGTTGTTGTCGTAACAGTGTTTTGTGCACTGAGGCGGCAGCCCTTGACCGATGAAGTACTCCATCGGGTTAATCCGGGACGTAATATGGGACGCATGTGTCTTTGAAATCTCCTTCCTTTTATATTGTAGGAGACAAAATAGCCTTTAATTGAATTTGCTTAAGCGCCATATTTAAAAATTTAAGATTTGATTAAACAAGTAAAAAGGCGTTAAGTTCGGCCGGGCCGAACTTTGGATACCCACCACCTCGGCTATATATGTAAACCACCTTTCGTAAAAATCCGGTGCAAAACTCATAACTTATGTCCCATAGCAGAAATATGTGGAGGGGCTTAACTTAACTCTTTGTCCCAAATTTCGGCAACATCGGACAATAAATGCGCTTTTTATGGCCCCAAAACCTAAAACCGAGAGATCGGTCTATATGGCAGCTATATCCAAATCTGGACCGATCAGTGCGATAATGCAGAAGTATGTCAAGGGGCTTAACTTCACTCACTGTCCCAAATTTCGGCGATATCGGACAATAAATGCGTGTTTTATAGGCCTAAGACCCCAAATCGGAGGATCGGTCTATATGGCAGCTATATCCAAATCTGGACCGATCTGAGCCAAATTCACAGAGGACGTCGGAGGGCCTAAGACAACGCACTGTCCCAAATTTCAGCAAAATCGGATAATAAATGTAGCTTTTATGGGCATATAACCCTAAATCGGAGGATCGGTCTATATGGCAGCTATATCCAAATGTGAACCTATCTGAGCCAAATTGACGAAGGACGTTGTAGGGCCTAACACAACTTACTGTCTCAAATCATAGCAAAATCGGCTAATAAATGTGGCTTTTATGGGCCTAAGACCCTAAATCGGAGGATCGGTCTATATGGCAGCTATATCCAAATCTGGACCGATCTAAGCCAAACGGACGGAGGATGTCGAAGGCCCTATCACAACTCACTGTCCCAAATTTCAGCAAAATCGGATAATAAATGTGGCTTTTATGGGCCTAAGACCCTAAATCGGACGATCGGTCTATATGGGGGCTATATCAAGATATAGTCCGATATAGCCCATCTTCGAACTTAACCTGCTTATGGACAAAAAAAGAATCTGTGCAAAGTTTCAGCTCAATATCTCAATTTTTAAAGGCTGTAGCGTGATTTCAACAGACAGACGGACGGACATGTCTAGATCGTCTTAGATTTTTACGCTGATCAAGAGTATATATACTTTATAGGGTCGGAAATGGATATTTCGATGTGTTGCAAACGGAATGACAAAATGAATATACCCCCATCCTTCGGTGGTGGGTATAAAAAATGATTGAACCGATTAATTTTTTAATTAAAAATTACAAATATTTCAATCACGATTGCGATAAAAAAAAATTTCGGATACAATTAAAAAATTAATTGAATCAATTAATTTTTTAATTGAAAGTGGCAAAAATTTCAATCATGACTGTAGTTAAAAAAAAACTTATTCAATTAAAAAATTATTGAATCAATTAATTAATTGAAAACGATATTATTTTCAATAAAATATTATTTTTTTTTGCTGTATATAGAAGCTGTCTTAATTTGGATAAAAGGATTGAGGACTTACTGTGTTAATGCCCGAATCTTAAGTGGCAAAATCGCAAAAATTTAATCACGGCTGTAATTGAAAAAACATAATTGAATTCTATTAAAATATGATTGATACAATTAATTTTTTAATTGAAAACAATTTTATTTTCACTTTAATTCTTAATAGAATTTTTTTTTTCAATTTTTCTTCTATGTATAGAAGCTGTCTTAATGAGGATAAAACTATTAAGGATTTGCTGCGTTCATGCCCGAGTCCTAAATGGCAAAGTTTTTGTATCATCGAGAGGCATTTCTTCTCAAATTTATGTGATTTTGCAAACATGGGATAAATAGTTTCTCCAAATACGTTGACAGTATGGTTTCCTGGACGTAAATATTTGTGTAAAGCCGAGCTGGTTTGCTGATAGCTGGTGGGTTCGCACCCTATCTTCGCAGAGGGATTCTCATAAATATCGACATAATTGAATATGCATTTGTTCCCTACCCTCCCCTTTTTCAAGTTTCAAAGAGAGGCATTTCTTCTGAAATTTATGTGATTTTGCAAACATGGGATAAAAAGTTTCTCCAAATACGTCGACAGTATGGTTTCCTGGACGTAAATATTTGTGTAAAGCCGAGCTGGTTTGTTGATAGCTGGTGGGTTCGCACCCAATATTCGCAGAGGGATTCTCATAAATATGGACATAATTGAATATGCAGTTGCTCCCTACCCTCCCCTTTCTCAAGTTTCAATGTACCATAGAGACATGCATGGCTTCATTATTTCTTCTCCTACCCTTCCTCTCACTAGGTTATTATAAGGGGCCAAAACTGGTCTCCAAGTGAACTCACTTTAATGGCTGTCTATCAATTTATCCAAGCTACTGATGTGCGGAACCCATAATCACAACACCCTTTTCTTGTTTAACAACCCAGAGACACCATTCATACATTGTTTCCCTGGCTGCAATTTGATTACAACAATTATAACAACTTATGTAGTAACTGCTACCGACCAACAGACAGACACATTGTCATGGTGGTAACTCATATTGGTTTGGCTTAGAACTCGTCATATATTTAAATGTTGTTATTACAATCAAATGGCTGGAAATACTTACTCACAGGAAAAGAAGCCAGCGGCCTTTAATGCCCTTTGTTTAATAACACAGACAGTCGGAAGACAGAGCTCTTAGAGGGCTAGTCAACACAGCCACAGCGTTAGATGAAAAATAAAAAACTTCAAAAAATCTACAGACATTGAGACACACTACCAACCAAATGAGATAGACAAACGGATGAATATATAGACAATGGCATACAATTCAATCATGCCAAGATTTTTGATAGTTGTTGCAATTGACGTCTGTTATACATATTCATGGACCTGGTATTGTTTGTATTAACAAAAAATTATTGTTTATTGCTCTATTCTTAGTAATGGAAGATACAACAAAAAATTAATACACAATAATTTTAAGTCAGCCTTCTTGCAACTGTAGACAAAAAAAAACAATAATAATTACTTTACCCCCAAACAAACTTGGCAAATTCTTCTTCAACTACGATTTTCCTATGATGTCAAGTTTGCAAAACAATAGACAATGCCTTGCAGTTGCAATGCAGATGCATTTCAACTCTGAGGCATAACCAGACCAGAAATGAAGATGCAATCAGGAAGCATGGAGGAGGGGGAAGGAGATGACAAGGAGGAATAACAATAAAATTGTTATTATGATCTTGCAATATTGTTGTTGATCAGTTAGGGCAACTCCCACTTTCCGATCAAGGTCATTTAACAATGGTTCATAAAAACGAATAACTGGTTGAATGGACATTGAATTTCATATTTCATTGATAAAACATAATTTTTTGTGATGTTTAATGGGGGGAATTATAATGGTTCTATGCATCCCTATAGAAGGAAAAATCATTCAAATGTATCAATTCGTTTATAACAAAACTAACATCCCGGTGGTCCGCTTCGCTACCCCCGTTTTTTGATGCCCCGTTTTTAGTATAGGACTTTCAATTTATAAGATTATGGAGTTTTGTAAAAAGTGCTGGTCGTCCAAAATTTATAGTCAAGGTGTTACTGTACGCCAATTTTGAGAGATTAAGATCACTCTGTATAGAAAGTGCCATTCTGGGTATTTTAGTACCCAAATGCACGAATCAAAAATAAATATTCTAACCGTCCAATATTTACTGTCAAGGTGTAACTGTATTCTAATTTTAAGTGCATTAGCTCAATTCCTACAGAATGTACCATTTTGTACGTTTTAGTACCTAAATGTACGATTATGAAAAAACTTTTGGTCACCCAAAATTTATAGTCAAGGTGTACTTCTCCCAACTTTGAGAGCTTTAGCTCACTCCGTTAAGAAAGTACCATTTTGTATGTTTGAGTACCTAAATATACGAATAAAAAATATCTTCTAATTGCCCAATATATTCCTTTAAGGAACCAATTACACCACAATTAGTACGTCCTTATGTTGTATTGTTGCCAAGACTGCGATAATGTAAAATTTTTTTGCACTATTGTACTATTTTGCAATTTTCGGTACCAAAAAGTACGAATTTTAAATGGAATATTTAGTCACCCATTTTATGTTTCCTTCTTGTACCTACATGCCAAATTTCATACCTCTAGCTCCATCTGTAAAGAAAGTACCAAAACGGTACCATTTGGTACATTTGCGGTACTAAACGTACGTTTTCTCTCTTTACCAGTACTACTTTGCCTTTTTTCTTTGTACCCTCATCCTTTTGCACCAGATGTCTTTTAAGTCTAATTCCAAAATTCTTCCTCTATCCATTCGCCCTGTACAAGGTTTACCCATTTCGTAACATTTTGGTACTTTTTGCAATAGCTAAATGTACAAATTTCCAAAAACTCTTATAGTCACCCAATTAAGGATGCCATTGTGTACCAAAGTTCTAAAATTCAGAGATCAAGTTCAATTTATAAAAAAAGTACCAAATAGTACCAATTGCGGTACTAAAAGTACTATTGCTCCCATTCAGTAGTAGTACAATCGGCGTTTATAGATCGCTGATGATCCATGGCTAGCTCGATGGGCCGAGATCTAGCAGAGACTGTCAGACTTCCCCATGGTTCGAAGAAGCTTCTACTATCCTACAAACAGTTTCGACTTACAAGGCCCGATGCTAAATACTTCTGAGTAGCCTGATTGTCTACGTACATCGTGATAGTCCCATGGGCAGCCTCCTAGGGATTGTTAATGGCTCCTGGGCCTTCAGAACCTCGAAAACCACCAAAAAGAAAAAACGCTACACGCCTAATCGCAAGGGACTGTATTAAGATTCCCGACCCGGTGTATACAGAAGGACCTGGTAAAGGCGAGGTACTCCGAGCCCAGAAATCCCTTTCGGACAGGACGACGTCCAACTTGTCAACAAGTAAACACTGCTCTGGCACATATTAAGGCACGCCGCTTATAGCCTGCCGTTATGCCGCATCGGCAGCCACCAGCAGATTCAAAGAACGCTCATTGTTCTAGGAACGCCAGGTTCTCCACTTTCTCCGTCTAAGGGCGGTCGTTGTCGCGCACATACAATATAAAGGAGCGAAGGCATAAGATCGGCATTCAACGCCTTCGACTTCACCTCACTCCAGCATCATCTCTAACTCTGCACCCTCTCTACTATCCTGCGGAGGTCACAGCTACTCAAAGTCCCGGCACGGGGTAACTATGAGCACCATTAAAATTTGGAGCTCCGATTTTTATGGTGTTCATCGTTATCATGACAAGCTTAGCTGAGAGCTACCTTGTGCGTCCACAGATTGCGGATAGTGGAGTAGATGCAACTGCAGTCGCGGACATTGGCACTGTCGACCAATCGGCACACAGTGGGAGAAAACCAAAAAAAAAAAATCAAATTTGCGTGTCAGAACGGATAGAGAAATTTCTTTTTGAAATAGTTAGAGCTGAGGTGTTAACGAGATCGTGTGCTAAATTTCAAGGCCCTAGGTGGTGCGGTCGCCTTTTGACAGACACCTAAAGTTGGTCACCTCGGTATTTCGAAAAATTGTTCAGGCTGCTAAATCTTCATCCATGGTCTATTTTTTTTTTGTGAAATTTTAACGGAGATCTACTTTGTATTTTGCAATTTTTAAAGGCATTTGTGGTTCGATTTTCATCGAATTCTGGAGATAAGTGTTTGGGGGCACGCCTTAAATCGCCCTCAAAACTGAACTTCATTTCCGACCATACCAATATGGAGCTCAAATCATCGGTTTTGGGAATAATTTGAATATTTCAAAATTATGTGGTCTAATCTAGACTTGAAAAGGTCGAATAGGTTCGAAAAGTGAACATTTTAAAGTTTCGCCTTTGGTACAAAAATTCTGTATATGAAGAATGAAATTTATTGTCAGGGTAAAATAGCTTTATAATTGTCACAAATTCTTGTAAAAAACATGTACTTGCATCGTAAACAAAGTCCAACGTTTTTCACAAAAGAAGTGTTCTTATCGAAAATTTCCTTTACGTGAATCGAATTATTTTTGCATGTGTCCCGCACTGGCATTCAGAAGGAGTTTCACTTTAAGTTCTCATTTCTTTGAAAACTCGTCTGATTTAGCGGATGTGAACATTCCCAAGTTGTTGGGCTTTTTTTGAAAGCGATCAGAATGGTTCAACGATAGAGCCTAGAAGGCATCTTCCTTTTCCTGTTTTTGTGGTATTACAATGGTCGAAAACATCTAAGTGAATCCGATGACAGACTGCCACTAAGGTCTAACCTAACCCAAAGCCGAATAATTGAAAATCAGGACTGCAGAATGACAAGAAAGCTAAGAGCTTAGAGAATCTACGCTCGGGAACAGGTGTTCACCCATTATCTTGTGTCTTCTCATCGCAATTGCAGGACTATGATACAAAAGGTGTTCGACTGTCTCCAACTCTTCCTCGTCATCGCACATCCTGCAGAGGTCTGCCTCTCCCTGCGCCCAACGTGACGTCAAAGACCTGACGTTGCAATGATCAGTCAGGACTTCTTTTAGCAGTCCCAAGTCATGCTTTCCCAGGCCCAGAATAAGCGACGTTCTGTTTTGGGAAATACTCTGCCATATGGTCTTTGAAACTCTGTAATCTGCAGCTCCAGCCCGCGCCTTATTCGCGCAGTCATCGTAGAAGGCGTCCACTCTACCAACAAGCTCGCGCAGTGGAGATCTTAATGATTCCATACCAAGATCTGTGCTGATTGCCGCACCCAGAAACCAGCTATCAAAGTCTGCAAAAATATTGAACACTTTTTTGCTATTGAGAAAGCACAAAATGTTTGCTACGATGGCAAATATATTGCATTGCATTGAGAGTGAGTGTATATTTGCGGGGAACGTTATTTATTCTCCCATTTTATTTTAGTTTTGCACCGTTTTGATGGTTCTTATCCTGAAGGCGGGAAAACTGAGTCAGTCTCTACCCAGAACTGCAGACCAATAAGTCTCTCATTGTTAGTTTTGTAGTCTTTGAAGAGACTAAAACATATGTCAATTAGTCTCTTCAAAGACTGCAAAACGAACCAAGAAAGACTTATTGGTCTGCAGTTCTTGGGAGACTGACTCAGTTTTCCCGCTTTCATGAACCATCAAAATGCTGCTCCTAAAAATCATCTCAAGGAGTTGTATGACAATCGGTCCAGCCCTTTGCAACGTAGCAGGCAATACGCCATATGGTGTCATTGACTTGTAGGGTTCAAATGAATTCACCGTCCAGACTATTTCCCCTCTGTTTTCATGTCTTCAACCATGGGAGTGAGACATATTGGCCCATAGTCCATTGGTAGACAATAACTCAGTTTCCCCCCAAAAAACCAACCTTACCTCCTGCAACCCTTTTGAAATCACGCTACAGTCTTCAAAAATAGAGATATTGAGCTGAAATTTTGCACAGAGTCTTTTTTTGTCCATAAGCAGGTTGAGTTCGAAGATGAGCTATATCGGACTATATCTTGATATAGCCCCCATATAGACCGCTCCGCCGATTTAGGGTCTTAGGCGCATAAAAGCCACATTTATTATCCGATTTTGCTGAAATTTGGGACAGTGAGTTGTGTTAGGCCGAACTTAACGCCTTTTTACTTGTTTCTTACATTTTTTGATCTTTCTTAAAGAACAAAAAAGTTTCTTTTAGCAATTTTAGACAAAGCAAAGTACAAACCTCGTACCTACAATAACACTGTAGTGATTATAAAAGTCAACCTAAACAATTATTCAAGTAGTTTTACCATTGTTTTATAATAAAATATTTTTTTTATTATTTTAACTTCTGCTAGCAATTATAGCTAACAAAAGCTCCATACTCACTGGGCGAAACATAAAACCAATTGAGATTGATTGAATTGATGTGCTACTTTTTTCATTTGTTTCTCCATTTTTACTAACAATAACTAAATCGTGATGTGATTTATTTAAATCAAGCAACAGATGTTTATGCTATCTTCCATCGAGAAAAAATACTTAAAAATAAATATTGCATAATTGAAGTCATCGTTCTACCAACAAAAGTTCTAACAAATTTAATTAAAATTAGTCATTCGGTTTTTTAAATATCAATGTCTACCTTGTAAAACCATTTAAAATGCACCATAAAAGCTTGACATTTCTTGTAATAAATATTATATATATCATTTTTCCTTTCATTTTCTTTTGATTAAATTGCCACATTGCTATGACTTATGACTGTGCGACTATTTTAATTATTGTGTAAGTTGCGGTAGGCCCACCAACAACCTATTGCCGCATTGAAATCGAAGACACTCTGTTGTAAATTGATATTGAATTACTAATATCCATAGTCATGAGTTCCATATACGTTTTTTTCTCCTTTTTCAGCTAGCTCTACTAATTATGAAGACTCTTGGAGGCACTTGCATTGCGTATGTCTGTCATCATACATTTGATACCATTCTTTAATAGGTTTGCCTACTTTTTGGGCATTGCGGTCATTTAATAATCATATTAGTTTACAATTTTGTATGTGTGTGTATGGGTATGTCTGCAATGTGCATGGTATTCCCTCACGCATACATTACCTTTAATGCACACAGTGAGAAAAATATACGATACATAAAAAAGCAAAACAAAAGACTTAAGAAACAAACCTGAAAATTTGTTAATCCCTTTAAAGTTGCAAGTCATATAGAATAATGATTTTTTAGAAGATTTTTTTTGGAAATTTCCAGAAAAAATCTGGGGATATGTCTCGTTTCAAACTCAAAGAATGGTTTTAAACCCGTGAAGGTTTTGGAGGCAGTGGAAAAATTCCAGAGAGATTAAAGATACATGTATCTAGAAGCCACCACCAGAGAACTGCATGAGACCTAAAATTTGGCAGTCAATAGCAACTTTGACCAAAGCAATTGTCTGTATCGCATGCCACATAAAAATAAAGTTAGCTAGAAAAACACAAGCATATATACAATAGAGTGAGAGATGCGCGATCGTTCAGTGGATGTGATTTTCAATTTGGTCGACGAACATCGTGTGTTGTTTGCAAATGAACACCACTCAGATGAGTGCCATATGAAGCCAAAGCAAGCAGAGCAATGAGACATCAAGTTTGGTTGAGCGGCATAGATTTTTTTTGCACTTGCTTTTTTATTTTTGGATGAGAATTGCTTTTATCAGTGGCGTACGTGCTGTCTGTCTCCGTCTGTTCAAAAGTGACAGACTTACTTCCATTTTTCCTCCTTCCTCCATAGGATTCAGTTTGCAACACCTCGAAATATGCGTTTAAAACCCCATAAAGTATATATATTCTTGATCGTCATGACATTCAAAGTCTATCTAGCCATGGCCGTCCGTCTGTCTGTCGAAAGCACGCTAACTTTCGAAGGAGTAAAGGTAGACGCTTGAAATTTTCCACAAATACTTTTTATTAGTGTAGATCGGTTGGGATTGTAAATGGGCCAAATAGATCCATGTTTTGATATAGCTGCCATATCAACCGATCCTAGGTCTTGACTTCTTGAGCCTCTAGAGGGTGCAATTCTCGTCCGATTTGACCGAAATTTTGCACGCCGTGTTTTGGTATCACTTCCAATAACTGTGCTAAGTATGGTTCAAGTCGGTTCACAACCTGATATAGCTGCCATATAAACCGATCTGGGGTCTTGACTTCTTGAGCTTCTAGAGGGCGCAATTCTCGTTCGATTTGATTGAAATTTTGCATTTTGATTGATTTTTGGGAAATTGGTATTCATTTTCGTGACAAAGACCTTGGGGTCCACCCCATCCTCAAACACAACTTATTTACTATGGGGCACATATGAAAGAGAAAGTGAATTTTTTACATTACCATGCAGGGGGTGCAATTCTCGTCCGATTTGACTGAAATTTTGCACGCCGTTTTTTGGTATCACTTCCAATTACTGTGCTAAGTATGGTTTAAGTCGGTTCACAACCTGATACAGCTGCCATATAAACCGATCTAGAGTCTTGACTTCTTGAGCCTCTAGATGGCGCAATTCTCGTCCGATTTGATTGAAATTTTGCATTTTGCCAAATATAGCCCGATCTCCACCATATTCAAGAAGGCTATGTTAGGGTCTAATACAACTCATTGTCCTTTCATCGGTTAAAAAATTCACCTTTTTTGGGTCTAATAACTTAAATAGATAGATCGGTAGATATGTACATGACAGCTATATCCAAATATAGAACGATTTATAGACCTTAATCGATCTTCAATCGAGAAATCGGTCCATATGACAGCTACATCCAAATCTGAACTGATCTGGGCCGTATTGAAGAAGGATGTTGAGAGGCCTAACGCAAATCACTGTCTCAAATTCCAGCGGAATCGTATAATGAATATAGCTTTAATGGGCCTAAGTCCTTAAATCGGCAGATCGGTCTATATGACGGCTATACCAAGATATAGGCCGATTTAGTCCATCTTCGAACTTATCCTGCCTATGGACAAGAAAATAATCTGTGCAAAGTTTCAGCTCAATATTCCTTTTTTTAAAGGGATATTAAGCTGATTTCAACAGACAGACCGACGGACAATCTATATACTTTATAGGGTGGGAAACGGAATGACAAAATGAATAGACCCCCCATCCTTCGATGGTGGGTATAAAAACACTGTGTGCAAAATTTCAGCCCATAACAATTGCGGCTCCCCTGTAAGCCGCTCAATCTGTCAAATCGAGAAATAGTATTATTCATTTATATGAGTGCTATTTTAAGTTATAATTTGGATTTGGACCATACTTGGCACGATGGTTTAAGTCTTAACAGAACACTAAGTGCATTCCAGCTCAATAGGATAAAAATTGTAGTTTCTAGGGGTTCAGAGGTCAAGTCGAGAGACCACTTTATATGGGTGCTATATCCAAATCTGAACCCAAATGGACGATTGCCCAAAACTTCAATCGTGATTTCTATAAACGGGACGGACATGGCTAGAATTTCCATCCATCTAAGGCTTTTGTCTATCATATGCATACACACAATTACAATAAAATTTATCATCTCGGTATATGCGTTTCTACAGTAAATGCCAATGTAAGTGAACATTATTTCTATTAAATCACTCCTAATCCAAAGGCATTAGCCAGCACTCAACATAAGGAAAATTCGTATACGCAAGAAAATAAATTTTAAATCTATGCTAATGGAATTTCCCCAAAAAAATTCCAAATTTTTACTTTTTTCCCTTTCATCAAAATCCCTGTACCACAAATAAGAACATTTTTCCCCTATCACGAAAAAAAATCACCTGTTTGGGGAAATTTCTCCTAGTCTGTCAATACTGTTACAAAGCACGCAAGTTAATTTCAGCTCTCTTTCAAAAGTAGCTGAGTGCGTGTGTCTTCTATTCAGTTGGGCTCAATGTGAGCCATCATGTGTATTGCCTAAAATGCAAAATAGGATTGATAATCATTTTATGCTCATAGGCAAGAACACTTACAATAGCTCAGCGTTTTGGTCGTTGAGAGTCGCAAGCGTCAACAATGATTGCTGGTATAAGGTGGGAGCGTGTCATTCGGTTCATGTCTACCGTGTGCACTCATTTTTAATGTGGCTTGCTGCTGTTCTCTGGTTAGCATGTCCGCCTGTGATGCTAAAGGCCTGGGTTTAAATCCTGGCAAGAACATGGGAAAAAATGTTCAGCGGTGGTAATCCCCTCCTAATGCTTTTGCATTTGTGAGGTCCTATACCATGAAAAAACTTCTCCCCAAAGAGGTATTGCACTGCGGCACGCTGTTCAAACTCGTCTATAAAAAGAAGGTTCCATATCATTGTGCTTAAATCATGAATCGGAGAAGTTTTCTCCTGTTCATGCCCAAATTTGTATCTGGCAGCACTCTACCCTGTGTTTCGAAAATGGTTATTCTTGGGAAAATGTAACGTAACCTTGACTTTTCAGTAAAAGCTAATATTTTCCAAAACCTTGAACCAATACCTATTAAACAATAACCAATTAATGACCAACATTATTTCTCAACACCACAACCTTTGAGATTCTCTTGTGACTACGATTTAATCAATAGTGAATGACAGGTTTTTACTCTTGAACATTTTAATAATTGGATGCACTATTTTCATTCTAAATGCTAATATTAAAGCATATGAAACAATTGTGGCCAAACCCAGCATTTAATTGATACATGATATCCTATACACACCAGTACAAAATGAAAGGTCAATTGCTTGGTATCAACATACTATGGTACTATCTCAATGTAGTAACATTGATGTGTGAGTTACGTATCAATTAAACAGCTGCAACTTGTATTAGAAAAATGTTTGGTTTATTAGAATAATTGTATTAATAAATACGTTCAATTATAATTGTAGCAGGAGAAAATTTGTAAAGCATAAAATCAGAAAAATAAAAAAGAATTCAATTCAAGATGGATATATTGGGTTGCCCAAAAAGTAATTGCGGATTTTTCATATTGTCGGCGTTGACAAATTTTTTTACAGCTTGTGACTCTGTAATTGCTTGCCCAAAAAGTAATAGTGGATTTTTCATATAGTCGGCGTTGACAAATTTTTTCATAGCTTGTGACTCTGTAATTGCATTCTTTCTTCTGTCAGTTATCAGCTGTTACTTTTAGCTTGCTTTAGAAAAAAGTGTAAAAAAAAGTATATTTTATATTCTAAGTTTCATTAAAAATGCATTTACTTTCTTTCAAAAAATCCGCAATTACTTTTTGGGCAACCCAATAACAACTAAAAAGGTGCTGAATCTTGGGAACAGTGTTGCCACTCAACAATATTATTTCCTATCAAATTTTAAGAAAAATCCTATCAAACCCCACCAAAACCTACCAAGTGTTTTAAAAGCCAAAAATGGCACCAATGCCAAATGCACCCACCATCGATGAGTTAGCCATTTTTTTATAACTATACAAAGTACTAGATCATCGTTATGCATATAGGATCTAGACA
The DNA here is from genome assembly GCF_963082655.1 of Stomoxys calcitrans. Taxonomy (NCBI): domain Eukaryota; kingdom Metazoa; phylum Arthropoda; class Insecta; order Diptera; family Muscidae; genus Stomoxys; species Stomoxys calcitrans. Next base: position 28,516,265 of record NC_081555.1, on the reverse strand, counting down.
TGTCCGTCCGTCTTTTTGTCAAAATCACTCTATAGCCTTACGTTCAAAGATGGCCTATATCTTGATATAGCACCCTTTATACCGACCTCCCGATAAGAAATCTTGAGTTCAGAAAGTCGTAGCTTTGCCCCGATTTCAAAGAACAACCGGGCCGAGTTCGGATAAAAGGATCTCCCGACTTAAACGTTTGAGCCCAAAAATTCGCTTTACTACGCTACCAAAAACGGCAACACTGCTCGGGAATCCACTACCATGAAATATATTGGGTTGCCCAAAAAGTAATTGCGGATTTTTCATATAGTCGGCGTTGACAAATTTTTTCACAGCTTGTGACTCTGTAATTGCATTCTTTCTTCTGTCAGTTATCAGCTGTTACTTTTAGCTTGCTTTAGAAAAAAAGTGAAAAAAAAATATTTTTGATAAAAGTTCATTCAAAGTTTTATTAAAAATGCATTTACTTTCTTTTAAAAAATCCGCAATTACTTTTTGGGCAACCCAATACTAAAAATTTACCGAAATTAACTTCGTTGAAGGGCACATGTGTACTGTACGTACAAAATTGCCAACAAATTGGGCAAATTTTTAAACTTCTTGAGGACGTAGATTGTCACATTATACCCCATTTGGATCATACTTACCACGCTTGTTGAAAGGCGTATCAGAACACTTCGTATAAAATTTCTGCTAAATCGGATAACAATTACGACTTCCAGGGGCTCAAGGTTTCAATTCGGGAGATCGGTTTATATGGAAGCGATATTAGGTTGTAGAACGATTTAGACCGTACAAGGCACGGTTGTTTGGAGCCATCATAAAACACTATTTCACCCAAATCGGATAACAATTACGGCTTCCAGGTGTTCAAGATCTCAAAGCGGGAATTCGGTTTATATGGAAACTATATCAGGTTATGGGCCGATTTGGACCGTACTCGGCACAGTTGTTGGATGTCCAGAAAGAACACTAGTGATGAATTTCAACCAAATCGGATAACAATTATGGCTTTCAGGGACTTAAGATCTCAATTCGGAAGATCGGTTTATGTGGGAGCTATATCAGGTTACAAGTTGTTAGGTTAGGTTGAAAAGAGGGTGCGGACATTAATCCGCCCCATGTCAATATGGGCATACACCTCAGCCAGTAAACGGCTTGTTGTGCGCTCTTAAAACTAAAAAGTAATCTCGAAAAAATAATTTTTAATTGTTTTCCATACCAATCACCTAAGTTGGTTCATATCTGGTATTGTGTCCCCACTTAAGAACCGGTGTCTTTTAGCCGCGAAAGCCGGGCAAACACATAGGAAATGCTTCAACGTCTAATAATCTTACCCCCATGCCTTACACATGCTATCACTTGCCGCACCGATTTGCATAAGTGAGCTCGTTGTCCTTTGTGCCCCATTATGATATCAATAGCTATACTGACCTCCTTCTAACTTCCTTTCTGTAATAGCCTCGTCTTCTCACGAACCGGATCACCCCATAAGATTTTCGCCGTCCTACCGACAGTTACATGCGCGTTTGTCGCCTACGTCCTTAAATCGGACTGCATCGAGCGGAAAGGCCACGGGTTAACCAAGTTTATTGACGGCAGTCCTCCATTCCCCCTTACTCCGCTTTGGCCCGGCACCCAAATGATGCGGATTGTGCCATCCTCAGAAAAGGCGTTAATCTCCCTTTTGGCCATTTTACTGTCCGTAAAGATGTTTACACTCGATGCCCTCACGTTAGTACCGCACCATATTCTATATTCTCCCAACGCCTTTAGTCTCGTAGTCGCTGCCTCATACTTAATCTGTATGTCAAAGGGTCGGATATCTAGAATAGTCTCCAATGTCCTAGTAGGTGTGATCCTCATCGCTCCGCCTATGCCAAGACAACATGTTCTCTGAACCTGTTGTATGGTCCTTATCTTGCACTTTTTCTCCATAGCAGTCCACCAAACTACTGAAGGGTAGGTAAGTATTGGTCTAATCACGCTCAGGCCCCATTTCGAGCATACGGCCCGTCTACTTGGTGCCCAACATCTGTGAGCCTTCTTAGTACGTTCCTGAATGTGACACTTCCAATTTAGTTTCCTATCCAAGATCACACCTAAGTATTTGACCTTGTCAGATATCGAAATAGTCTTATTGAGGAAACGTGATGCGTAAAATTGGCCCACCTTCGCCTTTCTCGTGAACAGGCATATGCCATATGCAAGACCCTTTCGGCCCTTCTGCATAGCTGGTTCGGATCCTTAACCCTAATCCCTCCTCATTCAGCTTCCTTAATAGGTCATATATGGTGGTCACCCATAGGAGTGTCGATTAAATACCCCCCTGTAGCGTGCTTGTGCCACTTTCTACCTTATATTTCTGCCATGGAACACACAATTTATCCACCTGTTCCTTAGCATATGGTTTATCCAGTCTCTAAGGATCGGGTCCAGCCGGTACTGGTCTAAGGATTGGATCAGTTAGTCGGTCCGCGGATCATCCATCCATCACGTCCGGGTGACTTAAATGGTTTGAAGCTCCTCACGGCTTCCTTCACCTTAAATTCCGTTATGATATCATATTGGTATTCTACTCCCAAATTTCTTTCATTTCAGCGTTATACTGCTATGGTCAGTAAATATGTCCGATATGGCGGTGATTTTTGGGTGAGGTTCAGACTCTACTTCCAAAAATTACATTTGAACTAAATATTGCTATAGTCGGTATATATGTGTGGTTTAGGGGAAGTTTTTGTGGTGAGACGTCCCTGAAAAACTTGGCCATAAAACAGATATCAGATTTGAACCCCTTTTTGCCATAATCCACAAATATGTCCAGTTTGAGGTGTATCTAGGGTGGGGCGACCACCCACCCACTTAGCCCTGAAAAAATGTGAGCATCGTGCTCTACTCCCAAATTTCTTTTATTTGAGCCAAGATTGCCATTGGTTTAGGGTCCTCCTCCTGTGTTTATCCCAATTTGTGGGTAAAAAGTGTACTCTCCTACCAAAGACCTTTTATTGGTGTCCTATTCTATCCTGATCGGCCTTCATTTTTTATTTTCATAATTCCTTGTTTTGGGTAGGAAGGAGAGAGGGCGATTGCCCTTTGACGCGTCTTTTCATTTGAATACAATATATTCTCGGTCGTCCTACATGACAATTTGGTGTTGTTCTTACTGGGAGGGTCGCTCCCCCCGACGCTCCTAAGACCCAAAAGACAATTTATTTGAGTCCTTTAATGTCGTGATCTACATGTCCAGTTGAATGGCAGGACGCAAGGGCGCGACCCAATACCTTCCATTAGATATCAATATTGTCCAAAGCGGTAAAAGTGTTCTGCTGGAGGGTTTTGGGGGGTGGGGAGGCCCCTCAGACACCAAGGAATACATTTTTATCTCAAATTTGTACTCTACTTTTAAATACTTTTCATTTGATACCCATATTGCCCAAAGCAGTAAAAGTGTTCTGTTGGATGGTGTTTTTGGGAGTAGGGGACCCCCCGACACTAAAGCTAACATTTTCATACCAAGTTCGTACTCTACTCTTAAATACCTTTCATTTGATACCCGTATTGTCCCAGTCGGTAAACATGTCCGTTCGGGTGGGTTTTGAGATAGGGCGTCCCCCCAGGTAATTGACCCCACAATTTTATGCACATTTCATGTTTTTGAGGTACCATAAGGTGGCATTCAAAATTTCGCAGAAATCGGTACACCCATCTCCGAGATCTGGCGTTTTAGAAAATGGGGGTATGGGGGAGGGTCCGCCCACCCCCACCCCTTCGGATATCAAAAAATATAGTACTTTATTTTCACCGGGGCCTCAAACTCTACCATCTGTGAAAATTTCATACGAATCGGTTCAGACGTTTTTGAGTCTAAACAAACAAAGCGCAACAATTTCATTTTTATACCCTCCACCATAGGATGGGGGTATACTAATTTCGTCATTCTGTTTGTAATACCTCGAAATATGCGTCTAAGACCCCATAGAGTATATATATTCTTGATCGTCATGGCATTTTAAATCGAACTAGCCATGTCCGTCCGTCTGTCTGTCTGCCGAAAGCACGCTAAATTTCCAAGGAGTAAAGCTAGGCGCTTGAAATTTTGCACAAATACTTTTTACTAGTGTAGGTCGGTTGGGACTATAAATGGGCCACATCGGTCGATGTTTGGATATAGCTGCCATATAAACCGATTTTGGGTCTTGACTTCTTAAGCCTCTAGAGGGCGCAATTATCGTCCGATTTGACTGAAATTTTGCATGAGGTGTTTTATGATGACTTCCAACAACTGTGCTGAGTATGGTTCAAATCGGTTTATAACCTGATATAGCTGCCATATAAACCGATTTTGGGTCTTGACTTCTTAAGCCTCTAGAGGGCGCAATTATCGTCCGAATTTTGCACGTGGTGTTTTGGTATCACTTCCAACAACTGTTGAAGGTATAGTTCAAATCGGTTCACAACCTGATATAGCTGCCATTTAAACCGATCTTGGGTTTTGACTTCTAAAATCTCTGTTATCGCCCGACTTGGCAGAACTTTTGTACCACATCTTCTCCCATGACCTTCAATATAGGTGTCCAATATGGTCTGAATCGATCTTTCTTGCTTCTTGAGCCCCCACAAGGCGCAATTCTTGCCCGAATGGACTGAAATATCACACAATGACTTCTACAACGTGCAGCATTCAATTCATTTATGGTTCGAATCGGACCACAACTTGATATTGCTCCAATAGCATAACAGTTCTTATTCATTATTCTTTGTTTGCCTAAAAAGAGATACCACACAGAGAACTCGACAAATGCGATCCATGGTGGAGGGTATATAAGATTCGTCCCGGCCGAACTTAGCACGCTCTTACCTGTTATATTGGGATGCCCAAAAAGTAATTGCGGATTTTTTAAAAGAAAGTAAATGCATTTTTAATAAAACTTAGAATGAACTTGATTCAAATATACTTTTTTTACACTTTTTTTCTAAAGCAAGCTAAAAGTAACAGCTGATAACTGACAGAAGAAAGAATGCAATTACAGAGTCACAAGCTGTGAAAAAATTTGTCAACGCCGACTATATGAAAAATCCGCAATTACTTTTTGGGCAACCCAATATAATAGATTTTATTTTAGAACACTTTCAAGGTGACCCTTTTCAATGTACATCCCTTTACATTGACGCGTATAGGCAAATGCGTATGAAATTCAATTACCATGAAGACAATGTTGGCGGCTTTTTGATACCTTAAAGGCATACGTGCTGCTAAAAACAAAAGCAAAATTAATATTTGGAAATCTATTTTTTTTGTTACGTTTTTTTTTTCAACAGTTTTTAATGTTGGAAAATATGAGAGACAATGGCAATAGGTCAAATTTAGACAATAGGCCAAATGGGTATGGTAGGTGGAAGCCCCAACTACATATGCAAGTTGATATACATTCAAAATTTGCAATGGGGGTAAGTGGAAGCCTCTTTTTGAGTGATTGTTTGCCTCCAACCCAACTTGGTGAAGATTGCGGCGGTGGTGTTGCTGCACTACATAGCCCTATTGCAATTGATATTGTTGAGCTCTACTGGATACTCGGATAATGACGATCTAAGTGCAGTTTTAGCGCTGTTTAAGGGTGACGACAACAGAGAGGGCTTAAAGCCATGCTCAGCAATTGCATGCAAAAATTATTCTCCACAGCTGCACCCAACTCGGTTTGCATTTTGCTGTTGGTCTCAAATGGTTGCAGTATAAATATTGCTGCACCAGCGACTACTAGACATCAAAAGCAATTAAGCATTCGTGCAAATAAGATCACTATCTAAAACAATTCTAAGAGAATACCAAAAACTTGCCACAATGAAATATTTCGTAAGTGTGAAATTTAATAAAAAAAATCAAATCCTTTAGGCAAGACTAATAAAAAAAGGATAAAAAGTTAAGAAAAAAAAATATAAATTGGTGTTTGTGTTTACTATTTTGTAATTCCAGAGTGTTTTGTGCATTTTTGTAATCTTCGCCTTGGCCGCTTGCTATGCTGCCAACGCTGAGCCTAGCCAGTTGGATGTGGCCGATGCTTCCCTAGCCGAAAAGAAGACTGAGAAGCGTGGCATTTATGGCTTTGGTTATGGCCATGGGGGCTATGGCCATGGATTCGGAGGCTATGGTGGTTATTATGGCCATGGCATTGGCTATCCTCATTATGGCGGCTATCATCATGGCTTTGCTGCTCCCTATTATGGTGGCCATGGATATTATCATCATGGTCTTTATCATTAAATTTGTCTAAATTCACGGTAGTCGTTTGTAAAAAAGTTGGCTAACAAATTTTTCTTAACAAAACTACATCTTAAAGGACTAAACATACTTTTTAGCAACTTAACAAGGGCCAGTTTTAAAAATTCACACAAAACAATGCAATAAACATCATTGCCACGGTGGAACTAAAGAAGAAAAGCCAAACAAGAAAACCTTTTTGTAAATAAAAACACACTTTTTCATAAAAAAACAATTTTTTGTCAATTTAATCGAAGCATAAAAAATGCAGGGAAGGAAGTCAAAGTCGCTGAAAAATATAAAATATAAGAAAGGTTAGGTTGAAATAGGTGGTGAGGACTAAAATTCTCCTTAAGGCAATATGGACATGAATTTTAGTCAGCTGCAAACTGCACGGAACCTGGACGTCAAAAACCTGTAAACACAACAGCCTGTCTGCCATCCGACAGTCTCAACTGCTTAATAAACTAGCAGTAACCCTGCTGAAGAATAATAAGGCAGTAAAAACCGATGGGTTAGCAGCTGAACTATTTAAGATTGGAAGCGAAACACGTATGCTTCCGTTCATCTGCGCGATGCGCATTTGTACAACACATACCCATGATTAAAATTCCAGCATTCTATGTTCCGTACACAACTATAGGGAAATCCATCTCCATCCTTTTATAAGCCTTACATCTTTCTCAAACCATGGAGCTAATGATGTACACTATGATAAAGAGTAGGACATCCAGCGACTTTTTCATGTACAAGCAGCACTCCTATGTCAAGGGGTACCTGCTGCCCGCCACAGCGGAGTAGAGGAGAGAGCAGACTATTTGTTGGTAAGGTTTAGAGGACTATCTTCGGTAAACTTGATGAATGCGAAACCGTTCAGGGCAAGCATTTAAAGCAATGTACAAGGAAAGGCTACGGGGTCATCCGGATACGAGGCCATCCCGTGACTTTTAGCAACACATGGGATGGAACTCTGTATTCCCATTTGTGTGATGTTCATCGTCATTACGAAAAGCTCAGCTGGGAGCTACCGGTTGCGTCCACAGGTTGCGGAATGCTTCGTATAGGGACTAGCTGCAAATGTAGTCTCGGACAATCAGCGATATCGAGGAAGAGTGGCTACAACAACCACATTTTTATATGGCGGTGATGATCCTCGTCAAACTTCTACAGGTGAGCAGGCCCATTCCAACGCCGTATCGCCGCGGGAATGTGATAACCATTGGTTATTTAAAAGCGCCAATAACTCGCCTTGTCATATCGAGCATCATAGGCACTCAGTATTTATGCAAAAACCAGTGACGCCCGACCGCTCGATACCGTTGATTGTCCGCGACTGCCCTTGCAGCTACTCTGCATGGAGCATTTCACTATCCACAAGCTGTGGACGAGCCAGGTAGCTCGCAGCTAAGCTTCTCGTGACAGCAATCAACACCACACAGATCGGAACTCAATGTTTCAGCCTGTGTGGTGCTTTCCCGTCCCGAGTGAAGAGTCTCAGCGAGAGGCCGGTCGGTACGAGCTCTTGCTTAAATACGGAGTGCCTGTGATACTCGATATGACAAGGAGAGTTATTGGCGTCTTTAAATATCCAATGGCCATAAAGATCCCGCAGCCATCGGTCCTATGGACCGGAACGAGTTTGCTCATCTATGGAACTTGACGAGGATCGCTACCTCCACATGAAAATGTGGCTCCAACATCAACTGAGCGGAAGTAAAAAGTAGATCCCAGCAAGGGATAACTATACAAACCACACAGGCTGGAACCTTGAGCTCCGATGTATGTGGTCCACAGGTTGGAATGTGAAATGCTCCATAAAGACTAGCTGCAACTACTGTCGCGGGCAATCTTGCTTAAATACTGAGTGCCTATGTTGCTCAATATGACAAGGCGAGTTGATGGCGCCTTTAGATAACCAATGGGCATCACGTCACCTGTTTAACTGCCCAGCCAGACTCACTCGACTCAGACCCAAATCGCTGTGGACGCACCCCATCTTAGTCGCAGAGTTCCTGGGTGTTGACACTCAACAGAATCAATCAGAAGAAAGATAGAACACAACAAACTGCTACAACAACAACGTTCCCGAGGCGATACGGCAGTTGGACCGGAATGAGCCTGCTCACCCGTAGAAGAATGACGAGTACCTCTACACACAAATGTGGCTAATACAACAACAACAAGGAGATAAGTATGGATTTCGGTATCATTACGGACATATTAGTCTACGGGCGTTTTTTACCTTAATATTAATAAATTTTTTAAATAACAAATAAATATAAGACATTCCATAAAAAAAATATAAAAGTTTGTGAAGTAGACAAAAGCGCATAAAAATTTTATTTTCCATTAATACAGGTGATTTCTTTCTTCTTTACAAAAACAAATGCCACACTAATGTCCTCTTCGGTAACTATTACTTTCGCCGCAACGACCTTACGCTTTATCTTCAAATAATAAAACTATCTCAAATAAGTATGTACGTATAGCTTAATAAACTCAATTTGTTGGCAAATAAGTTAATTTCTCGTTCAATTGAAGTTGTGTCTTAATGAGGTTGGACAAAGTGATGACCATTAACAAATCGCGTACATTGGCATTAAACATTTGTGTGAATTGTTCATGGGTCATGTGTGGCACCGAGTGGATGAGGTCCAAGAGTTGACGACCTACAGCATTATCTGGTGGTTGTTTGTGAGCAATAACATCTTCCACGTACTTAAGAATAAGCTCCAAAAGACTTTGTAGTTTTGTTGAAGCCTCGGCAATTTGTGCCAAATCCAACATAGGCGATACTGTTTTTGTGCGGTGTAGAGCCGAATGACCGACGGTCTTTTGCAGCAATTTCAAGCCGACAGTTTCAGGTTCGTAGCATGTCATCTCCACAGGAATGGGAGTGAACATACAACCAGTTTTGCCACCGGGTACTCCCAATGGTATACAAACGTAGGCACACAAACCCATACGACCACCCTGCAGTGAAGTATCCACAGTCAAATGGACAGGATTGTTGCATTCACGGGCATAGTATTCGTGAATGACAGAGCTGTGATTGGTCACTTCGTTGCCAGTGGCCCACCAACCTGAAAATATTGTAAATATATATGTATTTAGTCGACAATTGACATTATTCACTTTTCCGCCTCTTATTGAGGTTATGTTTACTCACCCACAACATTTTCATTGGGATTTACTTTGCGATTTAAGTCATACAAATCCAAGGCATAACTTAATTCGGCTTCCACTTGATCATCATGTTCCTTGTGAGGTACACAAAAGCAATTGGTCACCTCAACAACACCTTTATCGACAGAGCCTGAAATTTGCAAAAAGTAACAGCGTGTCAGCACCATCGACATCAAAACAATTCTTAGGTGATTTTACTTACCCAATAAGGTGCCAATAACACGATGGGAGTCAGCATTACGCCTTTCATAGGCATCTACCACCTGGAACAGCACTACAGGATGCACTTTTACCACCAAATTAAGACCAGACATTGCGTGGCGTTGCAAATTGTAAATTTGATGCGAAAAAAAGAACTATTGGAAGAAGAACAAGCACCAATTATCGACTATCGATAAATCGACTTTATGTGCCAAGACGTTGAAGTCGACTTTCTGTTTTGAAAAAATCGATCAATTGATTTTGCAGATGAGTAGTACTTAATTGTATATTGTAACAGGTTTGCATTTGGATAAATCCCCATTTCTTATTCTGTAAGTCAACTTTTCTGCCTTTGAGCTTGACCGGCAGCATAGCACTTGTGCGGTGTGCAAATCAGTTGTTATCGATTTGCTGCATTGTGCATACTCGAAAACGAATCGGCTTTTTTGCCGTGTTTTTTTTAGTTCTATCCAGTCTTCTGTACTGGAAGGACACAGTTATACAAGATTGTTATCGGTATCAAACAACAGATAACAAAAACCGATGAATCGTGATTTTCACCGTACCGTACGAAAACAACAAATCGTAAACTAGTTATTGGAAATCGATTTACAGTGCAGAATGGTTTACCAAAGAATTTTTTGCAAGGTTTTTTCTTTCTTCAAAGTTGTGATTACAACTTCCTTTCCAAATCTTGTTCAAGTCAATTCGTTCTAATATAGACACCAAATTTTAGTTTTTTTCAAGTGTATTCATGCAAACATTGCGCAGACCCTAGTAATATCTACTGTGAATGCCTTGCAGAACAGCTGTTCGATTGATAAACTCTACTAATAGGTTATAAAACACCCCAGAATTCGGCAGCATTTATTAAACTCCTCAAAAAATGCAAAAGAAACGTATTAGCACCTCAAGTCTGCTTGATAAATTGCATCGCGGTGCCGTCTACACCTGCTTAGGTATCACACTCTATGGTACCTTCTTGTTGGGTATGAGGGGATGGCGTTACTACACTGTGGTTCGTCCAGAAAGGCAGCAGGCGGATCTCAAGATGTTGGAAGAGGGAGCTCCAACACAGAACAACGATACAGCAAAGGAACTAAAATGTTGAATCTAAATAATTTATTTGTTGGCTGTTGCTTTTTAAGTTCATAATGATACTAATAAATAATGATTACTTTAATATAAAGTATTATAAATTAAACTAATTGCGGCCGTTTGCCGGTCTTGCTTGTTGTATTGTGCAACTTGTTAGTTGGTTGTTTTGGATGCTTCCGTTATGGTAGGATGCAATAATGTCAATAGTTCGATTGATGCCGTGGGTCCTATGTTATGTCTGCTTAACCAATTCAATATTTTCTGGTGCAATGTTTCGGTAGCCACCGGAGCTTCGGGAGCAGTTGTTTTTAAAGTCATTGGGTGCAGGGGTGAAGGTGAGCGCAGGTTTGGCTTGATGTCCTCATGCTCTGACTCTGAGTCGGTTAAATCAACAAATTGCTCTTGTCCCATCATAAAAGGTTTAATATCTATGTGACCATTATGTTGACTAAAACTATAATCATCCGCCTCGACTAATTCCCTTTTCATATTAACCTCATGGTCAATGTGAATGTCATCATCATCATCACCACCACCTCGGCCATAAATAGCTTCGGGCACATGAACCTCATTAGATATGTGGGTTTCTTCATCCGTATTAGACGCATAGAATGGTATTTTGCGATGCAATACTTGATTTTCATTAAAGTCCATATTCATGCGTATTTTCCACTTCTCAAGCCAACCTGTGGAAGCTTTGAAATCAATTTGCATGCGATCTGCAATTTCTTTAGCCTTTGTTTTAATTTGTGATCTAGTTAAAGTTGCGCCTTCCTCCATTTGTTTAAGCACCCAAGAATTCAATTCCACCTCACCCTCTTTGAATATACCGCCTCTGACCCTTTTCATTTGTAAATTTTGACCTATGGCAGCAAATTTAAGTATCTTCTTTTCATCAGCCACAATTTGGGACATGGCAGATTGAGAGAGGCGATATTCAATAATCAAATCTTGTCTTCTTTCACCATTTTTCATGCGTTGTAAAATTTCCAGCTTTTGCAGTAGCGTAAGAAATGTTTTCTCTTTGCGATATCTTCCGGTGCTGGTAAGAACATAAACAGGATCATAACTGTAAGGAACTTTTCTGCCAGAGGTGGAGGGGGATGTGTTTGAAGATATCGGTGGACTTTTAGGTGTTGGCTGTTTCATTTGCTCCAAATGGGGGCTGGCGTGGGCTTGCTGCGGTGTCTGCTGATTTTTTGATAGTGTTGACTCAACAAAGTCTAGGAAACTTGGTTGATTTTGTTGTTGTGCAAAACTTTCGCGATATTCTTCGTCTTCAGACATTTTTAATCTCTTAGTGTCAGCAGTTGGTATTTGCATTTCGTTGGAGCTTTCCTTTCTCTCCAATAAAAGACCTTTTAAAATGTCCTCATTTGCCACAGAATTGATGAATGGATCGGGATCATCTGTTTTATATTTCTTGCAAAATTGAACGTTTTCCCTTTCTTTCCATTTATAAAGCCAACCGGCTGATGGCTTAAAATCTTGTCCCATATTGCGAGCCAACTCCTCGGCCTTTTCTTTAACTGCAGCCGCTGTTATGGTATAGTTATTGCGTTTCATTTCCTGTGCCCACTTACTCAAAGCTTCATCGATTTCTTTGTATGTGACCATAGCCACCCGCTTACGGTTTAAATTCTTTCCCTCCTCGGCCAATTCCAGTAAAATTTGTTTATTCACCAGCACCCTTGCAAGAGTAGATTGGCTGCATTTAAATTGTTCGCCAATTTCCTTGCGAGACACACCAGCCTCTAGTTGCTTTAAAATGGCAAGTTTTTCTTGGAAGGAGATGGCTTTGATGGTCTTTTTCGTCTGCAAATCTGACTTTGAAATGTAGGAAAATTATGGCATCCACATGGGAAAGACGAAAAATATGTCCAACACTTACTTGATTTGTTGTCATTATAGGAATACTCCAAAATTATTGAAATTTCCCTTTTTTCCTAAACCTGTGTCTTGTGGAATTCTTGGTAAACAAAATCAACTAGCTTCTTTTTCTTAGGTCGTGGCATGCACAAATGAATGATAGCCCAATGGCTTTTGTTGGTGGTCATATTTCTCTATACGAAAAATACACTTTCATTTCTATATACAGAACTGAGAATAAAAACACATTGAATTAACTGTTCTTGTTCTCTCTAAACAGAAATGAGAACAAGGCGTTTGTTCGAGCTGACATTGGGAGGTGAATACAGAAGTGAACTATCCCGCACTTGCATTAAAATAAAATATGGTATCGGTATCAAATTCAAGTAAGTAAATTTAACGTTATTTATTATTTCCAAAAACTTTACAATGGTCATGTTTTATTTTTCTTCTATTCAGTGCAAGTCAGATGTACTAGATAGTTTGGCAGTGCAAACTGATAACTACGAACCGCTTGTTTTGCCATGCATATAACTTAAACACAGCCTTGAAAATGTAATCTTTAACGTAATAGTTTGTATAGTAATTGATATTTGGAATGTGGTAAATTCCGCAACTTTATTGAGTTGTCATCCTTTTTTGAATAGTTGTTATAAGGGACCTCGTTCAAACACTTGAAACCACAGTATGAAAATATCTTTTGAGAAAAATTACCAGTTGCATCGGCTTTCATAACCTAAAAAGGTAAGAACATTTTATATAGAGTGATTTGAATAACGAATATTGTAATTAAAAAAAACCCCTTTGCAAAACACAGCGGAAATCCTAAACTCTTTAGGATATGTAGGTAAGGGGTAAGGTAAGAGTGGCAGTCCTTTACAGACTCACTTGGACAATTTTAGTCCATTGTGATACCACAGTAGCGACAAACTAAGGCCTCTGCTGGGAATCCAAAACACGACTGCCGCACGGCAATCCGAGCACGCTATCAACTCTGCTACAAGGCTGGTCTGAGCCAAAAAATGTCTAACAGCACAGTATGATGAATAACAGTATCATTTAGGGGCACTTCTGTTCAGTAGATAGTAAGAAAGACTAATTTTCCAGCATATGGAGGTCAATTGCTTACGTGCTGATGTGAGACGCAGTTATAAAAAATGCATCACCTTGTTTGTAAAAGAACGCATATCCTGTTGATTGGAACAATAGCATACTGTACCCAGTGACAACAAGGGAAAGAAAACTCTTTAGGTACACTATTCAAAAAGTATCAGTTTTCGCCTTATCATATACAGGACATTGACCACCATTTTTGTCAATCCCGTAGAAGCCGATTCTATAAACCAGATTGAGCCGATGAAGTTATATGTGTGTTTAAGGTTAAATACACATATTGTACGATTGAGTTGTGTAAGTGACTGATATCCACAGTTGATGAGGCAATAGGACATTTTAATGGGCAACCGTAGCGCATAGATAAGCCAGTTCCCAATGACGCTGAAGGCGTTGATTATCCCTAACTGGACTGTATATAGGAAGTCCCTTATTGATAATTGAAAAATCTCCATGATGCTTCATAATGTTATGTATGTGGGTAAATTTCTCATACTTGATTGCCGTCGTGTAACGTGTATATACCATACCGGCACGGTAAGGTTATGGGAGGTCTGCTGGGATCAGTGTACGGAACTGCGATAAGATTCGGCGATGGCATGTATAAGATTCGGCGATGGCATGTACGGGCTTGCGTGAGGAATAGGCGTTTCCAGCTTTTCTGTTTCTGTTTTTATTCGTGTATAACCTCTAGATATGGTTCGATGTCTCACATCTCCTTTCTCTTCTCCTTCTTTCATAATGGGCCAAACTGACCTTTGAGTGAACTCACATATGGTCGGCAAACCATTCAACTTAACCTAACCTAACAAACGGAATGACGAAGTTAGTATACCCCCTGATGGAATATTTCCGGCGGAGCCTCATCTGGTCAATATTTTCACAGCGTGCCTAGGACTTGCATATACTCCGAAAGCCTGGCAGGAGGCAAGGGTGGTGTTTATACCCAGGCCAAAGGCCAACAGACCCATAAGCATTACTCCCTTTCTACTCAAAACCGCGGAACGTATTGTGGACACCATGATAAAGAATAGGACATCCAGCGAACTGCTCAAATACAAACAGCATGCCAATGTCAAGGGAAGGTCGGTGGAGACTACCCTGCACGAGGTTGCCCATAAAGTAGAAGAATCCTTCGATGCCAAAACGTACACCCTGGCGGTATGCATTGACATCGAGGGGGCTTTAAGCAATGTGCGGACCGACATACTGATTCAATCCTAAGACCAGTACTGGGTGGACCCGGTCCTTAGAGACTGGATAAACCATTTTCTAAGGAACAGGTGGATAAATTGTGTGTCCCATGGCATAAATATAAGGGAGAAAGTGGCACAAGGCACGCCACAGGGAGGCATTTTATCGCCACTCCTATGGGTGACCACCATAAATGACCTATTAAAATGCTGACTGAGGAGGGATTTGAACCCGTCTGTTACGCAGACGATGCTATAATACTTCTAAGCGGTAAGGATCCGAACGAGCTATGCAGAAAGGCCGAAAGGGTCTTGCATAGACCCAGAGGTCTCAATGTTAACCCAGAGAAGACTGAAATATGACTGTTCACGAGGAAGACGAAGGTGGGCCAATTTAACGCACCACGTTTCCTCAAAAAGACGATTTCAATATCTGACAAGGTCAAATATTTGGGTGTGTTCTTGGACAGGAAACTGAATTGGAAGTGTCACATTCAGGAGCATACTGAAAAGGTTCACAGATGTTGGGCACTATAGGCTCGAAATGGGGCCTGAATCCGAGGATTGTCCACTGGCTCTACAGGAGCGTGATAAGACCAATACTAACTTACGCCTCAATAGTTTGGTGGACTGCTATGGAGAAAAAGTGCAACATAAGGATCATACAACAGGTTCAGAGAACATGTTGTCTTGGCATAGGCGGAGCGATGAGAACCACGCCCACTAGGGCACTGGAGGCTATTCTAGATATCCGACCCATTAACATACAGATTAAGTGTGAGGCAGCCACTGCGGCTATGAGACTTAAGGTGAGGGGAAAATGGATTGAGGATGGAAGCAGCTCATACCATCGCGGTATAATCGAGGCGACGATAGGAAACTTGGAAGGAAGGGAAGAGGTTTCCAATCGGATACCTGAGATGAACCTTGAGGCCGAGTGCGAGGCACTGCTGCCAGCGGCACAGTCTTGGATTGACGGAACTCTAGTATTGCCATTTGGAAGATCATGTTACACGGATGGATCAAAGCTAGTAGACAGAGTGGGCCTGGGGTCTACATTGGGAACTCAGGGACTGAGATCTGTTTTAGACTGCATGACCATAATATGATCCTGCAGGCGGAGATCCGGGCGACCACGGAATGCTTGAAGTGGTGTGGTGCTAACGCGAGGCCGTCGAGTTTGAAGATCTTTATCGACAATAAAATTGTCATAAGGGCAATAACAACCAGGACGGTAATATCACCAAAAATCTTGCAGTGTAAGAAGGAGATTAACGCCTTCTCTGGGGATGGCAAAATCCGCATCGCTTGGGTGCCGGGCCATAAAGGAGTAAGGAGGAATGAAATGGCAGCGTGTCAATAAACTTGGTTAACCCGAAGCCTTTCGGGTCGACGCAGCCCGAGTTAAGGGAGAGGGCGACTAACTTAAAATTTTCTTTTTAGAGTTTACTTTATAGTATTTAGAGCGCACAACAAGCCGATTACTGGCTAAGGCGTATGTCCATTGTGGCATGGGGCGGATTAATATCTGCACCCCCTTTTCAACCTAACCTAACTAGTATACCCCCGTCCTATGGTGGAGGGTATAAAAGGTAAATGGCACAGATCAATTTAACAATTGATTATCGATTTCAATAAAAATTTTGAATATATGATGCAAATTTGATTCTTTTGTTAGATTTCTAAAAACCCCAATTAAAAATCACTCCTTAATTTCATTGATCGATTACTCGAGATGTTAAAAAGGTAATGTCAACATAGATCAATGCAATCCTTTCCTATTGTGATATGTATACGAAAATTTGACCATTCGATACATTTTCTTACCTTATGGTCCTTATTGCCAGCTACTATTTCACTTAGACGAATCAATTGTTTACCCATGATGCGTCCATTATAATTTCTGCTATCAACCGAAAGTAGGCGTGTCTCGAATACTTTTCTGGTTTTACAAAGATCAAAGATATTGTTCTTCATATTCTCTTCCAATTGCAATTGGAGTATACTTTGCAAATGCGAATCTTTTATTTTAGTTAAGCAATTTTTTAAATCCTGTAGGTACTCGGGATTTGCAACACCATTGAGAACAATGCCAACAATCTAAGAATTTGAGTCAATACATATTAAATTCTCATTTATTGACACTTCCATACTCACATTCCCTTGGCTGTTAAGGGCCATTAGGCTTAGTTCATCGTTGAGCGTTTTATATGTAAAATATTCTACAAATTCATCGCCTCCCTTACGTATGCACTCGCAAATTGTTTTATTTAATGGATCGGTTTGTGCACACATATCCCTTAAATGAAACATTACATCCTTATAGCGATCGAGAGTTATGAGTCTGTAGTCTAAATTAATGAAATTTTTAGCCATAGGCAAAATACTTCGTCTAAACATTTTAGATGATTAAGATTTTGATTTTTTTTTGAAAATTTTTGAGGCAATTGAAATTTTTAATATTTTTTTAGCATATGAAAGAAAGAAATTTGTTTTTAAAATTTAATAAACCAATGTATGTATGTATGTCAGTTTGTTGAATGTTATTTCCAACGCTTCAACCCAAGGTAAGACTTATTGAATAAGGTGACCGCATCGGCAGAAATATCCGTTTTTATGCGAAGTAGCAGCAAATGCGGAGCAAGCGGCTCGCCACAACGAAGGATACATGTGCAATCCCACAAAACCCATGCGATTGGGGCGCTGGGCCAGTAACCCGCCCCCGGAAAACTATGAGCAACAAAGGGAAAGTAAAAACGGACCCCCCAAACTTTGACGACACACGCAAACGAAAAAAGGGCCATGATTTGCGGACCTGCACCTGGAGTGTCCGCACTCTTTATAGAGAAGGTGCAGTATACGCGCTGGCGGATGTATTAGAGTAGTACAAGGCAGATATTACCGCCTTACAGGAAGTGCGTTGGACTGGGAATGGCGTCACTACAACACTAAACGGTGATGAACTTTACTACAGCTGCCATAACACGAGACATGAATTTGGCTGTGGATTTGTGGATAGTCGGAGACTGAAACACCTTGTCTCCAGCTTTACTCCGGTGGATAAGAGGCTAGCCACAATCCGCATAAAAGCCAAATTCTTCAAGACTAATTTCTGCCCATGCCCCGATGGAAGACAAAGACGAGCAGACCAAGGATATTTTCTATGAGCGCCTAGAGAGAGTATATGACCGCTGCCCCGCCCATGATATTAAAATCGTTCTGGGAGATTTTAATGCGAATATAGGGAAGGAAGACATTTATGGTCCAACAGTTGAAAATGTAGCTTCCAAGAGATAACGACTAGTAATGGGTTGAGGCTGTTTGATTTCGCTTAGTTAGTAGCCCCAGATTTCAACATAAAAATATTCACAAGGCCACATGGCTGTCACCCGATCAAAACACGAGGAACCAAATTGATCACGTTGTGATAGATGGAAGGCATATATCCACCGTGTTAGATGTACGATCGATCCGTGGAGCGAATAAAGATTCGGGTCATTACCTTGTTGCAGCAAAGGTTCGCACCCGTTTGAACATGGCGAGGAAAGTACGATCTGACACTGCACGGAAGCTGGACATTGAAAAGCTGAAAACACAACAAATTGCAGCGGCATACTCCACTCGACTGACCCAACTGCTTAATGAAAGCACTCCTTGTTTCGATGATATAATGGCGCAGTGGCAAACTATTTCCCACTCCATGGAAAATGCCGCGAAATCCGTACTTGGGTACCGGAAGCCTCCTCCAAGAACCATGGTTATAATGCGTTATATAGAGCAACCCTGCAATCAGTAGCAACGAGGTATCGGGAGAAAAGGAGAGGAAAAACGAAAACGAAATTTTACCAAAGAATGGAACATCAAACCGATGGCTTTGGTGCAGGCACATCCTCCTGCAGAGGCAAAGAAAGAAATCTGGTAACTGATACAGATAACATGCTGAGGATATGGAAAGAACATTTTACCCAAATGCTAGTGTCCGATGTTGGCGGCGAAGAGTATACCGCAGAACCAATCCCTGATGATGGTATAGAATGTTTACCTCCTAGTCAGAATGAGGTGCAAGTAGCAGTGACCCGACTAAAGAACAACAAGGCAGCAGGAGCCGACGGGTTACCCGCTGAACTGTTTAAGACCGGAGGCGACACGCTGATAAGGCGTATGCATCAGCTTATCGGCGCAATCTGGCTAGAAGAACGCATACCCGATGATTGGAACCTCAGCATACCGTCTTGTCTCCTTTCTTGTGTACGGGACATAGTACACAAAAAGGAGACAAGACGGTATGTGTCAACTACAGAGGAATAAGACTCATCCCCATAGCATACAGGATACTTTGGAGCGTACTGTGTGAACGATTAAAACCTAAAGTCAATGAGATAATTGGGCCCTATCAATGTGGCTTTAGACCTGGTAAATCCACCCTGGACCAGATATTCACACTGCGCCAAATCCTGGAAAAAACCCCAGAAGGACAAATCAACACCTACCATCTCTTTGCTGACTACAAAGCCGCCTTCGATACTCTTTTACGTTTAAAGGTATTTCAAGCCATGTCTGAGTTTAGTATCCCTGCAAAATTATTAAGACTCTGCAGACCATTGCGATGTCAAAGTCCTGACATCGCAATGGCTTTTCAGGACTTTCAGTAGTGAGAGCGGCAGCTCCATCACTTCTAGGAGATGTCGCCTGAACATACCAAATTATTGGGTTGCCCAAAAAGTAATTGCGGATTTTTTAAAAGAAAGTAAATGCATTTTTAATAAAACTTAGAATGAACTTTTATCAAATATACTTTTTTACACTCTTTTTCTAAAGCAAGCTAAAAGTAACAGCTGATAACTGACAGAAGAAAGAATGCAATTACAGAGTCACGAGCTGTGAAAAAATTTGTCAACGCCGACTATATGAAAAATCCGCAATTACTTTTTGGGCAACCCATATAGTACCATGTTAATCTTTCGGGGGTTTACGTCAAGCCCATTGGCCAATTTTGTCAGCATTCTGTATGCACTCTGTGCAGTCACACATCATGATGACAACGTCATCCTCTTAGCCAACAAATTTAAACCGTCTAAATGACCTGAAAGTCCCACAAATATCCAAGGGACAATAAGGGGTACACAACCCCTCCTTGTGGTGATTGTACTCTTTTCACAGTCTTCCTATTTGAGCCATTTGTTAGAATACATTAATTATTCCGCCCATCAATATCAGCATTCACTTGGTACCTGTTGAAAGTAGTTTCCCTCTGATGTTATTTTGAATTATTTGAATTGATTATCTAATTTACCTTACCTTATTTTGAATTACCATGTAATAGTTTTTAAGTCACTGTTGAAACATCCCAGTATTCCAAATTAATAGTATGGCAACAAGTTAACCATCCTCTTTGTGTGTTGTTGTATTGAGTGGAGGCCGATGCTTCTTGGTGTTGCCACGAAGAAGTCTCGATCTCTTTTTACTACAGCATCACATCCAAGTGGTTGGTTCTCTGCAGCTTTTTATCATCTACATAAAATGTAAGTTGTATCCCATACACCCCTCTAAATAAAAGACAACCATATCATCCCATTTTGAACTCAATCATCTCGGGTTTTCATTTAAAAGGCAAGTGAGGTGATTCATTCCTCAATAAACTTGAAGCTTTTATTTTATTTGAAATAAAATAAAAAATATAAATAGTGAATTTGGAGTAATTTTCAAACAAAACGAAAAATATACTACATCTCCGTAGTATGAATTTGCCATGTGCAAAGTTTCTCCACATTAATGACACAAATCCCAGCTCATTTACTCCCAAATAGCTAAAATCCCTTATTGATATTGAACATGGTCCTTCGAACCCTTATTGAACACAGCTTAATGGTTAAATACCTCAAAAGTTCATTTTGTTAGTATCACGGAAACCCTAACTCGCTGTAACAAATGTCAAACTGTCGTTTTTTTACATGTGCCAAGACCGAAAGGAGAATTATAAGTTTTTATTAAATATTTTTCATCAGACAACGGAAAGTTAGTTCAAGATCGTGAAATCGGTGGAAAACTATTGTTCTCCATCCCACGCAACGAGAACGCGAAGAATTGCTGAAATTTTTAGTTACAAGGCCCTGACACGTGTAGGTAACGGTTCAAGGCCACCAACCTTGGAAACGGGCACATTCTGCAGGAACTGTACACTTCAGCAAAACCACAAAATTAATTAATCGATAATAAAGGCGGCGGCATCGTAACTTCCAATTACAGGAAGCCCCATCATCGCATAAAGTAATGTGAATAATATCCAATATTTCTTTTGGAAAACATACAGAACGTACATAAATACGTAGTCTTCGCCTGAACCACGTTATCTAAATGTATGTACATCCCTGTTTAAAAGAGGAGGCGACAAAATTTCGAAAGGCTTGTACAACTAAATTGTTCTCACCGACTCATTCCTCCAAGTCAATAGACAGGGACACCCAATTTCTAAACCCTTTCAACTGCACCACCTCGTCAGCAGTATATTTTCTTTGGTGATGTCCCGCTGGATTAATGATGTAAGTCCAATTCCAATTTTTAGCTAGAAAGATAAGTGAAAAAATATGAACCATCTCATTTCTTACGGCTGAACAATCCAAGTTCCCTCCGAGAAAGATACAGGCGAACGAAAACTACCATCTTTCGGTAGAATTTAGTTTCATGATAGTTTTACTACATTTGCCTACAGATTTCTGGACACACCATCAAAGCCTAACACATTTTCACCAACATTCACAATAGGCGTCATCAATTTTTTTTTTTGCATGTTTATAAGCCAATATAGGAGAAACTCAACACATTCCGATTAGACTAATAATTGTTGAATGCAAATGCCCAACACAATAACCACCTTTGAACAATCACAGATCTCCATTTATTCTAAATGGAATCTGGAATAATAAACTGGAATCATCCTTAAAGTACGCCACACTATTTCTACATTAGTGATTCACAATAACACACATTTGGTACCATATATAATTTTTCACCTTTTGCACAAGCTGGTTATTTATGTTAACTGGAGTTGTACTATGCAATAGTATTTGATTCTAATTTATAAATCTATTCTCGATTAGAACCCTTATAAAGGCCGCTAGAGACTAATTTTTGGCACACATGCTGGACGTTTTAACTGGTATGAAATTCATCTACAATAACTTGTATTGCCCCCTGCATGCGGAATCTGTTTTCTTCTAATTGCAATGTAAAGATAATATACACGCAGTATTGGTTTGAATCAGTATTTTTTGGACCCAATTGATAAACAATCCCTTTGTTTTAAGAGATAACCCCGTTTGAATTCACAATACCTGAGTTTTATATTCCTCTTTTAAGCCAAGACACAAACCATTATGGAGGATTTTACATTTTATTCCGATGATTTGGTAATATTTTGTTCGGAATTTGATAACCTTGCAAAGACTGAAATTACGGACTCAATGCTTGAGGTAAATTTGCATGACTTGAACCATCGATGGTCAGAGGTGCAAAGGTCATATAAGGAACTTCTTATCAATAAGAAGGGCGACCTTGACCAGAAGTCATTGGAAGCGGCACGAGGCAAATATAGCACATGCACGAAGTCCTTTCATAATTGTAAGGCGAATATCTTCGACTTGCAGAAAACTTTTGTTGCTTCCCCTATAAGCTCCTCCTTTATAGCGAATGACATTCCAGCTACCGATTTAGCTATAAAGGTACCTCCCTGCGACACGGAGCTGTTCTATGGAGGCTACGAAGAATGGCCAGCATTTAGAGACATGTTCTCTGCGGTATATGTCGATCACCCTAGACTACCGCCTGTTCAAAAGCTTTATCACCTCCGCCTCAAGTGTCGCGGGCAGGCAGGAGAGATTGTGAAGAAGTATAAGCTCTGCGGTGAAAATTTTTGCTTAGCATGGGAGGCTTTGCGTATGAGGTACGAAAATAAAAGGATATTAGTGGACAATCAACTTAAAATTCTTCTAAATTTACCTCCCATTACTTCCGAAAGTTGTGAGTCCCTTCAATACTTGCGAAGCACAATTAATGACTGCCTCTCTGCTCTGAAGGCGCAGAATATCTCGACAAAGGACTGGGATCCTATACTTATTTACATTTGCTCCACTAAACTTCCCCACGAAACTCTCTCCCTGTGGGAACAGTCCCTGAAATCTCACAAGGAACTTCCAGAATGGGAACAAATGGACACCTTTCTCTCACATAGGTATGAAGTGGTGGAACGTTTGAATAGCATTCAAGATGCACGACCTGCAACTAAAGAAATTCATAGGGAAAGTACTACTGTGACCAAGAATGAAGCCAGTTTCCCGTGCAAGATATGCAAACTTAACCACCCATTGAAACAATGCCCAGAATTTAAAAAGCTTGACCCACAATCTCGAAGCACATTTGTCTCCTTAAATAACATATGCATTAATTGTCTCTCTTATACTCATACTCGGAAGAACTGTCAGAGCAAATTCACATGCAACACTTGTAACAAGAACCATCATTCACTACTGCATTTTACCCGAAATGGAGCTAGTTCTAATCAAAAAAGCTATAGTCCAAAATCACCGGTTAGCGACGAATCTCAGGCCCCAGAAGAAGCCCCGGATTCTTCTTATACGCATCACAGCAATGTAACTTTGGAAACAGCTTCACACTTTACTTCTAATGCTGACAATTCTTGGAAAGGAAACACTTTGCTACCTACTGCTGTTGTCCAAATAAAGCACAATGGTGATTTGTTAAAAGCAAGAGCTTTTCTTGATCAAGGCTCTGAGCGCTCTTTTGTTTCGAAGACTCTTCAGCAGCGATTAAAGCTTGTGGTTGAGAATAAGAATTTCCAGATCCATGGAATGGGTGGTGAAATTGTGGCAAATTCTAATTCCATATGTTCGTTAACTCTGTATTCAGAGAAGCATGAGATTGAGGTGAATTTGGGAGCGATAGTTGTCCCAAGAATCACAAGGCTTTTACCTAATTTCGAGATAGCCAAGTCACAAACCAATTTTAGTGGCATAGAGGGTTTGGAACTCGCAGACCCTGATTTCTACACTCCTGGGAATGTAGACTTGCTCCTCGGCAGCGATGTGATGCCCTCTCTTCTCATAAACGGGTTACGTAAGATTTCTGAATCTCTCCTTGCTCAAGCCACAATATTCGGTTGGATTATTAGCGGGCCTATTCAGTGTCAATCTGTTTCGGCATTCTCCATTGGAATTTCTGAAATGGATGACGAAGCCATTAGTACACAACTCAGAAGATTTTGGGAGCAGGAAGAGATACCGAATAAGATTCCCTTTTCGAAAGAAGATGAGTTCTGCGAATCTCTGTATTTGAAGACCACGTATAGGAATAAGGATGGCCGATATGTGGTTAAACTTCCATTCAAACCTGGGTTTCCACGGGAGATGCCTTTGGGGTGTTCTCGTTCTAAAGCCCTCATCCAGTTTATTGGTATGGAAAATTCTTTGAAAAAAAATTCCGAGTTTGCCGAAACTTATCGAAATGTTTTGGCCGAATATTTGACACTTGGTCATATGACACCAACATCATCTCAGGAAATAATTTCCCAAGGTTCATTTCACTCATATTATATGCCTCACCATGCGGTTATGAAGCCCGACAGTCGGAGTACTAAGCTAAGGGTAGTCTTCAATGCTTCAAGGAAAAGTAACTCAGGCAACTCCTTAAATGACATCTTATTAGTTGGACCAACCCTACAACTGGACCTCATGACCCTGATCGTTAATTGGCGGCTATATCAGTACGTTTTTTGCGGTGATATAGAAAAGATGTATCGCCAGATCTTGGTCCATGATGGAGACACTCCCTTTCAACGAATCGTCTTTCGGATGAACCCATGCGATCCCATTCAAGACTTCACACTCCGAACGGTGACATTTGGTGTAAATTGTGCACCATATTTAGCCATCAGGACATTATTACAGCTTGCCAAAGACTCTGAGGATCGTTTTCCTCAGGCAGCACATATTTTAAGAAATGAGACATACGTAGACGATATTCTGACAGGCTCTCATGATTTAAATTCGGCTATAAAAGTGCTCTCTCAAATCATTACGGTATTGGAATCTGCTGGATTTCATTTGAGAAAAATATCGGCAAACACCAAAGATATACTGGAATCCGTTCCCAACGAATCACTCTTAGATTGTGACTTTCTCAAGTTCGCAGAAACAAGCGGTACTAAAACGCTTGGAATACAGTGGAACGCGCTGAAAGATTGTTTTTCATATAAAATAGAACCCATAGAAAAACAATTAGATATTACAAAAAGAAAAATACTGTCCACTGTCGCAAAAATATTTGACCCGGCGGGGTGGATTTCGCCCATTATAATCCAGTCAAAAATGCTCCTACAACATCTCTGGTTGGAAGGAACTAAGTGGGATGAAAGCGTCAAACCCAATACCCTGCTCAAGTGGAATCAATTTGTAGATAACATACAGCTAATACCCAACATACATATTCCTCGCTGGGTAAAGTTTGCCCCCCTTGTCTCTACGCAGATTCACGGTTTCTGTGACGCGTCTGAGAAGGCGTATTGCGCGGTTATCTATTTACGTGTCCAAAGAAATCAATCAACGGAATCTAATTTATTTGTGTCAAAAACCAAAGTGGCTCCGCTAGAACCCGTAAGTCTACCAAGACTGGAATTGTGTGGTGCTCTACTTCTCTCTCGGTTGGTGAAAAAAGTACTGTCTCAACTCCCGATAAATAATTATGACCTCTACTTATGGTGTGACTCATCGATTGTCCTCGGCTGGTTAGAAAAACCGCCATCATCATGGAAGACATACGTCGCTAATAGGACAGCAGAAATTATTCGAAATATTGGTAACATTTCATGGCGTCACATTCGATCAGCAGACAATCCAGCAGATGTGGGTTCTAGGGGTTGTAATACTATGGACCTCATGCAGAATTCCTTGTGGTGGAAGGGTCCAACATGGCTTATAGAGCCGCCAAACGAATGGCCAAAGTCTCTTCCTGCATATATTGACCCGCCCGAAAAGAAAAAGATAAATGTTTTCCATATGAACGAAATTGTAGATCCCTTAGAAAGATTTTCAAGGTGGGACCGCGCCATACGAGTAATTTGCTATGTACGAAGGTTTTTGCATAACTCCCACAAAGAAAAACGACAACAACACACTCAAGACTCCAAAATTATAACACATTCCGAATTCACCGAAACAAAAAACTTGCTAATTACTTTGGCCCAAAGGCAGTACTATGGCAAGGAATATCATTCACTTTTGACGTCAAAACCTATTAGCAAGAAAAGTCCTTTATATTCTCTAAATCCTTTTATTGATAAATGTGGGGTACTCAGAGCCTCAGGCAGAATCTCAAATTCAGATTTCGCCTTTAACGAACGCCATCCCATCATAGTCCCCGTAAAGTCCAAATATTGCACTTTATTAATCGAGTTTACTCACATTTTTTTGATGCACGCCGAACACAACCTAATGATAAGGACAATTCGAAGCGAATATTATGTATCGAGGCTTAGATCAGCAATAAAGAAATGCATACATCAATGCAAAACTTGCATTGCATATAAACAGCGCCTCCAAACACAGTTCATGGCAGCATTGCCTATTGAACGAAGCAAATTTTCCCCTCCGTTCACCATAACAGGTCTAGATTTCGCGGGACCATTTCCAATAAAGGTGTCTCGACTACGACAGGCTACATTTCTTAAAGGTTATGTTTGCATTTTTATTTGTCTAAGTACGAAATCCATCCATTTGGAACTCTGCTCGGACCTTTCATCTGCCTCATTTCGGGCTGCCTTTGTAAGATTTGTTGGAAGGCGAGGCCTGCCACAAAAGTTGATGTCGGATAATGGTACTAATTTTGTGGGGGCTGAGAGAGCATTTAATTTCCAATATGTCCATTTTCTCAAAGCCATATCCAAGGATATTGTTGAAAAGTACGCTACACATGGATTTCAGTGGACCTTTATTCCTCCCAATGCCCCACATATGGGGGGAATTTGGGAAGCTGGGGTGAAATCCTTTAAAATGCATTTTCGGAAAGTAACCCAGAATGCCAAATACACGTTCGAGGAATTTTGCACCCTTTTAGTACGAATCGAGGCGGTCTTAAATTCTCGACCCCTATCACCGATGACGGACGACCCTTTGGAATTATTAGCCTTGACCCCAGGTCACTTTTTACGAGGTGCTCCTATGGTTGCTATGCCGGAGGCTACTGACGAGACATTTCCTATTGTAGACAAATGGGATAAACTCAAATCTATCCAACACCAATTTGCTCGGAGGTGGAAGGATGAGTACATTAAGGAACTTCAAAGCAGATACAAGTGGCAGCGTTTGCAAAAGAATTTATCCGTAGACCAGTTCGTCCTTATTAAAGACGACTCCTTGCCTCCGTGTGAATGGCGGTTGGGTCGCATTACAAAAGTTTATCTAGGACCAGACGGTCTTGCCCGGGTAGCTGATATAAGGACTCAGCTTGGGACCTTAAGGAGACCAATAGTAAAATTGTGTATTTTACCATATAATGCTCCTCAATCTTAAATATTCCTTACAATCGTTTCTGTCAAGACGTACCTATTTGAAATTATCATTATTTCATATCATCACACAAAATTTTGTCTTCCACAGGGACAGAAGAAATTCCAGAATCCATCAATGCCTAATTTGTAAAAATTATCACCCTCTTAGATATTGTAGACAGTTCTTAAAAATGGCGGTCAAAGATCGTCGTCGTGCTGTTGTTCGCCATAAGTATTGCTTAAATTGTTTGGCCCGTTCGCATAAAACAGCACAGTGCACATCAACTAATTTATGCCAACGTTGCGAAAGGGGACACCACACCCTACTCCATGAACCAATTCAACAAAGACTACAACCAGAACGATGCCGAGCTGACAGAAGAAGAGTTCTAAAAAACAAATGCCAACGTCCAACTACACAATTGCGTCCAGCCGAGAGAGGTGGTCATAACTCAGCAAATTCTAGACTACGTTATGGTAATAACAGTAATTCAGAAAAATCTCAACGGTGCCTGGAGAAAGCTTTTCGTATATTGAACCAGCTCAAACGCGCTCTATAATTGTTGCCCTTTCCGGCCAAGGGGGGCAGGATGTTGAAAGTAGTTTCCCTCTGATGTTATTTTGAATTATTTGAATTGATTATCTAATTTACCTTACCTTATTTTGAATTACCATGTAATAGTTTTTAAGTCACTGTTGAAACATCCCAGTATTCCAAATTAATAGTATGGCAACAAGTTAACCATCCTCTTTGTGTGTTGTTGTATTGAGTGGAGGCCGATGCTTCTTGGTGTTGCCACGAAGAAGTCTCGATCTCTTTTTACTACAGCATCACATCCAAGTGGTTGGTTCTCTGCAGCTTTTTATCATCTACATAAAATGTAAGTTGTATCCCATACACCCCTCTAAATAAAAGACAACCATATCATCCCATTTTGAACTCAATCATCTCGGGTTTTCATTTAAAAGGCAAGTGAGGTGATTCATTCCTCAATAAACTTGAAGCTTTTATTTTATTTGAAATAAAATAAAAAATATAAATAGTGAATTTGGAGTAATTTTCAAACAAAACGAAAAATATACTACATCTCCGTAGTATGAATTTGCCATGTGCAAAGTTTCTCCACATTAATGACACAAATCCCAGCTCATTTACTCCCAAATAGCTAAAATCCCTTATTGATATTGAACAGTACCTATCTACGGCTACAATAACCTAATGAAAACTATTTAAACCAGCCATCTTGGTGGTTTTGTGGGTAAAGCCTCTGGAGCTAATTGGAATTTTTAAAATTTTTTTTAAATTTGTTATTTCTTGCTTCACAAGATCAAAAATTAATAAACTTCTTCCATCTTGCTCCGATTGGTCGAAGCAAATTTGCCGAACATTTGCTTCGACCAATCGGATGTTGCAGCAATTCGCCGATGCGGCCACCTTATTAAATACGCCTTTCTTGTTCACTACCATTGCTTTGCTCATATTGTAAAGCTCGACCTCACTTTGGAGAAAAAACTAATAAAGTAATCATATATACATGACCGACCTGTAATAGGTTTACATAAATGAAAGCAGAAATATTTTTTTTTTATAAGAATGTTGTAAAAATTGTTTTTACCGACCTACTTATGTAGACTAGCCTGGCTGATTTTTATTATTACCTTGTTGGTATACCAACAATTCCAATATTCACAAAACGATTATAAAGGGTGATTTTTTTGAGGTTAGGATTTTCATGCATTAGTATTTGACAGATCACGTGGGATTTCAGACATGGTGTCAAAGAGAAAGATGCTCAGTATGCTTTGACATTTCATCATGAATAGACTTACTAACGAGCAACGCTTGCAAATCATTGAATTTTATTACCAAAATCAGTGTTCGGTTCGAAATGTGTTCATTCACCGTAACGTTGCGTCCAACAGCATCTTTGAAAAAATACGGTCCAATGATTCCACCAGCGTACAAACCACACCAAACAGTGCATTTTTCGGGATGCATGGGCAGTTCTTGAACGGCTTCTGGTTGCTCTTCACTCCAAATGCGGCAATTTTGCTTATTTACGTAGCCATTCAACCAGAAATGAGCCTCATCGCTGAACGGTGAATGAACACATTTCGAACCGAACACTGATTTTGGTAATAAAATTCAATGATTTGCAAGCGTTGCTCGTTAGTAAGTCTATTCATGATGAAATGTCAAAGCATACTGAGCATCTTTCTCTTTGACACCATGGCTGAAATCCCACGTGATCTGTCAAATACTAATGCATGAAAATCCTAACCTCAAAAAAATCACCCTATATAAACCTACAAATGCTTCACACGCTATACACATATTTGTTCCATCCACGTATACTTAATGGGTCTATGTGCTCATATTACTTATACGCCACCCATGTCATGTTATGCCTATCTAAATGAATTACAAAATTTTTCATGCAAAATTCATTAAATTATGATACACAAATTCCATTTCATTGCAAACGCTTTAATGAATATTTGTTGTGGGTTGTAAAGTTTTATAGCGCGCATCGACTTAAATGTTCTTTTATTCTTATTTTAATTTTAATGATGATGATTAACACATTGCAAATAAACTTAATTTTGTATGACGAAATATTCTTACGTTTGTAAGTTTAAAACTACGAAAAAACTATAGACGTCCCTGTAAACAATTTATGCATACAGCAAATACCAGTGGTGGGCCCTGCACGGGATAGCTGTGAGCACCACCCAGGCTGGAACATTGAGGTCCCATCTTTGTGGTTTTTATTGCTGTCACGAGTAGCTTAGCTGAGAGCTACCGGGCGGGTTCACAGGTTGCGGTTAGTGTGCTTCATACGGAGTATTGTGACAATCAGCGGTATCGAGCGGAGAGTCTTAGTAAAAGTTCGGGCGGCACCGACTCTTGCACAAATACTGAGTGCCTATGAAGCTCGATGTGACAAGGCAAGTTATTGGCGCCTTTAAATAACCAATGGCCACACTGTTTCTACGGCGATCGGTCCTTTGGACCGGAACGAGCTTGCTCACCTACAGGGGCTTGACGAAGATCGCCACCTCCACATGAAAATGTGGCTACAACAATAACAACTGCCTTAATAGAGACGTAAAAAAATACGTTAAAAGATATTGAGCTGAAATTTGGCACAGATACGTCTTTTTGATGCACGCTGGTTTAGTTCTACCATATTTGGATATAGCTGCTATATAGACCGATCTGACGATAAAGTGTCTAATGCCCATAAATGCTTTATTTTTTATCCGATTTCGCTGATATTTGAAACAGTGAGTAGTTAAAGGCCTCCCAACATCTGACCCAAATATGGTTCAGATCGGACTATATTTAGATATAGCTGCCATATCGACTGATCTCCAAATAAATGGTTTGAAGCTCATAAAAGCATTATTTTTTAACCGATTTCGCTGAAATTTTAAGTAGTGAGTAGCTTTAAGCCTCCCAATATCTGACCTAAATATGGTTTAGATCGGACTATATTTAGATATAACAGCCATATAGACCGATCTGCCGATAAAGGGTCTGAAGCAAATAAAAGCTTTATTCATTACCCAATTTCACTGAAATTTGAAACAGTGAGTCGGTTTGAGCATGTCGATATCCGAGCTTAATATGGTTGATGTTGGACTATATTTAAATATAGCTGTGGTATAGACCGATCTGCCGATAAAGGGTCTGAAGCCCACAAAAAGCTTTATTTTTTATGCGATTTCGATGAAATTTTAAACAGTGGGTAGTTTTAGGTCTCCCGATATCTGACCCAACTATAGTCAAGGTCGGACAGTATTTATGTATGTTCGTCCGATTTTCATTAATACTGCAATAAAATGGTCATTTGTTAACAAACAGGGGGCCGACAACGAGACAATCACGGCGTCTCGGAGTATTGGAAAGACTAGGAGAAGCAAAAATCCTAACACTAAAATATCAGACAGTGCAGTAATGAGAGACCCAACATAGCCGACGACAGACCCATCACCGACTTAAAGATTCGGAATACTGTGATAGGTAAAGATCCTAATATTGAAACATTAGGCAGCGCAGCGACAGGAGTCTCAATGCAACCCAACGAACAGGGAGCCGATGATGGTACCATCACCTACTCCTAAGAAGCCCAATTACTTAATATTTGGAAGACTAAGATAGGCAAAGATCCTAGTATTGAAACATCAGGCAGTACAGGGAATGAAAACCCAATACAGCTTAACGAACAGAGACCCGACGATGGAACCATTACCGACTTTATAAAGAGTCGGAAGACTAGACTAGGCAAAGAACCTAAAACGATGACATCAGGCAATGACAGAAAGGTCACCTACTCCCAAGATGCCCATCTACTGGAGGACCAATGATTGAGGTAATCCAGATAAACCTCCACCAGAGCGAGACAGCGACATCCGCTCTGATGGAGAAAATCGGAAAGGGCAAGATTCATATTGCCTTAATTCAGGAGCCATAGACGAACCGGAACAAAGTTTCTGGACTGAACCATATCGGCCGAGGACCTCCGTTATTTGCCATAAAAATTTTAATTATACATTTTTTCCACAGAGTTGTCAACGTCGGATGCAATAGTGGAGCATACCTGTCATCACTTTATCTGCCTTTCGACTCTCCGACACCGCCACCCACGTCGGAGCTGCAACGGCTAATAAGGAAAGCTAAACAGACAGGAAATGAGGTACTGATAGGGTGCGATGCGAACTCTCACCACATTTCGTGGGGTAGTACCAACACTTATAATCGGGGCCAAGCCCTGGCATAGGTCTTGGATACTTACAACCTAATAACACTTAATATTGGTAAAACCGCTACCTTTGTTAATAGGATTAGGGAGGAGGTATTAGATGTGACGATATGTTCAGAAAATCTAATCGAAGAGGTTCACAATTGGAGGGTCTCCATGGAACATCTTTCTCTGATCATCGCTACATTAGGATTAGAAAAGCACGGCCAGCGCCGAATCCGATAAGCTCCTAGAATAAGTTGAAAACCAAATGGACAAAATTCGGAAGGCTACCCAGAAGAAGACTTGGGCGACATGATTTAGATTGTCCAAGCATAGAAGACATTGACGAAAATGTTAACAGGATTACGACTGCACTGGTGGGGTCCTTCGAAGACAGTTGTCCTCTTCGGGAAAGGAAATCAGCCCAAGAAAAACCCTGGATGACCGGGGAGATTCGCAATATTGGGAAAGAGGTCCGCAGACTTTTTAACAGAGCACGTCGTAAAAAACGGAAGTTTATTGGGATGTGTATTACACACGGCTCATGGAATACAATAAGATTACCAGAGCGGCAAAATGTGCCTCTCGGAAGCTTTTCTGCGAACAGGTCGATAGCGTTAATGACGCGGCCAAGATAAAAAAGTTTCTCTCAAAAACCCATGTCCAAACTGAATCTTTAGTAGACGACATGGGAGTGAGAGCAGAGACAACGGAGGACGTGTTGAGGCTTTTGATGAAAACCCATTTTCCACAGAATACGAAGGGACTCACGGAGACATCGGAATCTTGGAATAATGACGTTGATCGAAGGTTTATAATTACGGAATTTATGCATTGACATCGAGGGGGCTTTTAACAATATGCGGACCGACACACTGATCCAATCCTTAGACCAGTACCGGGTGGACCCGGTCCTTAGAGACTGGATAAACCATATGCTAAGGAACAGGTGGATAAATTGTGTGTTCCATGGTATAAATATAAGGGAGAAAGTGGCAGAAGGCACGCCACAGGGGGCATTTTATCGCCACTCCTATGGGTGACCTCCATAAATGACCTATTACGGATGGTGACTGAG
Organism: Stomoxys calcitrans; assembly: GCF_963082655.1. Classification (NCBI taxonomy): domain Eukaryota; kingdom Metazoa; phylum Arthropoda; class Insecta; order Diptera; family Muscidae; genus Stomoxys; species Stomoxys calcitrans. Next base: position 28,482,976 of record NC_081555.1, on the reverse strand, counting down.
GAGTGAATTGAACCCGCCTGCGATGTTATAATACTTCTAAGCGGTAAGGGTCCGAACGAGCTATGCAGGAGGGCCGAAAGGGTCTTGCATAGATCCAGAGGTCTCAATGTTAAAGCAGAGAAGACTGAAATATGTTCACGAGGAAGACGAAGGTGGGCCAATTTTACGTACCACGTTTCCTCAATAAGACGATTTCGAAATCTGACAAGGTCGAATAATTGGTTGTGTTCTTGGACAGGAAACTGAATTGGAAGTGTCACATTCAGGAGCGTATTGAGAAGGCTCACAGATGTTGGGCACTATGTAGACGGGCCGTAGGCTCGAAGTGGGGCCTGAATCCGAGGATAGTCCACTTGCTCTACAGCAATACTTACTTTCGCCTCAGTAGTTTGGTGGACTGCTATGGAGAAAAAGTGCAACATATGGACCATACAAGAGGTTCGGAGAGCATGTTGTCTTGGCATAGGGGGAGCGATAAGGACCCCGCCCACTAGGGCACTGGAGACTATTCCAGATATCCGACCCATTGACATACAAATTAAATGTGAGGCAGCCACTGCGGCTATGAGACGAGGATGGGAGCAGCTCATACCGTCTGCTCCCATAATAATGGAAGAGCTTTCCGATCCGATGAACCTTGAAGTCGAGTGCGAGGCACCGCTGCCATCGGCACAGTCTTGGATTGACGGAACCCTAGTATTGCCATCTGGATGATCATTGTCACGGATAGATCAAAGCTAGGGGACAGAGTGGGTCTGGGGGTTTACATTTAGAACCCAGGGACTGAGATCTGTTTTAGACTGTCTGACCATAATACGGTCCAGCAGGCGGAGATCCGGGCGATCACGGAATGCGTGATGTAGTGTGGTGCTTACACAAGGACGTCGAGTGTGAACATCTTTACCGACAGTAAAATTGCCATAAGGGCAATAACTTTTCAACGGCGGTTAACCGCCTAAGACGCTGGGTTCGAGTCTTGGCGAGAACATCAGAAAAAGTTTTCAGCGTTGGCCATCCCTTCCTAATACAGGCGACATTTGTGAGGTACTATATCTTGCAAAAGCTTCTCCCCAAAGAGGTGTCGGTCTACGGCACGCTGATTGAATCTTATATATGAACCTATATATAAATTTGTGTTTGTTTGTAGGTTTGTTTGTATGTTTGTGTGTTCCTTATAGATTCAGAAACGGCTGAACCGATTTTCTTGACATTTTCACAGATGGTGCATAATGATCCCGTGGTGAAAATAGGGTACTACATTTTTTGATATCTCCCTTACCCAAATTTTCAGAAACGCCAGATCTCGGAGATTGGTGGTGCGATTTAAGCGAAATTTTGTGTGCTCTCATATAGTACCCTAAAAATAAAAATTTGGTATCCACATTTCGGATAGGGTACCTTGAGGGGGCCGCCCCACCCTAAAACCTACCAAACATATATTTAGGCCAATCACGTCAATATGGGACTCAAATCAAAGGTATTTAGGATAAGAAAACGTACGTGATATCCAATTGTCGGGCCAAGTGCTAGGGGGACCACCCCAAGCCCCAAAACACCCCTAAATCGGACATATTTACCGACCTTGGCAAAATGGGTCTCAAATGAAAGGTATTTCCGAGTAGAATACGAATCTGATATCCAAATGTGGGACCACGTTTCTGGGGGTCCACCCCTTCCCCAAAACACCCCCTAAACAGGTCTTATTTACTGACCATGGAAATATGGGGCTTAAGTAAAAGGTATTTGAATGTAGAATACGAATCTGATATCCAAATATGGGACCAAGTGTTTGGGGGGCCGCCTTTCATCAAAAACATCCCCCAAAGGGGAAAAATTTACGACCATAGCAATATGGGGCTCAAATGAATGGTCTTTGGGAGTACAGCATGAATTTGATATCAATATTCGGGAAAAGTGTCTATGGGGCCACCACACCCCCACAACATCACCCAAATAGTAAATATTTGCTGACTATTGCAATATGAGGCTCAAATAAGAGGGTTTTTAAAGTGGAACACGAATCCTATATATATTTTCAAGGCCAACACCCCCCAAGCCGGTCATATTTGTCGACTATGGAAATATGGAGCTCAAATTAAAAGTATGTGGAAGTAGACCACGTATCTGATATCAACATTAGGAGCCAACTGTCTAGCGGACGTCCCACCACCATAACAACCCCCAAATAGGACATATTTGCTCACCAAGACAATTTGGGTCTTAAAGAGAGTGGGACTAAATATTCATAGTTTTTAGGTCCAATACCCCAAACAGGACATATGTGCTGACTTTTGCAATAAGGAGTTTAAATGAGATTAGAAAACGAATTTGATATCCAATTTGAGGGCAATGGCAATATGGGGTTCAAATAAATGATATATAGATATATGAGAATAGAGCACGTTGCTGATATATTTTCAGGGCTTAGTGTTTGGGGGACCACCTCAATCCCCTAAACACCCATAAATCGGGCATATTTACCGACCATGTCTATGTGGAGCTTAAATGAAAGGAATTGGGGGGTAGAGCAAGAATTGATACCCATTTTCGAGACCAATTTTCTGGGGGTCTACCCCTTTTCCTAAATACCTCACAAACAGCAATTTTTTACTGACCATCACAATATGGGGCTCAAATGAAGGTATTTGGGAGTAGAATACGAATTTAATATCAAAATTTAGGACCATGTATTAAGGGCATCATCCCTTTCCTAAAACACCCCCAAAGGAATAAAAATTTTCGACCATGCCAATATGTGGCTCAAATAAAAGGTATTTGAGATTAGAAAACGAATTTGATAACCTATTTTGGGGCCATGTGTGTGGGAGACGCCTTATCCTGTAAACTCTTCTTAAGCCAATGGCAATATGGGGTTTAAATAAATGGCATTTGAGGGAAGAGCACGATGCTGATATTTTTTTAGGGCCAAGTATTTGGGGGACCACCTGTTCCCCGAAAACACCACTAAATCAGAAATCATGAGAATATCGGGCTGAAATGAAGTATTCTAAGAATGGAGTACACCTTACATACAAACTTAAATTCGTAGACCAATAAAGATCATATGGGATTCAGATAAAGGCACTTATATTGTTGAACTCTTAGTCAAGTTAGCATGGTAATTCACGAAAAAATCTTCGAAAATAAATATTCCAAGGAAACTTTTGTTCCATATGAAGTAAAAGAAGGCGCAGCGGAGCGGGCCCGGGTCAGCTAGTACGGCTATAAAAAGGAGGTCCCTTATCATTGATCATAAACTTGAATCGGACAGCATTTATTGACATGTGAGAACTTTGCCCACTGTTCTTTAATGGAATGTAGGTGGGAAATTTGCATAGCGATCAGGCTGGTTCAGCGATAGGAATAGGAACACATCTTCCTTCTCCAATGAAATCGCAATGGGCTAGAATGTGTAAGGGAAACTGATTGCAGATTCCCACTAAAACCTTATCTAGACCTATAAGAATCTGTTGTTTTATTTGATATTTATTTGACTAAACATTTTCAAAGTTTTGTTGTTTTAAGTTAATCGCATGATTTTAGTCTTGATTAATATTCCATTTCATTTAAATTGTTTCAAGGATTCTGGGTGCCTAAAATTAACCATAGACTTTTACATTTTTCAAGTACATGCACCAGTGCGTACACTACATTTTCTCCATAGAGATTTTGGACGTTTCAAAATTCCTAAAAATTCCTTCTATGGTTTTTAAGGTTCTAGATTTTAGTCAAATACTTTATGGCAGTATTAAGGCTACCAAGTCCCCTTGTTAGGTTTACCTCCTAACATAAGCTGCTAATAAACATATTCCAGTTCGTTAATTTCTTATAACAAAATTTCACCAATTAAGTTATAGTTCTTCAATATTTTGATTAAATTTTATTTTTTATATTTTTGATTGGTTTTCTAAAACACATTACAAACATACATACAAAATAAACTTATGCCATGTATATATTGTATATATTAACTCACGTTCAAATTCTTATATATTCCTGTTTGCGTCTTGGGCTATACTAAATATACTGCATTGAGTGCATTGAGCTTAACTACGTACATACATATAGGTATGGGCTTAAACATTTCATAAATATACTTATGTATATATAAATACATAAATGGTAATTATTGTTTTTGTATAGTTTAGTATATTCGTTTTATTGTCTTAAAATTAGAAAAAAATACGCTTGTGGTCGCATGTGTGGACAATGGTTTTTTTTTTCTCTCATGCTACTAGCTATGATCAAAATATTTGGTCTCAGGAACCTTATTCTTTGGTGGATGTAAAAAAAATATATAAAGTAGCATTTAGCATTAAGGTTTTGCCTTCACAAAAGGAAACATTTGTAAAAAAATCTTAGGTTAGGTTAGAGATTTTTCTTCATTTCTTAATTTAGTCCAGTAATTTATAAAGCAACTGTAACTTAATGTGGGGAGATTCCACATTCAACACAGGTTGGCCAAATTCATCAACATACTTATCGTAATACTGTTCCAGCAGTACCTCAAAGCCATGGGATTTTAAAATCTTTTGGGAGAAAATGCCAGTGGCATCGGCCTTCATGATCTGTAAGGAACATATTATGTGATGACCATGTTCCAAGTTTCATTGTTTAAATGCTTACCTTATATCCATATTCTTTGGCTAAATCCTCACTATGCCTCACCAAATGTTTGGCTATACCTTGGCCTCGATACTGACCATCCACTGATAATATACGCAAATCAAATGCCTTGTCCACATTGAATCTTTGAAATATGTCTTCTTTAAGATTGAGGGTATATAAAAGTTGGAATATTTTCTTAAATTTCACATCGTCATTCAATTCTAGTTTCTTTTGTGATGTTAAAATATCACCTGGACGCAAAATGCCATTTAAGATGACTCCAGCAATCTGAAAATGAGATATGCCATTTTTTAAAAGCTTTATTTATTAAAAATTTAATTTTTTAGAAAATTTTGTGAAAGTGTTTTTTACAGAAAATTTTGTTTATTTATTTTATAGAAAAATTTTAAATTTTATATAAAACTAGCTGACCCGGGCCCGCTCCGCTGTGCCTTCTTTTACTTTATATGGAACAAAAGTGTCCTTGGAATATTTATTTTGGACAATTAAAGACCTTTTCGTGAAATACCATGCTAACTTGACTAACAGTTTAACAATATAAGTGCCTTTATCTGAATCCCACATGTGCTTTATTGGTCTACGAATTTAAGTTTGGATGTAAGGTGTACTCCATTTTTAAAATACTTCATTTCAGCCCGGTATTCTCATGTCTGATTTAGTGGTGTTTTCGGGGAAGAGGTGATCCCCCAAATACTTGGCCCTGAAAAAATATCAGCATCGTGCTCTTCTCTCTAATACCATTTATTTAAACTCCATATTGCCATTGGCTTAAGAGGAGTTTACACGATGAGGAGTCCCCCAAACACATGGCCCCAAAATAGGTTATCAAATTAGTTTTTTAATCTCAAATACCTTTCATTTGAGCCACATATTGGCATGGTTGACAAATTTTTTCCCTTTGGGGGTGTTTTGGGAAAGGGGTGATAGCCTAAATACATGGTCCTACATTTGGATATCAAACTCGTATTCTACTCCCAAATACCTTTATTTGAGCCTCATATTGTGATGGTCACTAAAAAATTGCTGTTTGTGGGGTATTTTGGGAAAGGGGTAGACCCCTAGAAAATTGGACCCGAAAATGGGTATCAATTCTTGCTCTACCCTCTAATACTTTTCATTTAAGCTCCACATTGATATGGTTGGTAAATATACCCGATTTAGGGGTGTTTTGGGGATTGGGGTAGTCTCCCAAATACTAAGCCCGGAAAATATATCAGCAACGTACTCTATTCTCATATAACTTTATATCATTTATTTGAACCCCAAACGGCTTGGGGGTGTTTTGGGGAACGGGTGGCCACTCAGTGAGTTGGCCTTGAACATATAAATCGGATTCGTGTTCCACTTTAAAAACCCTCTTATTTGAGCCTCATACTGCAATAGTCAGCAAATATTTACTTTTTGGGTGGTGTTGTGGGGGTGGGGTGGCCCCATAGACACTTTTCCCGAATACTGATATCAAATTCGTGGTTTACTCCCAAAGATTTTTCATTTGAGCCCCATATTGCTACGGTCGTAAATTTTTCCCCTTTGGGGGATGTTTTTGGTGAGAGGCGGCCCCCCAAAACACTTGGTCCCATATTTGGATATCATATTTGTGTTCTACATTTAAATACCTTTTATTTAAGCCCCATATTCCCATGGTCAGTAAATAAGTCCTGTTTGGGGGTGTTTTGGGAAAGGGGTGGACCCACATTTGGATATCAGATTCGTATTCTACTCGCAAATATCTTTCAATATTGCCATGGTCGGTAAATATGTCCGATTTAGGGGTGTTTTGGGGCTTGGGGTGGTACCCCATCTGAAATTTGGATACCAAATTTTTATTTTTAGGATACTATATGAGAGCACAAAAAATATCGCTTAAATCGCACTACCCATCTCCGAGATCTGGCGTTTTTGAAAATTAGTGTTAGGGGGAGGGTCCGCCCCCCCCCCCCCTCCCCCTTCAGATATGAAAAAATGTAGTACCCTATTTTCACCACTGTGTCATTATGCACCTTCTGTGAAAATTTCAAGAACATCGGTTCAACCGTTTCTGAGTCTATAAGGAACACACAAACATACAAACAAACCTACAAACAAACACAAATTGAATTTTATATATAAGATTTTGTCAAAAATAAATTTTTACAGAAAATTTGTCAAAATTTTATTTCTGAAGAAAATCTTGTCAAAATTTTATTTCTATAAAAATTTTGTCAAAATTTTATTTCTATAAAAAATTTTAATTTTTAATAATTTAATTTTTATATAGAACTAGCTTTGCGATAAGCGTTTGCAGCCCTTTTTTGACATGGTCCAAATAGCTTTCAATAGAGGCATAATTTTTGTTTGGGGCGACCCGGAAATCGACCTAAATTTTTATATAATTTTCGTATTTTTCTCTCAAATACCTTTTGTTTGAGTCCCATTTTGTCCCGTTCAGTGTATACATACATATGGCATTTGGGGATGGGGATGGGGCGCCCCCCCTACACTTCTACACTTAAACACCTTTAATTTTATGCCCATATTGTCCCAATACGTAAACATGCCCGTTTACTCTACCATCTATGAAAAACGGTTCAGCAGTTTTAAGTCTATTCGGAACAAACAAACAAAGCGCAATGCTTAAATTTTTATTTTGTATAAAAGATTTGCCTTGCAAGAGGCGTACTCAATAGGTAGGGTTAAGCTTAAAAGGCAAAAAACAAACATGCCGCTTATATCAAAATCCCAATTTGTGATTCGATTTCCTAACACCAACAACCATGACATTGATTGATTGATTTGATTTAGCGTACTGTTTTATTACTTTACCTGATTGTTGTCTGCCACAGCCATAAAACTTAAATTATCCTCTAATGTTTCCAAACTATGATGTTCTAGATCACGATTTCCAAAACCACGTTGGCATAAGCCAGCAGCTTTGTTTAAAGGTTCATCGGCAAAGAAATTGTCTCTTAAATGTCGTATGACATCATCGTAACGATCTTCTGTGATAAGTTTATACTCCATTGTGGAAATTAGCTGAAAAAAAGAAAATATTAAAAAAAACATAGAAAAAAATTTCGAATAGAAAAAAAAATAAATATTTTAAATAATTGGCTCCAAAGCTGAAAAATATCCAGTTGAGATCATACACGTTCAGATAAAAACAAGCAAAATGAAGTTTTAAACTAAGATTTTCATAACAAAGTTGATTTTATTTAACTTTCATGTCGTTCCACTCTCGTAAAGTTAATGCGAAATTCTATTTAATTGCAAAGCGTATAACAGACATTTGTTTGTGGTTGTTAAGTTTTCAAGTGTACGTCGATAAAATTTTTGAACTAAAAAAATAGCATAGTACATTTTACGGTAATAAAACGATTAGTATATGAGAGGTATATCTAAATCCGAAACGACTTTCAAACAGATTGTTTGAAAATTGTTGTTACTACGGCCATATAAGTGGTGATACATATAATCAGGTGATACATATATATGGGAACTATATACAAATCTGAACCGATTTTGATCAAATCTTGCAGATATGTTAAGATCAGTAACAAAGCAATCCATGCCAAATTTTGTGCAGATCGGTTGAAAATTTTAGCTACTACGGACATTTAAGTAAAAATCGATCGCTACATATTTATGGGAGCTATATCTTAATCTGAACCGATTTTGACGCAATTTTGTAGATATGTTAAAATCAGTAACAAACGAGAGTTATAGGAAAATCCTTCCTGTCAAATTTCGAGAGAATCGGTTAACAAATGACCATTTTATTGCTGTATTACTGTAAATCGGACGAACATATATATGGGGCTATATCCAAATCTGAACCAATTTCTATGAAATTAACCATTAATATCGAGAGTTATAAAAAAATCCTTCCTGCTGAACTTCGAGAGAATCGGTTAACAAATGACCATTTTATTGCTGTATTACTGCAAATCGGACGAACCTATATATGGGAGCTATATCCAAATCTGAACCGATTTTTTCCAATTTCAATAGGCTTCGTCTCTAGGGCGAAAAACATGCCCATACCAAATTTAAAGACGATCGGATGAAAATTGCGACCTGTCTGCAGACGGACAGAAAGATAGACGGACATAGCTAAATCGAATCAGAAATGTTGCCAGCATTAAGGGGGGAAAACCAACGCTGACATTTTTATCTCATGGTCTCGCAAGGATTCGAACCCAGGCGTTAAGCGTCATAGCTTACCTCTGCGCTACGGTGGCCTCCATATCGCCCTTTTATATGTCCCTCTGTCATCTCATAAGTTTTTCATTCAACTACAATAAAAGTTATCTACACTATTGCTCCAGTTTTTTGCAACACCCTCATTTCTCGCAAAAATTAATTTACGCCATGTAATAAAATTTCAATTTTCTTCTTACCGGCCACATCAATTAACATATTTACGTACTGTGTGAAAAAAAGGGAATACAACGTAGGCTGCACCATGTTGCATAGCAAAACAGTTCAGCGTTTGTCTCTTAAAGCAATTAACGGCAATTTTATGCCGCTAGTAGACAACGTAGGCGCATCGCATCCCCATACCATTTGGCATTATTTATTGCAAATTATTTGAGAATTATTGCCATGATGCTAAAAACCAATTAATAATGGTTTGTTTGTAAACAAGCGATTAATGTGAACAGGCCGGAGAGTTCCCTCTCTGCAGATGGCACAAATGTTGGAAAAACAAAAATTGCCTAATAAATTAGCCAATTAATAATTAATAAAAAGCAATACTCTGTTGTTTATTAGTCTACGTTGCTCTTGTTGGCTCTTAGAAGTTTGCGAAAATTGTCGCAGACATAATGAAGCTTCTGATGTTGTAACGTGGATGTTGAAGCAACGCACAAGGGATAAATTCATGGAAGATGAATGCAACGGAGATACTACATGTTGTGCTGTAAAAGATGCAAAAAGATATTGAGAGAGGGAAAAATATAAGGCGAAATCTTAAAATTTGCTGGAAATTACCCCGGTGTGCTTTGATCTACCTTTAAGTTGTTGCGGCCCACTTTTGATATGGTCAAAATTGTAAAATAATTTATATGTGTATTTAACTCTCAAATACCTTTCAATAGCACCCCATATTATCCCGTTCGGTCTACATATCCATTTGGTGCATAATTTTGGGATGTGACCCCAATTTTTTTATATAAGTTTTTATTCTACTCTCAAATACCTTTCGTTTGAGTCCCATATTGATCGATCTACATGATCGTGTGAGAGTGGTTTTTGTTGTGGGGCGGTCCCCCTTGAACTTGACCTCACATTTTTATATAAGTTTCGTATTCTACCCTCAGATACCTTTCCTTCTAGTCCCATATTGTCGTGTTTGGGGTATATGTGCATTTGGGGCATAATTTTCGGATGGGACGACTCCCCTGGGAATAGACCCTAGATTTTAATCTAAGTTTCCTATTCTACTTTCGAATACTTTTTGTTTGAGTCCCAAATTATCCCTTGCGGTCTACATATCCGTTTGGGGATGTTTTATGCAAAATTTGTATATCAAGTTAGTATTCCACTCTTAAATACCTTCAATATGATAAACAAATTGTCCCAATCAATAAACATGTCCATTTGGATGGGGTTTTGGGGTAGGGCCTATCTGGGGGAACGACCTAAATTACGTGTTTTTGGATTACCATAAGCGTGCAAACCAAATTTCGCGCACTCATCTCCGAGATCAGGCGTTTTCACAAATTGGAGTAAGGGGAAGGGTCGGTTCCCCCTTCGGACATAAAAAATAGGGTACCCTTTTTTATATGACAGCTATATCAGTTTATTGACCGATTTCAACCATACTAAGCACAGTTGTTGGAAGTTATACCAAAACACCTCATGCAAAATTTCAGCCAAATCGTATAATAATTGCGCTTTCTAGTGGCTCAAGAAGTCAAGTCCCAAGATCGGCTTATATGACAGCTGTATCAGGTTATTGACCGATTTCAACCATACTAAGCACAGTTGTTGGAAGTCATAACAAAACACCTCATGCAAAATTTTAGCCAAATCGAATAAGAATTGCACTTTCTTGTGGCTCAAGAAGTCAAGATCCATGATCGGTTTATATGGCAGCTATATCAAAACATGGACCGATATGACCCATTTACAATCCCAACCGACTTACACAAATAGGAAGTATTTGTGCAAAATTTCAAGTGACTAGCTTAACTCCATCGAAAGTTAGCGTGATTTGAAGACAGACGAACGGACAGAAGGACGGACGGACAGAAGGACGGACGGACAGAAGGACGGACCGAAAGAAGGACGGACGGACAGAAGGACGGACGGACAGAAGGGCGGACATGGCTAGATCGACCTAAAATGTCATGAAAAATTTCAAGTGGCTAGCTTAACTCCTTCGAAAGTTAGCGTGATTTGAAGACAGAAGGACGGACGGACGGACAGAAAGACGGACGGACGGACAGAAGGACGGACGGACAGATGGACGGACGGACAGATGGACGGACGTACAGTTGGACGGACGTACAGAAGGACGGACGGACAGAAGGACGGACGGACAGAAGGACGGACGGACGGACAGAAAGACGGACGGACGGACAGAAGGACGGACGGACAGAAGGACGGACGCACAGAAGGACGGACGGACAGAAGGACGGACGGACAGAAGAACGGACGGACGGACAGAAGGACGGACATGAATAGATCGACCTAAAATGTCATGACGATCAAGAATCTATATACTTTATGGGGTCTTTGACGAATATTGCGAGGAGTTACAAACAGATTGAAGAAATTAGTATACCCCCATCCTATGGTGGAGGATATAAAAAGCGCAACACTTTGATTTTCATCCGTTTGCAACACATAGAAAAACCTCCTTTTCCGAACCTACAAAGTGTATATATGTCGAGTCGTTGTAAAATTCTAAGTTGATTTAACGATGTCCGTCGGTCTGTCCCTCCGTCCGTCAGTTGTAATCACCATACAGTCTAAAAATTGAGATATTGAGCTGAAATTTGGAACAGATCCGTGTTTCCTGCTTACGTAGATTTATAGTTCTTGAATGAGCCAAATCGGATTGTATTTGGATATAGCTGCCATATATACCGATCTGCCGGTTTAGGGCTTAAAGCTCATAAACGACTCATTTATTTCCCAATTCCACTGAAATTTGGAAGATTGAGTTTGACAAGGCATGCCATTGTCCAAACTGCAGATGGTCGAGATCGGATTTTATTTGATACAGCTTCCATATTGACCGATCTGCCGATTCAGGGTCTTAAGCTCATAACAGGCTGAGATTTAAAACAGAGAGTTAAACTATGGCTCCCGATATCTATCCTGAATATAATCCATATGGGGCAATATTTACATTTGACTGCCATATAGACCAATCTGCCTATTCTGAATCTTAAGCACATAACAGGCGCATTTATAACCCAATTTCGCCGATATCTGACCCGAATATAATCCATATCGTGCTGTTTACATATAGATGTCATATATACCGATTTGCCGATTCATGATCTTAAGTCCATAATATAACCTGATTTAGTTAAGATTTAGAACAGGAGGCCACCGTTGCGCAGGGCTTAGCATGTCCGCCTATGACTGTGAACGCCTGGGTTCGAATCCTGGCGAGGTCATCACAAAAAATTTTCAGCGGTGGTTTTCCCCTCCTAATACCGGCAACATTTGTGACGTAGGTATACCAAAGAGATATCGTACTGCGGCACTCCGTTCGGACGCGGCTATAAAAACGAGGCCCCTTATCATTGAGCTTAAACTTGAATCGGACTGCACTCATTGATATGTGAGAAGTTTGCCACTGTTCCTTAGTGGAATGTTCATGGGCAAAATTTGCATTTGCAATTTGGGTTACACTAGACATCTCGTTGTCCATATCGGACGATATTCTGATACAGCTATCACATACACCGATCTGGCGATTTAGAGTCTTAAGCTCAAAAAAACAAATTCAAAAGCCGATTTCGCTGAAATTTGGAACATTGAGTTTGACAAGGCCTGCCGTTGTCCAAACTGCAGATGGTCGAGATCAGACTTTATTTGTCGTATTGACCGATGTGCCGATTTAGGGTCTTAAGCCTATTAAAGACGCATTTATTATACAAATTCTTTGAAATTTGGGACTATATGCAGAGAAAGCTTTCATGTAGAAGGATCTGCCGATTTATGGTTTAAATCCCATATATTTACATACGATTTCTTGTCTGATTTCGCTGAAGTTTGAAACTGTGGTGCATATAAGGCCTTTTTTATGCCAAAAATAAATATGATCCTGATAGGCCCATATTTGGACATAACTTAGAATAAAGTAGATAGTTTTAATTAAATAAGATTTTTAATACCCTTGGTGTTGGATATCCAAAACTATTGTGCGGACGAACTTAATACGTTTTTACTTACTCGTATCGCATTTGTCAAGTCCTTTGCCTGGTATCTTTTTATAGGCAAACAAAGGATAATGGATAAAAGTTTCTATGCTTTTGGAGCTATATCAGTGTATGAATCGGCTTGGATGTTGGAGACCATAGTAGATGCGATTATGCAAAATTTCAACCAAGTCCTGTTTATATGGGGCTATATCAGATTATATACCGATTCGGCCATATTTGGCACTTTACTAAAACAGCAGTTTTTGTTTGCTGAAAATAAGAAAGCAGGCAGCAAAAATAGAACTGCTGATTAGCAAACATTTCTAACGACCTTAGATGTCAAAAAAATTCTTTATTTATATATTTCTCCTTATGCCAATCAAAACTACATTTGGATATCTCTTGCCTAACTCGAACTAGACAATTCTATTTTTTGGTATTTTTCTATTCATTCGGCGTTAATGGACCTGGTTCTCTTTTCAGTTAACAATGAACATCTTCCTTTGCTTTACTAATCACTTGTCTAGTTTTACTGACTTCTTATAATGACTGTCAATCATGTAAAAAATTCCAATTTTCTTAAAAAATAATGTTATCCTGCAATCGATTTCTTTTGATAATGTGTACTCAGACACAATCATACATACTTGTAATTTTTTACTTTCTTCATCATACATACACGATGAACTACACAGCAGATTCTTAAGATTATGCACACATTCTACACTGTGCTGTGTATCAACAATCCATCACACACAATGTGTGCCAAGAGGCGGATACGCATATACACATTCATACTAACACACTGGCACAATCACTAGAACGGAAGCAACAACCACCTGTCGCCATGGTGGCAGCAAGTAATCACACTCGTAATTTCACTACCAATCATTTACTACCATTCAAATATTTATCAGAAGATGAATGTGTGCAAAAGCCGGAGGCGAAGAGGTTGAGGATGATGATGAGGATGATGATGATGATGATGGCGAAGATGATTGCCCTTTAAATTACTTTGTCGAGCTTCCATTACTGTTGTTGGTGATTTTGCTTTGCAAATTTTGCTTTTTTATCATAATCCTATTATAATCTCTTCCAATGTGAAACCATTAACGTAATAGCATTTAAGGCTTATGCATGCATGCAGTTGTATATGTATGTGTTGCTGTTCCTCTCAGTTACTCACGTTCCCTAAGAACGAATGCATTTTTGTGATTTATTCTCTAATCTCAGTTGAAATAGAGCGTGTTGACCACAGGGAGAGAATAAGAGTTTCAACCTAAAGGATTGCCCATGAACTGCAGCCACTATGGCAACAAAAGAGTACTATAACATATACTCGTAGAGTACAATAACTGGTTTAATTATAATTTGTCACACGCACGCTTATTTTGTATATAACTCACACTCCAACTCTTATGGTGTTTGTGACTGACTCTTAGGGGAACCCAACAAGTGCCAAATGAATTATTAAAGCATATATTAAAGCACGCATACACAAATTTGAGTCATATTTAAAAATAAAACTTCAAAACCAACAGCTATTTAAATATTTTAAACCATACACTAGTTAGGGTATATCTTACTACCTACTGCCTGTTATTAATATTCTTTACTATTTTCAATAAATCTTATTTTTTTTGTTAATTTTTTTTTTATTATTTTCTAAGCTTATTTAAAGTAAAAAAAAAGCTTTGTCATCCGCAATATTTTTTCGGGGGAAAAAAAGTAAACCGTTCCGTTTGAATTTTGCCACTACACTAAACATTGAAAAGTCAAATAACAGAAAATCTAAAGGAAATTCCCCCCCCAACACTAACACAGTCATTTGCCAATGAAGAAAGTGATGCTGGGATGTAGAGGACGATAACACAAAACCGAGTGATTTTGAGCTGAATGTTTGATTGTGTGTGATACGATGTGATGGGATGTGATATTTGGTCATACTTACATACACGCATATGATACGCATCAGTGATGAGAAAAGGGCTCGTTAAATGGAACAAGTAAAAGTGTGCCAAGTTCGGCCGGTCCGAATTTTGGGAAGCCACCAACATAGATTCTTCTAAAACATGGGAACTAAATCTAGTTATAGACGGAATTGGACAGTTGTTGCAAAACACTATATGCAAAATTTCAGGCAAATTGGAAAAAAAAATCGCGATTTGTAAGGGCTCAAGAAGTCAAATCGGGAGATTGGTTTATATGGGAGCTATATCATGTTCTTGACCGATTTGAACCGTACTTAGCACAGTTGTTGGGAGTCTTAACATAACACCATGTACAAAATTTCAGCCAAATCAGATGAAAATTGTGGCTTCCAGGGGCTCAAGAAGTCAAATCGTTTTATGTGGGAGCTATATCAGGTTCTTGACCGATTTGGACCGTACTAGGCACAGTTATTGGAAGCCATAACCGAACTATAACCGGTTGAACGCGTAAAGCTGGCCGTTTGAAATTTTGTACAGATACTTTATATTGATGTAGGTCGTTGAGGATTGCAAATGAGCCATATCGTTTCAGATTTGCGTTTCAGATAGCCACCGTATAAACCGATCTCCCGATTTGATTTCTTTAGCCCATGGAAGCCACAATTCTTATCCGATTTGTCTGAAATTGTGTGTAACGACTGCTCCTATGGCCTTCAACATACATGCCAAATGTGACTTAAATCGGTTGATAACCTGATATAGCTCCCATATTAACCGATTTCCCGATTTTACTTCTTGAGCATCTATAGTGTGTAATTCTTATCCGATTTAGCTAAAATTTGGTACAGTGACATTTAATCTAACCACAAACATACATGCCAATATGGGTTGAATCGGTACATAACCTGATATAACTCCCATATAAACCGATCTCCCGATATATCTTCTTGAGCCCCCATAGGGCGCAATTCTTATCCGATTTGGCTGACATTTTGCACAATGACTTTAAAATCCAACATCCAAAGCAAGTATGGTTCGAAACGATCCATAACCTGATATAGCTCGAATAGCAGGCAATTTTTATCCATTATCCTTTGTTTGCCTATAAAGAGATAGCGGGCAAAGAACTTGACAAATGCCATCCATGTTGGAGGGTATATAAGATTCGGCCCGGCCGAACTTAGCACGTTTTTACTTGTTTTTTCTTAAACTTAGTTTTCAATCCCATTTATGAATTCATGCCTACCGGTCCGTATGTGTTCCAATTTTTCTGCCAACTAAAAACTCGCCAAAACCTTTGTTCGGCAACTTTGCAGCTCATTGCAGTTTATGCCAAATATAATAATAATTTTGGCAAAATTATTTGATCAAGGTGAGAACTCTATTTATCGAAACAGACGTCAAGCCAAAAATAACGTTTGACACTTAAACAGAACCTCATTTATTTGCATTAATCTAATATTTACTTAACACTAACACTAGGTACTAAATTATTAAACGCGAGCTAAATTCGATCGAGCCGAATCTTGGTTACCCACCACCATGAATTAACAAGTGAGGAAAGACAGAAGTCGAGCCAAGCCGACTATATAATACCCTGCGACACCAAATCTGACTATTGCAAATTTTCCCATGAACATTCCATTAAGGAACAGGGGCAAACTTCTCACATATCAATGAGTGCAGACCGATTCAAGTTTAAGCTCAATGATAAGGGGCCTTCTTTTTATAGCCGAGTCAGAACGGCGTGCCGCAGTGCGACACCTCTTTTAAGCAGAAGTTTTTACATGACAAAGTACCTCGCAAATGTCGCTAGCATTAGGAGGGTATAACCACCGCTAATATTTTATGATTTGAACCCCTAGGATTTGAACCCAGAAGTTCAGCGTCATAGGCGGACATGCTAACCTCTGTGGGCTCTACCTCCATAATAGGGCATACCAAATAAAAGATATATGTTTATGGGAACTATACCCAAACTGAAGTTGTTGAAGTTTTGCGCACAAATTTAGACGTCAAATCAAACATCTCGCGCAAAATTTTGTAAAGACCGAACCAAAACTGTGGCTGCTACAGTCATAATAGGCCACATCGGGTGAAAGATATATATGAGAGCTATATCTAATTCTGAAACTATTTTGTTGAAATTTTGAGCACAAATCGAAACGTTAAATCAAACACCTCCTGCAAAATTTTTTAAAGATCAAATGTCTATAGCCTTAATGGGCCACACCGGATGAAAGATATGTATGGGAGCTATATCCAAAAGTGAACCGATTTTAATGAAATTTCGCGCACAAGTTGAGACGTCAAATCATACACCTCGTGGATGATTGTTCGTTAAGATCGGACCAAAACTGTGGCTGCTGCAGCCATAATAAGACACACCAGATGAAAGATATGTATATGGGAGCTGCATGTAAATCTGGACCGATTTCTTCCAAAGTCAACAACGTCCGTTCTTGGGTTAATAAAATAGCATGCACAAAATTTGATGGTAATAGGACAACAAATGGGACATGTACCATGATTACAAGAGTTCATGGACAGACAGACGGACATGTCAGACTCGTCTCCTTATTACCATTGCAAACAAATGCCCAAAGTTATAATACCCTGTTCCACAGTTGTGGTGTAGGGTATAAAAACTATCCTCGCCATTTTATTCACATAAATATTTTTGTTCAGAATTTTTTAGAATATTTTTTTTTGTATATTTGAACATTTGTCGAAAATGTGTTCAAAGTTTATTTTTTTTTTCAAAACTTACGACGAAATCTGCACACAAATAAGTACCCACAATGACTAGGTGCCATCACTGACCAAAACATATACACAAATGACCGTTTACATTTAATTCTGCACAGCATTGCCATGTAGGTTTTACTAAATGGGGGAATATGGAAAAATTCTGCTCACCTGTAACCATAACACAGAAGTACGTAATAAATTGGCAAACATATAATAGAAATAAAGGATTTTAGGTATATGAAACCTCTTACCCTTAAAGCACCACCCAAAAATAAAAGTGGGCCCATCGAAACAATATGGAACTCAAATGAAAGGTATTTAGGAGCAGTGTATGAGTTGGATATAAAAAAATTGGTCCAAGTACTTAGAAGCCCGCGCCTACCCCAAAACCTCATCAAATAGACCTATTGTCATGACAATATAGGACACAAATGAAAAGTCTTCATGGGTAGATTACGAATATGGTATTGAAAATGAGGTTCAAGTCATGCGATCTGTATAGGCTCAAAAGGGCTGACCCGATTTTCTTGAAATTTTGCACAATTGGTATTGGGTTGCCCAAAAAGTAATTGCGGATTTTTCACAGCTTGTGACTCTGTAGTTGCATTCTTTCTTCTGTCAGTTATCAGCTGTTACTTTTAGCTTGCTTTAGAAAAAAAGTGTAAAAAAAGTATATTTGATTAAAGTTCATTCTCTTTTATTAAAAATGCTTTTACTTTCTTTTAAAAAATCCGCAATTACTTTTTGGGCAACCCAATATTAGAAGCGGGAGGAAAATCCCTTTACCTTAATCTTCAAAAACACCAGATGAGAGGTATCCCTCAAAACCCGCCCAAACGGATACAAAGACCGTTCAGCGCAATATGAGGCTCAAATGAAATGAACTAAAGAGTAGAGAACAAATTGTGCATGCACATTCGGGACTAAGGGTTTAGGGTACGCCCGTCCCCCAAAAATCCACCAAACCAGACATGTTTACCAACCATAGCAAAATGGGACTCATATAAGAGATGTTTGGGTAAACGCTTTCGAACCCAAGGCTTTAGACGGGCACGGTTCAGCTAGTAACATCCATAAAAACAAACCCCTGCTTTTACGTCATTTTTTTTTTACGCCATTTTTTATTCCCATTATTTTAAAAAGATATGTCGTCTATTCCAACTCTTGTTAAGGATGATCAAACGTTCACTGACCCGTTTGATAAGGCTAACCTCTTGGCTGATATATTTGCAGGGAACTCTTCCCTGCCGAATGGCAATCAACCACACTCCTTAATCGAAAATGTACCTGGTGTCATGCCCCAAATATATTTTCGAACTCGTGGAGTTAAAAGTGTTCTTGAGAATCTTGACGTAAATAAATCCCCGGCCCGGATGGCATACCAACACTTGTCTTACGCAGATGTTCTTCGACGCTCGCTCGTCCATTAAGAAACCTTTTCAACCTTGCCTACCATGCGGGAGTCTTCCCGGCGCGTTGGAAGGTTGCGAACGTTTAACCAATACCCAAAAAGTGTGAGGCAAACAACACTGCGAATTATCGGCCAATTGCGATATGCTCCGCTCTCTCCAAAGTCATGGTGAGCATGGTTAATCACCATCTTGTGAGGTATTTGGAGTCGAATGGCCTTATTAGCGACCAAAAGTATGGGCTCCGCAGAAATCGCTCTATAGGCACTTCTGTCGGAACGTTTAAGTCCCTCAATCCATCAGTTTGGTGAGAGTAAGGTTGTGGCTCTTGGTATCTCCAAGGCATTTGATAGGGTCTGGCATGGTGAACTACTATCAAAGCTTGTGGTGTCTGTAATGGCTTCGTTCGATTTATTTCGAGCTTTCTCAGAGATCGCACTATTCGAGTCGTTATAGATGGGTTCTTTCATCCAATGAGCATAAATTGACCGCAGGTGTACCACAGGGCTCTGTTCTTTCTCCTTCTCTTTTTTTTTTTTGTTTTCATCAACGATCTGTTGGGTCAGACATCGAAACCGATCTACTCATTCGCGGATGACAGTGATCTCTGTCATTCGTACTCATTCCACCATAGGCCGAGTCTTCGAGATATTGAGGACAAGAGGCGGGTTATGGATGATACACTCTGCCAGGATTTGCTGGCCATTTCTGAGTGGGGTCGAATGAATCGAGTCGATTTTAATGCACGGAAGACTCAGTGCTGCATGTTGTACTCCAGGGCTCCGTTCTTCCTCCTTCTCTTTTTCTTATTTTCATCAACAATCTGTTGGGTCAGACATCGAAACCGATCTACTCATTCGCGGATGACAGTAATCTCTGTCATTTGTACTCATTCGACCATAGGCCGAGTCTTCGAGAGATTGAGGACAAGAGGCGGGTTATGGATCTGCCAGGATTTGCTGGCCATTTCTGAGTAGGGTCGAATGAATCGAGTCGATTTTAATGCACGGAAGTCTCAATGCTGCTAATTGTCACACAAACGATTCGCTGACCCATAACGATCATCTTTGTCTATCAACGCTATAGGTGTTGAGCAATCAGAAGCTCTTGATGTTCTGGGCATGAAAATACAAAGTAATGTCCGTTGGGCTAAACATGTATTTGAAGTGTCGAAAGAAGCATTCAAGTGTTTGGGCTTCCTTAAACGGTGTAAGAATTACTTTACTCCGTTTGATCCTCTTAACATCTACACCACTTTGATAAGGCCGAAAATAGAGTACAGCTCACATGTATGGGCTGGAGCTTCAAAATCACCCCTGGAGCTACTGGACCGTGTACAGAGGAGAGTGATGCCGTTGATTGGGGACAGTAAGGTATCCAACCTTATTGCCTCCTTTGATCATCGTCGCAATGTGGGTTGTTTGCGCTGTTCTATCGGTACTTTCATGGTGTGTGTTCATCTGATATTCGTCTTCTTATTCCTGATGTAAGGATGTATGTCAGGGATACTAGACATCTCAGGAACTCACACCCGTTTGTAATTGATTGGCCTGAGGACCGCACAATGCATTATAGAGAGAATTCTTATTTCGCCCGTACCGTTCGTATGTGGAATTCCGGCTAATGTTTTTCCCACCCCCTTTGACATCCAAATATTTAAGACAAATGTCAATAAGCACTACATCCTTTTCCCCTCCTCCAATTCCTAATTTCCTCTCGCCAACGTAATGCACTGCATTCATAGGGGACATCCCCTGAGTGTTGGCTGATAGAAAAAAAAAGAAAAATGCCATTGGATATTGAAAAAGTAATACCAACAGCTTTTGGTAATGTGCTGACGTTTTTTAATATCTGCTCTGGCTTTGATAAAAATGCCATGAAGTGTACTCTATATGGTCTATGCCACAATCGACAGTATTTGAGCTCTTCCAGGAAAAATTAAATACCTTCGAAAGCCTTGCAAGGCTCAAAGGTGGTGACTTGTTGACACATGCCTCTGGAGATAGAGCTGCATATAGACGACATTATCATCCCCATAAAGACGTCTGTCAAATACCTAGGGATGAGACTGAATGCCAAATTAACGTACTCGAAGCAAATTGAGTACGCAACGACGGAAACAGCGGAAATAACCTCATAGCTAAGCAGGGTTAGGGCCAATATATGCTGACCTCTTCCAAGCAAAATAAAGATACTAATGAAGACCATTAAAAGTATTTTACTCGCAATGGAGCGACTGAGGATCTTTAAAGCCAAACAGGGCGTGGATTATACTAACCTCGCCCGAAGTATAGAAGATGGCAACAAAGATGGTTAAACGAGGCACGAAGAGTTGGCCGAACGCGATATGTGAGTTCTGTTATAGTGGGCATCTAAAATCAGACATGATTTAAGCTCCATTGAGAAATGACAAGGAGCAACCCTAGTAGAAAATTTACGTATGAACTCCATATTAGTAATGACAGCTCGTGGGATGGGATACTTTGCTGAACCTTACTTAAATCGTTTTCATTTGTTTTAGTTTAACAGAAAATCATCCAGTCTACCCTGCTGATACCTATTTCCCCTACCAATCTGGTAACATTAAATCTTTTATCGCTTTGTGGGCATGTCCATTATTTGCCAGTAGGAAATTTATGCGGTTATCAGTAACTAGGTTAGGTTTTCAAATAAAAAATTCCTAAGAGGATAAATTGATGACTGAATGTCGACTCCTGTCATTTATGGCTGCTATACGAGGTGTGCGATTGTGTGTGAGAACGAGAGATTGAACTCTCACATAAACACACAAGTGTTTGCGAGTGAATGTTTTTGATGTATTAAAGTGATTTTTTCGTTGTTGTGTGGAACTGTTTGTTGGTGTTTGGTGTTTATTGTGCCTTGGTATGGGTTTGTAGTAATAAAACGATTGTTTTGTTGTTGCTGCCACTACTTGCAGGGCATAATACTATCGGCAACTCCCTTATAAAAGGGCAAAGAGAAAATAGAATGAACAGAAGAAGCAAGCCAGGGGAAAGAGCAGTATAAATTGTTTTAAGGGCAGGATGAGAGAATGGAATGTAATTTGTACAATATGGATTTTTTTTTCTTTTTTTTGCTTTCTTTGAGTTTTGTCAAAACCTTTACCGAGTGTTCTAATTAAAAAAAGGAATGGGGAAAAATGCAATTAACCTACATTTCCATTTCTTTCCCCTTCAGTAATGGCATATATACAATAATTGAAAGGGAAATTGCTTATCTATATTGAGTAATCTGGAATATTTGTAGGGAAGTATTTATAGGAATTTCGAAGAAAATGTGATAGCTTTAGTATATGAAAAGAGTAAAGGTTTTAACCAAATTTCAACTTTAAGCCTGTTTTGACATTTATATCTAATTTAATAAAAAATTTTTATTTATTAACTTTTATATGTTTTATGAATATCTAATCTCTCTAAAATGAGTTGATAGATACAAATCTTAATATTATCCGTTTCCCATTCAGATAATTCTAAAATTGTATGGAGAAGTGTGATTAACTGTATTATGCCTCTCTTTGCTTGGATATAGGATCAATTATATCTTTCCTTTTGCTTTCATAATATTTTTTCAAATATCCTTCATAAATGTTTCTCCTTTAAAAATTGTTCTCCTTCAAAACTTTTATACAATTTAATTTCGCTATAACTCTACCATCTCGACCTTGCCTATAAACTGAAAATGAATTGAAATGTCCGCTCTATCATAAATCTTTTTCAACTGCTCTTTTAACCTTCAATTTCTGTTGTGTTTTTTTTTGTTGCTCCCTCATTTTCTGCTCCATTAAGTTTTTGTTTCGTGAAACAAAAAACTCAAAATGAAAAAGTCATTTCCCTTTTCAGCTGAGTTGTATGTATGTATGACTTGTTAAGGACAACTGTTGCTTTCACAAAAAGGATTTTGATGTTGTTGTTTTTCTTTTTTGTTTTGCTGCCATAAACTTTCCCTATACCCATTGTCAATACATAGAAAAATTGTTTTTCGCATGTTTTGTTCTCATCTTATGTATAAGTTAACAGTGGATTGGCCTTACTAGAAGAATGTTTTTGAAAAATTAAAAGAAGATGAAGACAAATAATGGCTATAAACAAACAAGTAAAGCGTGGTAAGTTCGGCCGGGCCGAATCTTGGAAACCCGCCACCATGAATTCTGCTAAAAATGTATACAAAATAAATTCAGTTGAAGGGCATAATCTGCATACCAAACTTCTGTAGTTAGTTTCATTTCGAAGACTGCATAGCACAACAACTGCTTTGCATGCCATCACCGCACACATTTGCCGTGGCTTCAATCAGCCCAGGCCATGTGATAGGACGGTCCTCGTGGCACTGGACCTATCGAAGGCATTCGACACCGTCAGCCATGCCAAACTATTTGAGGATATCGCCAACACGTCCCACCAGCCAGCCCTGAAACGCTGGGTCGGGAATTATCTGTGTGCTCGCCAGTTAGTTGCGGAATTTAGAGATAGGAAGTCGAAGCACCGTAGAGTGAAACAGGGAGTTCCCCAAGGCGGGGTGATATCTGCGGCACTGTTTAACCTCTACCTATTCTCCATTCCACCCCCTTCAGACGGCTTAGAGATCGTATCATATGCGGATGATTGTACGATCGGCTCCCCCTCCCCATTGTTGACAATTGTTGTTGTTGTCTGCAATAGGTTCAACGTCTACTTCAACGAACTTGCCTCATATTTCGCTGCAAGAAATCTGAAGATATCCGCCACCAAATCTTCAGCCACATTGTTCACTACAAATACGCCTGAGGTTATTACTGAGCTGACTGTGCAATGGTCGATGGAGAAATAATTCCGACCATCAAGTGTCCCAAAATACTTGGCGTCTCATTTGACAGCTCTTACACATTCTCCTTACATGCCACGGTAATTTGCGATAAAGTCAAAAGTAGAAACAAGTTCCTCAAGTTACTTGCTGGCAGTACTTGGGGTGCCAATAAAAAAACCTTGTTGACCACGTACAAAGCAATTGGCCGGTCTGTGGTATGTTATGCAGCCCCAGTGTGGTCTCGTCAGCTTTGTGACACACAGTGGAATAATATTCCTCCGAACTGCGACGGGTTGTCTCCTCAGTTCTCATGTGGACCACCTCCATCAGGAGACAAAGATCCTACCAGTGCAAAAACATAGGTTAGGTTAGGTTGAAAAGGGGGTGCAGATATTAATCCGCCCCATGCCACTATGGACATACACCTAAGCCAGTAATCGGCTTGTTGTGCGCTCCAAAAACTATAAAGTAACCTCTAAAAAGAAAATTTTAAGTTAGAAATTCCGTGCTACTTACAAAGACATGACTACATGCTATCTAAGCAATACCTTTTGGGCTGTTATCACAGAAACCATCCAAATCATCATTTTGTGGATAGATATCTAACGCCCAGAAGTCTTAAGGTAGATCTACACGTTCTAGAGTGTGAGGTTCAGCGCTACAAGAGAGAGAACCTCTAGATCAAGGGGCATATCAAGCAGGTCTAGACAACATTCATGCAGACACGGTAGCAGATGCGGTAAATGGCTACCGGGTGAATGTTGTCCTTGGAGAACAACCGCTTCCCATTGCACCTGAAGAAATTGACCCCCCCTTGAAAACCAGAGAAGTTCTGACAGATGCAGTCGCTTCAACTCCTACAGAGCAAGGATTGATGCCGACGTGCGATTGTCCCGATTGTAACCAGGGACCGCACCATACACGTCACCTGTTTAACTGCCAACCAGACCCACTCGACTCAGACCCAGATCCCTGTGGACGCACCCCGTCTAAGTTGCAGAGTTCCTGGATCTTGACACTCAACAGAATTAAGCAGACGAAAGGTAGAACACAACAAACTGCTACAACACCAACAACCGAACTTCTGTCAAACCAGCAAAAATTAAAGCTTCTAGGAACCGAACAAAGATGATCGAGAGACTGGTTTACATGGGAGCTATATCAGGTTATAGACTGATTTAGACCGTATTTGGCAGAGTTGTTGGAAGTCGTAACGGAACACCGTATGCAAACTTTTAGCCAAATCGAACAAAAATTGCGGCTTGTAAAGGCTCAAGAAGTCAAATCGGGAGATCGGTTTATATGGGAGTCATATCAGGTTATAGACCGATTTGGACAGTACTAGGCACAGTTGTTGGAGGTCATAACAGAACACTACATGTAAAATTTTAGCCAAAAATTGCGGATTGTAAGGGCTGAAGAAGTCAAATCGGGAGATCGGTTTATTTGGGAGCTAGGTTATAAACCGATTCAGACCGTACTCGACACAGTTATGGGAAGCTATATTACAACACCGCATGCTAATTTCAGACAAATCGGACAAAAATTGCGGCTTCCACGCCTCGAGAAGTCAAATCGGGTGATCGGTTTATATGGCAGCTATATTTTAATCTGAACCGATGTGGCCTATTTGCAATCCCCAAAGACCTATATCAATATTAAGTATCTGTGCAAAATTTCAAGCGGCAAGCTTTACGGGTTCGACCGCTATCGTGTTTTCGACAGACGGACATGGCTAGATCGACTCAGAACGCGAGACGATCAAGAATATATATATACTTTATAGGGTTTTAGACTAATATTTCGAGGCGTTACAAACGGTACGAGTAGATTAGTATACCCTCGTCCTATGGTGGTGGGTATAACAAAGATTAATTAAAAATGTCTTAGATTTTAACAAAATTTAATTTCTATTGGAAATTTAGTAATATTTTGATGTTGTGGAAAATTTTGTGAAATTTTTTATACCCGCCACCATAAAAATTTCTGTTTGAAACCTATCGAAATATGCATCTAAGATCCCATAAAGTATATATTGTATATTCTTTATCGTCATGTCATTTTAAGTCGATCTTGCCATGTCCGCACGACTGTCCATTCGTCTGTCTGTCGAAAGCACGCTAACTTTCGAAGGAGTCAAACTAGGCGGTTGAAATTTTCCACAAATACTTCTTATTAGTTTAGGTGGGTTGGGATTGTAAATGGGCCAAATTGGTCCATGTTTTGATATAGTTGCCATAGTCTCTAGAGAGCGCAATTTTCATCCGATTTGACTGAAATTTTGCAACAACTGCGCTAAGTATGACTCAAATCGGTTTATAACCTGGTATAGCCGCCATACAAACCGATCTTGGATCTTGACTTCTTTAGCCGCTGGTGGGCGCAATTCTCATCCTATTTGGCTGAAATTTTGCATGAGATGTTTTGTTATAACTTCCAATAACTGTGCTAAGTATGGCGCAAATCGGTACATAACCTGATATAGCTGCCATAAAAATCGAACTGGGATCTTGACTTCTTTTGATTTTCGATTTGGCTGAAATTTTGTACAACGGCTTCACCCATGACCTTCTACATGCATGTTCAATAGGGTCTTAATCGATTTATAGCCTGATACAGCTCCCATATAAACCCATCTCTCGATTATGCTTCTTGAGCCCCTACAAAGCGCAATTCTTATCCGAATGGACTGAAATGTTACCCTATGACTTCTACTATGGTCTTCAATATTCAATTCACTTATGGTCCGAATCGGACTATAACTTGATATATCTCCAATAGCATAACAATTCTTTCCCATTGTTCTTTGTTTGAAATAAATACCCAATTATGCTTCTTGAGCCCCTACAAAGCGCAATTCTTATCCGAATGGACTGAAATGTTACCCTATGACTTCGACTATGGTCTTCAATTTTTAATTCACTTATGGTCCGAATCGGACTATAACTTGATATATCTCCAATAGCATAACAATTCATTCCCATTGTTCTTTGTTTGAAATATATACCGCGAAAAGAACTCGACAAATGCGATCCTTGGTGGAGGGTATATGAGATTCGGCCCGGCCGAACTTAGCGCGTTTGTTATTTTTATAGCGATGTCAAAAAATTATTTTCATAAAAAAGTTTGTTTACATTTTATTCCCAGAAAAAAAATTTTGAATAAATTGGTTTATATTGTCACAAATACCTAAAAAGAATCCCAGTTGTGCTTCTACATACTACCAAAAGTTTTTAAGTTTTTGTCTACTCCAACAAAAACCACTGTCCATAAAAGAAAACTGCTTGTATTACTTAGAACTGTGTGTATTTCTATATATGTGAAGCAATATATTTGTATTTGTGAAAATATTGTGGATACTATAAGACCAAGCCCCCCTTGAATACTTACACAAAGCCAGTCACAAACTATACCCAGTAGTAGCAGACGAAGACAAATATATTCGTGCAATGATGTTTACAATGCCCTTAGTTGTTTATTCGTTGTTGTATGTGGTTTTATTCACGTTGGAAAAAAATAGACTGGAGCATATACTTAATACATACGTAGAGTACGAAGGAGATATGAATACGTATACGTCTCAGTGTACCACATATGAAAGTGGAAAAGTGGACAATAGACCAAAACTGAAATGAAAAATAAATAATCGTAATTATTCAATAAGAGTTAATAAAATTGGAGAAATTGACGAAAAAAAACTAAATAAAAATTAAAAATATAAAACTAAAATAAAATTCCAAATATTTTTGTATACCTTTAGTAAACGCGCCCAAAACGAAAACTAATGGAAAAAATCAAAAATCAAATCAGTTGACTTAAAGTAGAATTCCAAGAGATATGTGAATATACAATAACGGCCGTATTCACAAAACCTATTAAAGCTTTAAAATAGGTTTATTTGACAGTTCTGTAAAGGAAATCTGTCAAATAAACCTATATGAAATCTACATTAAATTTTATGAATACCGGTGTAAAAGTGTTACAATATGGGCTTAGAACTAAGTTTTTTCCTTAATAAGGGTAAGAGCCTCAAATGGCGTACAAAACAATATTGATTAATTGAAGCCTTGATCCTTTTTGACTAAAGTCAAATGATCGTTCATTAGCCTATGTCTATTGCATATGCATGGTACAACCAAAGGCAAGCTCTTGTATTTACATTTAAAACATTTATATTTCAGAGAAAGAAAGAAAGAGGGAGTGGAAGAAAAATATAGAGAGTGGGAGAATGAGAGAGTGAATCTTGTTTATCTACAACATTTATTTAAATTTTTGTACGTGATAATTCAAAAATTGTTGGCCAAGGAGTAATAAACTCATTTCATGATATGTATATGTATAAATATGTAAGTATATGTGTGGTATTTCAACCCAACATTATATTAAAATAAATATTAAAGAGAATACGTCATGAATTCCACGTGTAATTCTAGTTGGGTATGGTCGCATTTTTGTTTGCCCAAAAATTCATGTATTAAATTGCAATGTGTATGGCGCATTGCCGCTACAAAGGAAAGGACGTGACCTTCATCGAATTTAAAAATTTATAAAATGGTTTGTATTTGTAGTGATGTAGAAAAAATTGAGTGTCTGGAGGCATTGGTAGCCATTGGATTTTTTGATTGTAGCAAAGCGACACGTATGTTTTGTATAAAGAAAAGACTGCAAGATTGACTTTTAAATCGATTAGGACTATTTGGGATACATAAGAATACGAAAAATTACTTAAAAGTATAAGTTAATCATTATCTCTTGCTTGCTCTTTGAAAAACAGTTTAAATATAAGCGAGAAAAAGCGTGGTAAGTTCGGTCGTGCTGAATCGTTTATACCCTCCACCATGTATCGATTTTATCAGTTCTTTGTCCGGTATCTCTTTTAAGGCAAACAAAGATAATGGATAAGACCTGCTACACTATTGGAGCTATATCAGGTTATGAATCGATTCGGGACTTGGATGTTGAACGCCATAGTAGATGCCATATGCAAAATTTCAACCAAATTGGATAAGATTTGTGCCCTCTAGAGGCTCAAGAAGCAAAACCGGGAGCTCAGTTTATACGGTAGCTATTGTATATCAAAACATGGACCTTTATGGCCCATTTATAATTCCAAACTACCTACACTGATAGGAAGTATTGTATTTGTGCAAAATGTCAAGCGCTTAGCCTTTATTCAAACGGACAGACGGACGGGCATGGCTAGATAGACTTAAAATTTCATGGCGATCAATAATATATATACTTTATGGAGTCTAAGACCATATGTCACAAACGAAATGACAAAGTTAATATACCGCCATCCTATGGTGGAGGATATAAAAATATATAAAAAGTAAGAGACACGAACAACCGACATCGTAGTCGTAGAGCATAAGTTTTTATTTCCCTTACCAGCCAAACCACATTCACAAATTGGCCATTTGTTTGATGAAGCCTTCTAAATGTTTGGTTTAAAAAATTTCAAACTGCTAAGCAGACGATGTTATAATACTTCTAAGGGGTGAGGATCCGAAGGGCAGAAGGGCCAAAAAGGTCTTGCATATGGCATATGACTGGGCTAGACCCAGGGGTCTCGATGTTGACCCAGAGAAGACTGAAATATGTCTCTTCACGAGGAAGACAAAAGTGGGACAATTTGACGCACCACGTTTCCTCAATAAAACTATTTCGATATCTGACAAAGTCAAATAATTATTAGTGATCTTGGATAGGAAACTTAATTGGAAGTGTCACATTCAGGAGCGTACTGGAAGTATCACAGATTCAAGCACTCAAGTACTGCACCGTCTGCTTTCACAAGTAACCATGCCTTGGAATCATATAACTTCTTCGTCTACCGAGAGGCGGCCTTTTCCTAAAGAATACTACTGTTTCCCAGTATTATTCTTCGCTTTATTTCAAAACTGGTGTCATTCGTTGCGGTTACGGCAGTGCCTAGGTAGATAAAGTTCCTGAGTATCTCAAAGTTGTGGCTCCCAACTTTTTCCATTTTCTTTATCTTTATTTATCTTTTTCTCTACCAAAATGGATGGTAGATGGTTATTTCCATTTACTGCCAAACCCACTTTCATTGATTCTCTTTCATACCTTTTGAACGTAAAGGACTGTCGAACGCGGCTTTGTAGTCAACAAAGAGAAGATTAGAGTCGACCTGTCCTTCTCGGGCCTTTTCCAGAATTTGGCGCAGTGTGAATATCTGGTATATTGTGGATTTAGCGGGTCTAAAGTCACATTGATGGGGCCTAGTTATTTGCTCGAGAGTATCTTGTATGCGATGGAGAGGAGACTTATTCCTATGTAGTGGAGACAATCCGTCTTGTCCCCTCTCTTGTGTACGGGACATAGTATGCTGTGGTTCTAATCATCGGGTATGTGTTCTTCTAGCCAGACGGACTGATACATACGCCTTATAAGCGAGTCGCCTCCGGTTTTAAATAGTTCAGGGGGCAACCCATCGATTTCTGCTGCCTTGTTGTTCTTCAGTCGGGTCACTGTTACTTGGAACTCAATCTGACAAGGAGGTAAACATTCTATACCACCATTAGGCATTGGTTCTGCGGTATTACCTTCGCCGCCATCTTCGGATACTATCCTAAGCACACTATCTGTATCAATTACCAGTTTTCTCTTTTTTGTCTCCGCAGGAGGATGGCCTGCAAAGCAATATTTGATCCTTTGGGAACATTTCCGGACTTTATTCTAACTCCTGTTCATCTCAATTCGCTCATAATCACGACTTTCCATTTCCTTTTTCGTTCTGTGAAAAAGACGTTTTCCTCTTCTCCCGATATCTCTCCTTCATCTAGCCCTTTGCTATCGATTGCAGGGTTGCTATGGTCGGGGCAAAATCTATGAGCCTCAACCCATTATAGGACGTTATCTCGTGAAGGAAAAATTTTCCCACTGTTGGACCAAAGACATTTTTCTTCCCTACCTTCGCATTAAAATCTCTAAGAACGATTTTAATATCATGGGCGTGGCAGTGGTCGTATTCTCTCTCTAGGACATCGCAGAAAATATCCTTAGGCTGCTAATCTTTGTCTTCCGTAAGGGCATGGACACAAATAACCCTGATGTTGAAAATTTTGGCTTTTATGCGGATTGTGGCTAGCCTTCCATCCACCGGAGTAAAGCTGGAGACGAGGTGTTTTAGTCTCCGCCTAATCACAAATCCATAGCCAAATTCATGTGCTTGTATAATGTGCGTATACTGCACCCTCTCCATAAAGAGTTAGGACATTCCAGGTTCAGATCCGCAGTACTTTTTTCGTTTGCGTGGGCCATCAAAGAGAAGTCCTTTTAGTTTTCCTGGTACTGATTACTGGCCGAGCGCTCCAGGCGCATGTGTTATGTGGGATTGGGCATGTAGCCCTCGATGTCGCAAGCCGTACTTAACCTGGGAATAGACGCTGAGGTTGGCGATTGGTTTCAGCTTTACTTCCCGTGATAACGATGATGTTCATCGTTATCACACGAGTCGGAGATCAAAGTTCCAGTTATTCCGTGTCAACACGACAGTCTTTAAAAATGAAGATATTGACCTGAAACTTTGCACAGATTCTTTTTTTGTTTTGAAGTATGCAGATTAAGATCGAAGATGGATTATATCGGACTAAATCTTGATATAGTCCCCATATAGACCGATCTTTATGATCTTAGGCTCATAACAGCCGCATTTATTACCCGAAAATCGGCACAGCGAGTTTTGTTTTTCTCCTCGACATCCGCACCGAATATGGTCTAGAACGAACTATATTTGGATATAGATGCAATATATACCAGTCTTAGTTCTTGGGACCATAAAATGCGCATTTATTTTCCGATTTCTGGGAAATTTGGCACAGTGGGTTGGTTAAGACCCCAAACCATATTTGGGTAAAGACTTCATATGGACCGGAATATCGCTCGGATGGGCCCTTTCTACCCAGCGATGGATATGATTTTTTACTAGAAACATTTATCCGTATGTATCTGTTAATTTTTTTATATTTTTATTCTTTAACTATTTAAATCACATAGAACATTAAAAATGTCATTAAAGAAACTTAAAATAATTGTAGCTCTTTCATTAATTTTTTTATTATGGTTACAAAGCATATTTACAAATCTCTTTAATTGATTTAACTAAAAGCTTCTTAAATAGGCATTATGTTCTTACTCCCCACCATAATATCATTTCTTTTTGAAATCAAATAACTTGGGTATAACATCGCCACACTTAGCCGACAACTTTAAATCAGCCAAGTGATCGGCTCTTGTTTCTCCTATATTAACTATGGCCACTGGCAAATTTAAATCTTTTGTTTGCAAAACCATGCGATAACCGGAAAACACTAATAAACTTGAGCCCAAAACTAAAAGACCATCACCGGCATAGATCATTTCTGCTATACGATTTACACGTTCCTTGGGTACATTATCGCCAAAAAATACAATTTCTGGCTTCAAACGATTATCATCACATTTTGGGCAAGGTGGTATGCGGAAGTTGTCAATATACTCTTGAGGAATTTCAACATCACCGTCAGGGCGTATCATGTCAGGAGCATCCTTAAACTCGGGATTTAAAACATTCAAAATGTTCTGAAACTCATGGCGATCGATGTTGTAATCACAAGAAAGGCATTTCACTACATAACCAGAGCCGTGAAGTTCTATGACATTTTTGGTTCCTGCTTTCGTATGCAAACGATCGACATTTTGTGTTACCACACACTGTATGCGACCTTCGCGTTCAAATCGTGATAGGGCATGGTGGGTACTATTTGGCTCTGTTGATGAGAATTTGGGCCAGCCAACAAAATTACGAGCCCAATAGCGTTGACGTACACTGGGTGAGCGTACAAATTCCATGTGCTGTATGGGTTTGTGATTACTGCGCGCGTAGAGACCAACACCCTCTGAGCGATAATCGGGAATACCTAAAGAAAGACAAAAAGAAAGGAAAAATATTTTTTAAGTAAATTTTTATATTAAATTTTTTATTATTTATAGTATTTGTAAAGAAACTAAGGAATTGATTAAATTGACTTTAAGATAACATATTTTCTTTATATATAGTTTCTTCATTCATGATTTTATTTTCCTATTGGGAGAGATGCAAAACAACTTTTGCTCGCCTTTTTTTTTAAAGTAACGGCATTGAAAACACTAATAAACACATGGCAATGTTGGTTGTTTTTTCACCTGCACTGGCAACTCTTTAGAATTGGCCTTAACATTGACATTCCGCTGCTAAGTATCTCCTTACAAATTTCCCACTTCTTTTGCCGTGCAAATACAATGTTTTAGCAACTTCCGAATTCTTTTCAATATTTATTGCAACTTTATCAGTAAACAATCCCTTGGATAACTTGTTAACACTTTTGCTTACCAGATTCCGTTGATATTCCAGCACCCGTCAATACTACGATGTTGGGCTTGTTCATAAGAAAATCTTCCAATTTTCTTATGTCTTTCTCCACTGCAGGTTGATGTTTAGGCACATATTGCTGCTTGGCAGCTGATAGATCTGAACACTTTATCCTTAATCGAAGTATTTGTGTAAAACGCATATTTGTTATTTACTTTGTACTTAATTTGGCTTTGTTTAAAAATGGGCTCTTGTTTGGTAAACACTCACATAACAAATAATTTTCCAGGGCCCGAAACAGATGTTTATGTTATGATCATATGTTGATTGTGCTATCATTTTTAAATGATTGACACCAACAAAATAACGGTCACAAATTGTAAAAAATTTAATTAGAAAGAGAAAAATGTTCAAAATAAATGCAAATTTGCCCATGAACATTCCTAAGGAACAGGGGCAAACTTTCACATATCAATGAGTGTTATCCGCTTCCAGTTTAAGATTAATGAAAAGGCACCTACTTTTATATTATTTTGATTGGGCTATCAGTTTTAAATGATTAACACCAACAAAACAACGGTCACAAATTATAAAAAATTAAACTAGAAGGAGGAAAATGTTGAAAGCAAATGCAAATTTGCCCATGAACATTCCATTGAGGAAGGGGGTAAACTTCTCACATATCAATGAGTGCTGTCAGATTCCAGTTTAAGGTTAATGAAAAGGAAACTAATTTTTATAGCTCAGTCCGGACGGCGTGCCGCAGTGGGAGACTTCTGTGGGGAGAAGTTTTTATATGGCATAGTACCTCAAAAATGTGGACAGCATTTAGGTGGAAATAATGAAGTTCTCGCCAGGATTCGAACTCAGGCATTTAGCGTCATAGGCTGACATGCTAACCTCTGTCTGTGCGGCAACGACCTCAAAATGTTGGCTAGACCAAAAGAAGCAATACAACTCAACCGCCGTATTGGCGAGCCGTTGTGGTCTAGTGTTAAGTCCATCTCAAACCCCGGCAAAAGGAATGACGGTACCTTAGTCACTTTTGGCGACGTAACAGTGACTGATTCGAAGAGAAGCGCCGAGTTATTCAATTTTTAAAACATCCTCCGAGGGCAAGGAGGTAAATCATTCATCGTATTCGTGGTAACCGAAGAGATGTACTGCATCGAGATCGTATCATAGGCGGTCGTTTGTACGATCATGGCTTCGGCATAGCTCCTCGTTGATGATATGTCACAGCAATTTGTGACATGGTCAAGTGTAGAAACAAGGTCCTCAAGTACTTTGCCGGTTTTGTGTTTTGATAAAAAAAAAATCTCAAAATAAGTCTCATTTTTGAGTTTCTTGGATTCTAGGCCAAAATTTTAGCGGTGGTTAGCCCCTCAACAATTCTAGCGACATTGGTGAGTTATGAGGTCGTTTTGGCGAGATGGATTAAAACTTTTTAATATCTGTTTTATATTCAGCACAAAAAAGCAAAGAACTTAAGTTATACAAAAATTTAGCTGTTTCTTAACCTTTATTTACGGTTTAAAATTCATTAGTTCATGCTTTTTTATGGATCAAATAGAGCTAGCATATGATCTACTGCCATTTGAATAAGGTGTGGTGGGGGAGGTCCACTGGTTTCCTTGATACAATTTTCTAATTGAAGCAAGGCATTGCCGTTTTCATTGCTGACACATTTTTCCAAAGTTTTTGCCATATCTTGTGATGCATCTTTTTTGAAGCCTTTTTCTTTAGGCTTTTCCATTTCAGTTGATTGCAAGACGCATTTGTCCAAGGATTTATTCATATTTTGTAAATCATACGATTTATCAGTTGAAACATGCTGTTTATCTTGGCTTTTTTCCAAGAGACTTTCTGTTTCGGTGGATTGCGTTAATAATGGCACCACAATATCCGTCATGGACATGGTATTTGAAATGAGTGCATTGTTTATTATCGTGACCTTTGAGTCTTCAGAGTCTTCATCTGAAAATTCTGTGATTTCGCTGTGTGGTGAGACGGTAGTACCGCGAAAGGTTTTCGTCATGTACAAGCTGGTGTCTATATCCAGAGTTTCATTTATATTTCTTGACTGGTTGGCCGCTTTAACCAATGTATGCTCAATAACTGAACATGTATCACACTTGATCTCTTTTAGTGGTTGTTTGGCTTTTTCAAAACCAGGTATGCAAAGTGGATTATGAGCTCCGACTAGGCCACACAATGTACATCTTATAATTTTCCATTTATCTTGAAAAAAAAGGGATACATTTGGTTAATATCGGGTCCTTTCTTGGTTTCCCTATCACATTAAGAAACAACTACATATTATTATGCTATCTCAAGTTGTTTCCAGGCGTGAAAGGTTAAGTCAAACGAAACACACACCCACCCCAATGTTTTTATCGAATGATGAAAGGCTTAAACGTTGTGGTGGTGGTCACAAGTGTGGAAGAGGTGACCGCAGTGTCGGCAGGCCGTTCAGCTCGTCGACAAATCTATCGTTTACCTGGAGGAGCAGGAGCCACCGTTGTTCCACTGTGGTGGCGGATGTTATAGCCGAATTATGCGCTTTACTGGGCATCGAATCGGAAACCGAGCAGCAACAATTCTCCTTGTATTGCATAGTTCAGGGAGATGCCTTTACTATGTCCTTGGCAGCAGATGAATATATTTTGGATGTAACCACAGAGCTACTAAAATCCGGCCAGCCTTTCTATCTGATATTCTGTCGCTCGGTCTGGCATTTCCCCTTGAAGAGGGATCCTGCCCCCACGCCCTTATATGTGGAGGTTATTTTCAATCAAGTGGCACCTGATTATTTGGAAGGTCTGCTGCTTGAATTACCCGGCAATGGAGTGCCACCACATGATGTCGTACGCGATATGGCTCGCATAGCGGCTTTATTGCATAGAGCGGCTGACCTAAGTCATGTACCAGCAATGAAGGAAATCAAATTTCTATTGCCTAAACCAGCTTTAAGTATTAGAGAAACACGGCCAGCCCAATGGGTGGGTCTAGTCCAATCGGCTTGGCCACAGATTGCCAATCTAAGTCCTGGCCAGGTGAAAGCCCAACAATTCTTGAATGTGTTGTCGGCATGGCCTTTATTCGGTAGCAGTTTCTTTGCGGTGAAACGTATATGGGCCGAAGAGGGTCCACATGTCGATGACGGTCCCATGTGGAGGGATTTGATATTGGCCCTCAATCGTAGGGGGGTGTTATTCTTGGATCCCAATACACATGTCAATGCAACATTGGCCATTTATGGAGGTCATATCGACAAGGAAGGTGGGTTGAGTAAAATAAAAATTATAATAAAAAAAAGGATTTTATATAAGAAATAAGGTAGCTCACAAAAAAAACCTAACAATGTATTGGGTTAGTAAGAACTGCGGAATTGTTCTCTGTAATGACTCGTGTGTTACCAAAGTACCCCAAAAGTTGAACTAAAGTATTTATGGTCTTTTGGTGAATCTTTTCATGATCCACTCTATTTTTCAAACAAATATTTTTTTTGTATTTACATTTTTTGTATAAATTTATGAAATGTAATTTTCTATTTTTTCAGGTCCGTTCCGAGGATGGTGCATTGTTTTTGGACATGAAGGTGGACCTCAATCTGATGCAGCAACGTGTCATACGGGTCCAAACCGAAGAGGCTCATGAGATATCGCGTTTGGTACGCCAATACATAACCATTGGCTCTTCTAGGTGGCCTTGTTTGCCATTTTCGCCAGCTGGTTGAGTGGGTGGTGGTTGGCGTGTTGATGTTGATGTAGTTGGGTACTGTGGCTCATAGTCACATTCACATTCGCCACGTTCGCAAGCTGAAGCTGAAGCTGGTTGAATTGGCGGTGGTGGGCGTGTTGCAGGTGGCTCATAGCCACGGCCACGTTCGCAAGCTGAAGCTGGTTGAATTGGCGGTGGTGGGCGTGTTGACGGTGGCTCATAGCCACGGCCACGTTCGTAAGCTGGAGCTAGAGCTGGTTGGCGTGTTGATGGTGGCTCGTAGCTACGGCCACCTGCGTAAGCTGGAGCTGGAGCTGCTTGGCGTGTTGATGGTGGCTCGTAGCCACGGCCACTTTCGTTCGCTGGAGCTAGAGCTGGTTGGCGTGTTGATGGTGGCTCGTAGCTACGGCCACCTGCGTAAGCTGGAGCTGGAGCTGCTTGGCGTGTTGATGGTGGCTCGTAGCCACGGCCACTTTCGTACGCTGGAGCTAGAGCTGGTTGGCGTGTTGATGGTGGCTCGTAGCTACGGCCACCTGCGTAAGCTGGAGCTGGAGCTGCTTGGCGTGTTGATGGTGGCTCGTAGCCACGGCCACTTTCGTACGCTGGAGCTAGAGCTGGTTGGCGTGTTGATGGTTGCTCATAGCCACGGCCACTTTCGTAAGCTGGAGCTGGAGCTGGTTGGCGTGTTGATGGTGGCTCATAGCCACGGCCACTTTCGTAAGCTGGAGCTGGAGCTGGTTGGCGTGTTGATGGTGGCTCGTAGCTACGGCCACTTTCGTAATTATAACGTTCATAGTACTCTTCGTAACGTAATGGGGGGCTGCGTGGTGGGGGTCTGCGTAGTGGGGGGCTCATGTGCCCCCTATAATAGTGGGATATATATCCCCCTTCATAATCGGGGTATGCTCCACTTCGCCACCGCCATTCCTCCCGCTGCTGTCGCTGTAGCCTGTCGTATTGGTGTAACTGCAATTCCGCTTGCATTTGCTGTTGTTTTAATTTATTTATTTTTAGCCTTAATTTTTGGCGTTGAGTTGGAGGCGCCATCTGAAAAAAAAACTATATATGAAAGTAGAGAAAAAAAATATTTAAAAAAAACAGTTACGCCATTTGAACTCAGCTATAAACAAGTAAAAGCTTCGCAAAACTATTCTATTGAGCAAATTAAATCTAAGTCTTTAAAGAAAATGTTGTTAACCCATTTTAGTCCACTACCCCTTCTTGTGGTGCAATTGCTTTGAAACTTTGCATCTAAGATGCTCCATATAAAATATAAATAAAATGTATAAATAAATAAAATAAAAAACGAGGTTGAAAAAAACACTATATTTAAAATCAAAAATAATATTTAAAAAATAATTATTTTTAGTGGACTTTACTAAAAAAAGCAAAAACATAGACGTAAATGTTCACCAAGTCACTGATGCGAAGACGCAACACCAGTCGAAAATGGGTTAAATCTGAAAGCATAGAGCTACGTGTAGTAAAATATGGCAATGTTTTCAGGTTTTCAGTTATTTTTTATATAATTAGATATCAATCTTACAAACTTTTGTCTTTCGAGAAATTTTTATACTTTTTTTGAGAAAATTTCATAAAAATGTTAGCTTCACACAAAATTGGAATAATTTTACTTAAAAAATCTGGCAAATGATTATTAAAAAAAAAAAATATATATAGTTATATAGTGCAGTTTGGTCTTTAGGGAAAATTTCATTAAAATTTTGTTTTTTTCTCATTTTCGTTTTTAGAAAAAAAAAAAATTATTCAAATAGTGTTTTTAAAACAAATTTGTTTAAACAATTTCATTAAAAATTTATCTTAAGAGAAAACCGCAGTGAATTTTTTTCTTTGGAGAATATTTCATTGAAAAAAATAATTGCGGGCCAAATTTTGTCTTTAAAGAATTTTCACTAAATTTTATCTCTAGAAAAAATGTCTTTTTGGAGCCCGGGCTTAATCAAAATTTGGTCATAAAACAATTGTTGGCGGTTATAAAAATTAGATTGAATTTGGGAGAAAATTTTATTGAAATCAAAAAATCAAATCAAATAATTCCTCTCAAGCACAAATTTTTTGGAAATTCTGTCTTTAAAAACTTCGACTGGCTCGACCATGACTAAAAATTTTGTTTTTAGAGTATATCTTATCAAAATTTTCTCTTTAAAGGAATTTAATCGAAATTTTGTTGTTTGTCAAGAACTTTGGACGGATTCTGTTTACAAGCAGAAACTAAAAACTTATAAGATGTCATAATAAGAAATCAAAGAAATCCCATCTATTTATTTTATAAAAACTGCGCCCTTGCGCCCTCTACAGGCTTAAAAAGTATGGGAGATATCATATATGGGAGCTATACCAGGCGTTGGACCGATCCGATTCAAACCATACTCAGTACATCTGATAGATGTCAAAAGAAAAGACATCGTGCAAAATTTCAGCCAAATTGATTGATTGATTTTAGATCCAGATCCCCTTTAAGCTTTAAGCTATTAAGATATTATTGGTTTAATGCAACAGGTTCAATTGGTCAATTGATGAATGAAATGGAAGCTTGGCGGCTTGGCTTGGGCTGGAAAATTGGAAGAAAAAGGGACGGAAGGTGTCAAGGTGTCTTTTTCTTTTCTTTTTAAATAATGAAAAATGGCGAATAACGCTATATTGAAAAAAATCGATTATCGATCCAGGAGAATAATCGACTGAAACATAGGCATGTTCCGGTTTATCAGGCAAAAAAAAAACAATGATTTTATTGAAATTTTCAGATTGTGTGATTGTGTAGATTGGTCTGGAAGAAAAAAAAGGCTATATAATTTTTTGATATCAGAAGAGGGGCGGACCCTCCCCCTTACCTCAACATCACCATCAAAAATCAAAAGTCCGATTGGGACAATATGGGACTCGAATGAAAGGTATTCGGGAGTAGAATACAAATATGGTATTAAAAATTGGGTTCAAGTACCCAGTGGGCCGCCCCGACCCTAAAACCCCCTCAAATAGGCATATTGGCATATTCGATCGTGACAAACAATATGGGACTCTAATGAAAGGTATTAGGGAGTAGATTATTATTATTATTTTTTATCAATATTATTTTTAGGTGTGTTTTATTTGCCCATTAAGCGGACTTTTCCGCTTAATTTTTTATGGTGTCATCATTCAATCTGGATGACAAAACTAAAGGCCGAAACAGAAAGAGCGCGTTGTGCGTTGCGTCGGGCGTCGCTTCGCTTGCCAGTTTTTGGCAATGTAAACAAACAAAAAATACATATTTTTCGTGCACACATTTTAAGTATTATGAACTTTTCAGATATATTATTTTACATTAAAGTTCCTAAAGCATTATTAGATGATTATAAATGTAACTATTTGTTCCTTTATCACCGCTAAAACATTAAAAAAAAATGAAACAAAAAACCCGCTCAATCTTTGTTTACTTTTTGTACTTATGCTTTGAACAGCTGTTGGCGACGCGTGCTACGAAGCCCGAAGTTAAAAAAATTTAACTTTAACGCCGGAAAGCGAGCGTCATTCTGTGTTGACATATGTGAAATAGTGTATTTTAACTTATCCAACGTCGAGGCGACGCGCGACGCAACACACAACGCGCTCATTCTGTTTCGGCCTTAAAAGAGGCAAAATTACTTATTCTTTTGTTTTGTTTATATTTGATTATTTCGGATGTGTATTAGGGATGCCGGGATGCCAAACGTGTGTGTTAGTGCTGCCAACAATGGATTGGATTTATAAGCTAGCGAATCCGCTAATATTATCAATATTATTATTATTATTATTATTATCAATATGGGAAAAAATTTTACAGCCTATTGGGAATTTGCGCCACCATCGCCACAGGGTTGTATAGTTGATTTCTTGTCTGCTTCAATGCTGTTGTGCTGTTGTGTTATTGTTATTTTTCCCAGCAGCATTGAACATTCGAACGCGAACAGACCTACCGTATTGGTTTGAAAGTACCTATATTCGAAATCCGATTTATTACATTATCGATTATTTGATTATTTGATTATTTTTTATTATCAAAAAAAAAAAAAGCAAAGAAGTTACAAGTGCTCCGCGTCGTTTTTTTTTTGCCCTGGCCGCAATTCCGCTCGCTTCCGCGTTTCCGTTTTCGTTTCCGTGTGTGTTTTCCGTGTTTCCGTTTTATTTTTTTTTGTGTTTAGTTTTGTCGCGTTCCGCGTTTCCGTTTTGTCGGTTTTATTATTTTTTGTGTTTTTAGTGTTAAGTGTTTGTTTTTTTTAAATTGAATAGATATAGATTTAGATTATAGATTATAATATATATCTATCTATATATCTATATATCATATATCTATATAATATACCACCATTTAACATTGTAGTGTGAAAGTGAAAGAAAGTTTCAAAAAAAAGGGAAATCGGAAATCACTCCCTTCCTGTGTTGTGTGGTGTGGTTGTTATCGATTCCAATTGGGCTACACCAATATAAGGTAGTGTTACCACAAATTGGAAAATTTTTAAATTTAAAAATTTACTATAAGAAAGTAAGATAAGAAAGTTAAAAGAGAATAATAAAAAAAAATAATAAATAAAAATGAATAAAAAAATTGAAAATAATAATGCAGAACCCAATGATAGTGCAAACAATATAACAGATCATTATAGAGGGGCAAAGTGCATTTTGTGTAAAAAACACAATAAAACATTGTTTAAAATCAAATCTCATTGGCTTGAAGCCATAGGAAATAATCTTAAAATAAGTACTCATACTAAAATATGTATAGATGAGTTTAAGAAATGTTGCCAAAGAAATGCAAAATCCTTACAGATTGGTGCAATGCCTAAAAATGACTTTGGCATAATGTGTTTTCATCAAAAGAAGTTACTAAGCTCACAATCTGCGCAAGAAATGCCTATATATGAAAATGACAATAGTCATATGTCGCAAATAGGCACAAAATCTGTGCAAGAATGGCCTATGTGTGAAAATGGTAGTAATCATAGATCACAACATGAAGCCAATGTAAGAATTGATGAAGAATTGCAATGTGAAAATGAAAATACAGTACATATAATTTCAATGCAAGATTTGCCTTGATGATATGTCACAGCAATTTGTGACATGGTCAAGTGTAGAAACAAGGTCCTCAAGTACTTTGCCGGTTTTGTGTTTTGATAAAAAAAAAATCTCAAAATAAGTCTCATTTTTGAGTTTCTTGGATTCTAGGCCAAAATTTAAGTGGTGGTTAGCCCCTCAACAATTCTGGCGACATTGGTGAGTTATGAGTTCGTTTTGGCGA
Organism: Stomoxys calcitrans; assembly: GCF_963082655.1. Lineage (NCBI taxonomy): Eukaryota > Metazoa > Arthropoda > Insecta > Diptera > Muscidae > Stomoxys > Stomoxys calcitrans. Next base: position 28,440,740 of record NC_081555.1, on the reverse strand, counting down.
GATGGATTAAAACTTTTTAATATCTGTTTTATATTTAGCACATAAAAAGAAAATAACGTAAGTTATACAAAAATTTAGCTGTTTCTTAACCTTTATTTACGGCTCAAAATTCATTAGTCCATGCTATATTATGGATCGAATAGAGCTAGCATATGATCTACTGCCATTTGAATAAGGTGTGGTGGGGGAGGTCCACTGCTTTCCTTGTTACAATTTTCTAATTGAAGCAAGGCATTGCCGTTTTCATTGCTGACACATTTTTCCAAAGTTTTTGCCATATCTTGTGATGCATCTTTTTTGGAGCCTTTTTCTATAAGCTTTTCTGTTTCAGTTGATTGCAAGACGCATTTGTCCAAGGATTTATTCATATTATGTAAATCATACGATTTATCAGTTGACACATGCTGTTTATCTTGGCTTTTTTCCAAGAGACTTTCTGTTTCGGTGGATTGAGTTAATAATGGCACCACAATATCTGTCATGGACATGGTATTTGAAATGAGTGCATTGTTTATTATCGTGACCTTTGAGTCTTCAGAGTCTTCATCTGAAAATTCTGTGATTTCGCTGTGTGGTGAGACGGTAGTACCGCGACAGGTTTTCGTCATGTACAAGCTGGTGTCTATATCCAGAGTTTCATTTATATTTCTTGACTGGTTGGCCGCTTTAACCAATGTATGCTCAATAACTGAACATGTATCACACTTGATCTCTTTTAGTGGTTGTTTGGCTTTTTCAAAACCAGGTATGCAAAGTGGATTATGAGCTCCGACTAGGCCACACAATGTACATCTTATAATTTTCCATTTATCTTGAAAAAAAGGGATACATTTGGTTAATATCGGGTCCTTTCTTGGTTTCCCTATCACCCTAAGAAACAACGACATATTATTATGCTATCTCAAGTTGTCTCCAAGCGTGAAAGGTTTGTAAAACGAAACACACACCCACCCCAATGTTTTTATCGAATGATGAAAGGCTAAAAAAAATCAAAAAACCTACTGCTTAAAAAATCACGTCCTTTAGGGCAGTGGCATATTTCCATATCGCATCTTAAGCTAGGACGATGCAAATCTCTATAGGCACCTTTTTCTCGCTCCCAATTGGCATCGCGATCTGGCACAAATACTCCAAGACGTTTTACGTCTTCCCGAAATTCTTTACTCTTGCACCAAATGCAGATTAAATAGTAGCCAGAGTTTAATGCATATTTCTTAATGCAGACTCGGTGAACGTAACCGTTGTTGCAACATTTTGCTTCTATCCAGCTATATGGGGAGTAAAAGCCCATGCCTGTTTTACAGATGTAACAAGTATAATCGTACGGTTCTATTTCAGCCTTCATCATTTGTTTCTGTTTCTCATTTAGTGGTATACATGCCCGGCAATATGATTTAAACTCCCCAGTAAACTCTGACAAACAAAGATTCGTGTGTCCGCAAACGAGATGATAGTATTTCTTGCATATATGGCACATTATATTGGCGCTTTTTGCTTCGCAGTACATGCAAGTACGTTGCTTGGCCATATGTATCTCTTTGCGTATGTCACGTAACAAAAATCCCAAGATACCGCCATGATCTTCGCCTTTTTGTGGTAAATGTGTTGATAGCAGCTGAAACGAAATACAAATGACTTTTCTTTGCGGGAAGTAGATATAGTTGAAATGTAGTACCTACCAGGCAAAAGTAATGTACTTTTACATCGCTCTTATTCATCCATTCTCCAAAATGTAAGGTATCCTCAATGCCGGCAGATGTTTTCATTTTGCATATGTCACATGTCATACAAGTTGCTTCCTCAGCTGGTCTGTTGTCCATGGCAAACTATCAAATTCAAATTTACCGCGAAGCTTTTAATTTTTTCTTTTAAATCTTCAAGTGGCCGTAAGCCGTGAGTGAATGTGTTTGTTGGTTCAGGCAAAAATTTCCTGGGAGGAACTTCGGATAAAATTTGGCCTATGTATATATATATATATATATAGGAATATAATTTTTAGATTCCTGTGTATCCAGGATGAATTGATATTGTGCATAGTCTCACCCCAACGCGTAATTTTAATTTTATTTTATAATTTAAAGTTTTGTTTTGGTTGAGCTTCCATTCACAGGAATTGATATCCGGTTGGCTATTCCAGTGAATGACACACAAGTTTGATTAATGGTTCATTCACACGAAACATCTAATTCACTAATTCACTCAAGAAGGTTAAGTCACTTGCCCAGCTGATGAAGTATTGCAACTTCAGAGCTGTATCCAAGGACACTCTTATGTGAAATAGTTTGGTTAGATTTTAAATGTTTTCATCATTTTGTTTATTTTTTCACATATTTAATATTTTAATTTATACGTTTGTAATCACAAATCTTTTCAATTTCTGGCTGCTACACGTGGCAACGCAAATAAAAACTAGAAAGTCAATTTGTCAGTGTAGAGAAGTTTGACAGAAGAGTGAGGATTTCTATCCCCATCCTAACATGTTGGGTAAATGACGCTACCTTGTACTGTGTGCTGAAAGAAATTTGTGTGAGTGTGTGTATACGTTTGCGTACATGAGCAGAGAATATGCGATAAAGAACACAACAACAACGGGAATGCAAACAAAGACCTGACATCTTAATACCGTAAAAACTTGGCAGCTGTTAACAGCTGTTCGTATTCGACCACCTTATTAAATCCGCCTTTGTTGTGTGTGGGCATTATAGTCAAGAGTCGTAACACAAAACCTAATTTTTCATATTTTTCTTCTCTTTTAATAACTTTATTTTGGATAAAATATTTGTCAAGTAACGATTACACATTTCTGTGTAAACGGTAATCGAAAGACGCCAATCATCAAAAAAATCAAATGATTTTGATTTTTCATCCTTGACTGATGGCGTGCACCCTATTTTCACCAAACTATTACAATGACCACGCATCATGATGTGCCATGTAAAGTCCGCATTAAATCGGCTCAGCAGGCTATCCGCGGCCGACCAAGATTTTAGTCAAGCCGTCGACGAAAAGACTCGACTTCGTTTTCTGTACGCGTGAGCCAAGCAGGCTATCTCAAGAACCAGAAGCCACGGAACCCAAACAGCCAACTTACGGCAATCGTAAACGTAATAAATCCGTAATCGTATACCATATCGGTGCAAAAAGCCGGTCGTCGATAGCACTAAATCGGTCAAACTCGTAGGTGTTAACGCATGACGCGAAGGTGTATAAACTTATTTTGATTCTTTGTCTGTCTACTTCATCAACATAAAAAATTCGTTAAGTGTGAGAATAAAAGCGAAAAACGAAAAAAAATTAACCAGCAACAAAGAAAGAAAGAAAAAACGACGACGCCGTGATAAAGAAAAAAAAGCTATTTTATGTGTCATCATTTAACAAATCTTATTGCATTTTGTGTATGTTAAAAAATATTGGTTGTTGGTGGCTTACCTTTCGGAGTTCTGTTTGTTGAGTGCTGCAGTGTGTGTGTGTATATGTGTTATTCTGTTGCCTTTTGTATTGTCTACATGAGCAGCATGATAGCTGGAGAAGTCTTCTTTTGAGGCAAAGCACCAAATTAAAAGAACAAGCAGCAATATAGTAAATAAACCTAATTTAAAGTGCATTATTTACCGTTATTGACAGTGAACTTTAGTTTTTTTCCTTGGAGAGAAGCGGCGTAAGACACATTTTCTCAAAGAAAATAAGGAGGAATATAAGAAAACGACAAAAATAGTTTCATAGCGTGACAGGAAAAAGGGATTAATCAAGCAAATAAAATGTCAGAAACTAAAAGTGTGAGTATATTTTTTATTTCCTAAATCAACTTCCATATTGTACATCTGAATGATCGATTCGATTTCTTATGGCTTTTCTTTAGCAAGTTATTTTTCAATTTTTATTATCAAGGGCGCGGTTGTTCCAGCAGACTCACTGTTGCATCGTACATTTCTTGTTATATATGTTTATACACATGACTTTGTTGGGGGGAGAGAGTGAGGTTGTGTGTGGTGTGCGTTCGTTTTTTTTTTGTCAGGTTTACTTTGGTGGATCTCTGTGTTGTTTAGTTTCACCATGCAGTGGCCAATTGCTTGTTTCATGACAACAACGTGTTTTTTGTTGCTCTTTTGTTCCGTTGACTTCTTCCATATTCTTTGAGTCATGTTTTGAATGCTCACACACACACACACACACACACACACACACACACACACATACACACACACATACAATTGTCCCCCTTGAATATTCCTTGAATACAACAAAAAAATAACTCTCATTATTTTTACACACAGTTCTCTTTAGCCAAGGATCGTCATTACCAAATTGGAGCAGCAGTCTACAAAAAGCACACGTAGTTTCGTGACGATTTCCTTTTTCAGTTGCTTTTAGAGAAGTGTTTTGTGTCTGTGCATTTATTGTTGTTGTAGGGACATGTTTATATAAAATAGGAGTTTGTGTCTGAGCTCTTATACCTGATTAAGTAGGTCAAGGAGAGGGTGTCTATTTCGTTTAATGTCACAAAACAGGAAATCAAACCATCATGTCGCATTTCAAGAAAAACAAAAACTTTAAAACTATTGTGGATGAAGCAATCTAAAGCTTATCTGTGAGTGGCCAAAATGTTATTATTAGGCCACTTACCCAAAAAACCAGTAACCACTTGACAAATGGTGAATAAAATAGTTTATATTTAAAAGAGAGATGTCAAAAGCTAAATAACAAAAATCTTACAAGTTGTGAAAGTTTTAAAAATATACCAATTGTGCAGGTTGCTTTAGTACCAAAATACTCATTCCATAAGATGTATGGCAATAAGATGTAAGCAACCTGTACCAAAGATCTACACATATATACTTTAAACAGTGTGTTGTACACTGAAGCGGCAGCCCTTTACGTTGAAGGATTTCAACGGGTCAATCCGGTACGTACAACCGGCTGCCATGGTTCATTTAGGTGCCAGTAAACTGTGGTCTTCTGCCAGGTTACTCTCAAGCTCCAGCAGAAGATATCAGTTACTTTAGACCACATAGCAGCGACTGATCTAAAGAGATGCGTCAGGTTGTTCAATGCTTAAGCATTCAGAGATTGATAGAGCGAAAATGAGGTCCATTCATCCTACATGCGGGTCTCCGTGCGGATCAACAAACATCATAATTAACCGTGAACGAATTTTCGAATATTACTCGATGTTGAAAAAACTGAATGTACAGGGAGTCGCGAACATGACCAAGATCTTCACCCTGTTTCTGGATAGCTTTATAGCTCCAGATCCCTCGAAAATTGGACGAGTAATGCCGACACTGAAATCAGTAAAGTATTCAAGCAATGCAGAATCGTACAATCCTATTTGTGATCTCTCGCCAGTATTAAAGACATTAAGGATTCTCCTCCTGAGTCTGTTGGAGCATTGCCATATGCTGAGCCTGAGTGATATCGCCTGTGGCACTGCACACCTGTGTTTGACTTTAAAATTTTATAACACATATTATGCAAGACATGACAAAATTCAAATTGTCTTAAAGAGTCTTTGAAGACGATGTCATGATAGACGTTTGGACTGCTGGGCATAGTCTTGGAAATAGTGTGCATATGTGTTACCATGCCCACCTCTGCTTTGGACAAAAGGTTCAGCTCTAAATATGTCTCTAAGTGAAGTTGCTATGAAACATTTGGAATAACTTATCCAGTCAACCCCACTTTCACTTGATCCAAACCCAAATCACTCTGGGCGCAACCCACCCCAAGCTGTATCGATGTATGTTACAGAAAATACCGAGCAAATGAAAGGTAAAATCCTTTTTGGGTAAAAATGCTTATAATGGAGTACGGCATTAGTAAGGATTTCTGATAAATATTTTAAACTTTTTGCTGGAACATAAACTTACCATAGTTCTGATGGTTAAGCACTCATCCTTCACTAATGCCACAGTGCCTACCCACTTTATTATGCAACTCATCATATAAAAGTAGAGATGGATGAGGTATGGACATATAACATGCAAATAAAACTCCCTAAAAGGTCGACATGTAAGCATTATTTTTTTCTCCTATGACAACTTCCGTTTTTGTTTTTCACTTTTTTATATGTATATAGTAAAAAAAACATAAGAGCGATATGAATATTTGCCAAAAAAAACATGACAGCCATACGAATATTTGCCAAAATAGAAATTTTGATTTCATTCCAATGTTTCGACAAAATTTGGCCTCAAAAACAACTTTCTTTTTATTATGATTACTAAAAAATGGATACACCTTTTCGGTCAACTTTTTAAGCTTTTTTGTATACCAACCCATATAGGTACATCCATGGCAGCGGAATATATTTTTTTAACTGTAAATATCAAAGACAGTTTTGTAGTATATGACACATTTGTTGTACTATTTGTAGCAGTGTGTTTTGTACCATCCATTCATCTGCTGGGTTCTGTTAATAGGTAACTGGTCATAAGTCTAATAGATTTGTCTTGGCAGTTAACAGATGGCGCGCGTTGCCTGCTTAAAATTTTAGTTCTGTAAGAATTGAGGCGGCTGCATCTACTGGAATGCATACGTACAGTTGTGTTCAAAAAAATAGAAGAGCAACCAACTAAAAAACAAATATTAATTTTTGTATACTAATATTTTGTTTTATTTAGATGTTTGTATGTAGGATTAATTATTTATCAATAAATGATATAATTAAAGCTACAGTAATTTTAAATATTTCAAATAATAATTTTTTTGATATGTGTTAATGTGGTAATTGTATCATAGATGCGTTTTCGCAAATAATACGATCCAAATACAACATACCCATGGCATACCGGTTGCACGTAACGTATATAGAACAATATCAATGCACAAACCAAATAAAACCAGGGTTAATAAAGTCAGTTGGAAGTCATGAGAAAAATCTTTGTACAAAATGTTTGTCTAATCAGATGAAAATTGCGCCCTCTATAGGCGCAATGTATCTTATAGGCTACATTCAGTGCGGAATGCTTATTTCCATTTAGTTTGCAAAAAATTTGACTTTTGCGATAGTACCCATCGGAAAAATATCAATCGATATTCAGTCAAAAAATTAAATATCGATAGTGCCATCGATATTTTGTCAGCTCTACAAGAGATGCTGCCTCAGTGTATAACACACTGCTACAAAAACACCATCAATGATATTTTACGTTTGAGCCCGAGTGTTTTAGACGTTTTTAATGTGATGAGGTATTTGCAGTGATTAGATCAAATCATCCTACAATTTCGGTTATTTCTCTATACATTTTCATAGTAAGTTTGTTCATTGGAACAGTACTTTCCTCGTCCTACTCTTACAGACACCATTGTAAAAATTAAATAGATAAAATTGAAATAGCTTTAAAGCGACGTTTCTTTTCATAGTTTTATCTTTTTTGTTTAAAATTTAATACTGTGTATTTTTTTATTACAAGTCATACTCCTATTTTTCTAAACAAGGCCATGGAGTGACTAAACGAGAGAACCATCAATGACATCAAAAATATAATATTTTTAATAAAATCATATTCGTTACTTTACTTCGTACATACCCTACTAAGTACCCTTAGAATATCACTTAATTTGCAGGGTTCACTGAATAAGGTTAAGTCAAGCGATACATACAATTTTTTTAATTGTTAGTAGTACTTGGCATTGAGGATGTCAACTTGTTCTCTTACATTCATCTTATATTCTTTCTTTTCCTTACATTCATACTTTGTTTACGTTTTCTCCTTTTTGATGTCATTTTCAATCGATTAGTGCATCCTGTTAATGTGGATATTGATATGCTAACAAATTTCACTTTTTAAAATGTGAGGAGAAGGCACTCCTATTACTTTGAACACAGCTGTACATGCGTATGTATGTATGTTACTCAAATTTATGTTGCCGTTTTTGGACAGCAGCGGTAAATTTGAAGGCAAACATATTTATTATAACTTTTGCTCAAAGATTTTCTCACATTTTATGTAGATGTAGGTGGAGCTTGTTTTTTTTTGCATCATTGTATGTTTTTTTTTACTTTAAAAATGGGATTGTGAATCTACACATGACCATGTGTTTACGGTCACAAAAGAGGCTTGAAATATTTGACTTTGATTTAACATTGTGTCTTCCTGTATTGTCGCCTAATTTCGTTCTGAGCGACAGTACAAAACCCCTTATACAGTGCTCATTAAATCTGGATTTAATGCTTTCGTCAGCTGATTTTACAAAGGGAACACAGATGATCGAGCCGTTAAATCTTGATTTAAAGAGCAGCGTTAACGGGGTCCAACTGCAAATAATTTAAAACAAAGTTTTAATTTAATTTCACACATTCCGAAAGAATTCGTTACAATTTTCTATGAAAATTCAATTTAGAAAGTTCTAAAATATGTCTTCCTTTTTAGTATTTTCAAACATTTGTAAAGAATTTTTTTTTTGGTTTTGGTAACTCTATTGCCGAATTACCCTAGATAGCTCTGGAGATAGCTATAAACAAATCCGAGTTCACAAAAACCAATCTTTTTAAGTGAATCACTGTTTTGTTTACATTTTGGAAATGTACTTCAACGATGCAATCCATCTACACATGCCAAAGCTCTTATCTCAAATCAACTGCTATAAACAAAGGCAATATTTTCTTCACATGCAATACAAACAAACAAAAACATTTATATATATATGGCTACACAAACACAGTATACGAATATACAATACATACATATATGTATGCTCTTCGTGCTTATACACGGAACACATTAAATCCAGCTATTTTTGATAAAGAAACCAAAAAATATTTCAGCAATATAAAATACAAAGGAAAACAAAAACAAGCATCACGGGCATTTGCCGCTATGTCGGCAATATAAACAGCAGCAGCAACAAAATGCACTCACGCTCCATAACTCCCGAAGTCAATTGAACTCTTTATTTAAATTACAAACAATGAGAACTGCATTGGCATTTACATGCATATATATATATGCATACATGTGCATCACTCACTGTATAGGCGAACGATGTAATAACAACCGTTATGACTTAAGGGGTTTTATAATACATCATAACACAAAAACAAGAACAAGAACACCAGACGAACAGAATGCATCATAGACATCAGAAGAAGTTCAAAGCATAAAAGGCAAAAAAATATACAAACCTAAAAATGAATGCACAAAAGATTGTAAACAAAAAAAGGAAAGTGTGGGAGGTAGAGTTTCGTGTAGAATGTGAGTTATGCAAATCTGGACAGGGAAATAAATTTAAAGAATACACCAGCTACTGATTGTCGAAGTGAGAGGGTGAGAGCAAAATTGTAATAGTATAATTGGTTTAATCATTTTATTAGTTGATTATGAACAAATGCGTGACAATGTGTTCATTTCCACTATTTGGAAGTATGCATTTACTTGATAATGTTTAGATTTCAGCTGATTTGTTTGTAGGAAAAATTGTTTATTTCCTTGATGGATAACCTTACAGCTAAGCCCAGTTGTTGGAAGTCATAAAAGAACACCACGTGCAAAAATTGCGAATTCCAGGGGCTCAGAAGTCAAATCGGGAGATTGATTTATATGGGATGTATATCAAGTTATAGACCGATTTGCACCGTATTTAACACATTTGTTGGAAGTCATAGCATTGCAAAATTTTAGACAAATCCTGAAAAATTGCGGCTTACAGGCGTTCAAGAAGTCAAATCGGGAGATTACTTTATATGGGAGCTATATCTGTTTATAGACCGATTTGGTCCGTATTTGGCACATTTGATGGAAGTCATTAAAAAACACTACATGCAAAATTTTAGACAAATCGGGAAAAATTGCGGCTTACAGGGGTTCAAGAAGTCAAATCGTGAGATCGGTCTATATGGGAGCTATACCAGTTTATAGACCGATTTGGACCGTAATTAACACAGTTGTTGAAAGTCATTACAGAAGACTACATGAAAAATTTCAGCCAAATCGGATAAAAATTGCGGCTTTCAGGGTCTCAAGAAGTCAAATCGGGAGTTTTTAGTTTATATGGGAGCTATACCTGTTTATAGGCCGATTTGGACCGTATTTGGCACAATTGTTGGAAGTCATAAAAGAACACTATAGGCAAAATATCAGCCAAATTGTACAAAAACTTCGGCTTCCAGGGTCTCAAGAGTCAAATCGGGAGATTAGTTTATATTTATATCTGAACCGATATGTCCCATTTGCAATCCCCAATGACCTATAAAGCGGCCAGCTTTAAGCGTTTGACCTCTATCGTTATTTCGACAGACGGACGGACGGACATGGCTAGATCGATTCAAAATGACGAGACGATCAAGAATATTTATATGCTTTATGAGGTCTTAGACGAATATTTCAAGGCGATACAAACGGAATGCCTAGATTAGTATTTCCCCATCCTATGGTGATGGGTATAAAAAATGAAATGAATGAATATAATCCCCTTGTATCCCCTATACTCCGGTGCTGTGTATCATTTCCCCTTTCTAGTGCCCTATAACAGACCAGATACCAGATGCGGTAGATACCAACTACCGCAACCAGCATATCGTTATTTGGTGGTTAGAACTTCAACCTATCTGAATACCAGAAGGGGGAGTGTCTCTTCTTTAGTCTCTATTACGCTCCTTCTCTAATTTAATATATGATCCAAAGCGCTTAGGCTTGTATTTGTTGCGGAATTTTGCAGTTTTACGGCCAGCAACTATCCTCTAAAAAGGCCTTGATGCCCAAACCGATCTAGACAGCTCTTTAAGTTACAAAAAAAAAGAATAAATGCAAAATCTCTGCCTCTGCCTTAATAAGAGGGTGAAATTTAATTTAAACAAAGACAACATAACACCAGGGTTATTGCACCTACCGGCTCATAAAGTGCAATAAATTTCCATAGTAACCACATCAACCCTTTAAATCCTTTATTGCAATCACCCTTTGCACTCCAAAGAGACAGCGAGTAAGTGTCAATATTTGTTTGCAGTTACGTATGAGTGGGGAATACGTTTGTGAAGAGCCAACAAGAATGCTGCAGCCGTATAGCCATATGTATGTGCCAGTCTGAATACAGGGGAGGACCAATATTTTGAATGGAAAAAATCGTAAAAATTTAAACGAATTAAATTTAAAAAAATATATGGAAAAAATATATGGCATTTTTGGGGTTAGCTTTTAAAATTGTGAAAATATAATGAAATTGAACTTTTTGAAAAGCCTGGTACCCTCCCTAATATACTTATGGGGGTCATACAGCAGCAAGAATTGATGGTTATGAGTATTATTTGCATTGGAAAACAAATTAAAAAAGGGGAGCAGTCACATTTAAGTCTTTCTTCTGTCTGCCTGGCTGGTTGATGAAACATTAAAAATTGTAAGCGTTACACAAGAGTGTTTGTTGCACTGGGGTTGGGCTATGAAAGTAAACAACTCTCCACTTCGTTGCTTTCATTTGCTTAAGGGTGTTTTGTTTATTTTACAGGGCGACTTTTTACATGGAACACCAGGTAGATGATTTTAAATTTTCACTGCCACACAATACTGAAAGGTGTCTTTGGTCGTTTGCATATCACAGCTTATAATCTTAAAAAATACATTAGTCATAGACATGTACACATTTTCGGATCTAGACGTTTTTTGTAGATTTGTTAGGAATTTTAATTTGAAACCCGAGTTTTAAATGTATCAGACATTGTGGTTTAATTTCATTTAAAGTTAAATGCATGAAACGAATATCAAAACACAATCACAATTTTTATGATGAAATGGATCCACATGACAATGAAAGTTTGTTTTTAAACACTTGTATGATTTGGTGTTGATGACAAAATGGCGATTTGAGGGAGGGAGTAAGAGGATAGGAAGAGTTTTTGGTTTGTATGTATTGGGTTGCCCAAAAAGTAATTGCGGATTTTTCATATAGTCGGCGTTGACAATTTTTTTCACAGCTTGTGACTCTGTAATTGCATTCTTTCTTCTGTCACTTATCAGCTGTTACTTTTAGCTTGCTTTAGAAAAAAAGTGTAAAAAAAGTATATTTGATTAAAGTTCATTGGGAGGGGAAAACCACCGCTGAAAATTTTTTCTGATGGTCTCGTCAGGATTCGAACCCAGGCGTTCAGCGTCATAGGCGGACATGCTAACATCTGCGCTAGGGTGGGCTCCAAAAGCGAACGTTTGTATTGTTTTTGCCGGCTGCAGGAGGCACACAAATTCATCTCATGGTGCCAATTTGTGAATCACTGAAGCAATCAGCTTACTTCTTTCTGATTGATAAACGATTATCCTTCAGAGCAACCTTGGTCGCAAACCGCTTCATTTGGATATCTTAGTACCATAGTATCCATCTCCCTAGATGGGAAGAATTCAGTCGTTGCAGTGGGGATAGGCGTAATCCGGCATAGGGAATACAGTATGACGAGAGGAATGTGTGCTTGAAGGGAGCCCAGGCACAGAAAGATGTGTTCGCTCATAATACTGTTGTTTTGTTGCTGGGAAATCGTTGGCCAGGTATAATCCTGACTCGATACCGGTACGTAAACCCAACAGTAGTGGGGGTCGACGTAATCCTTTAATCATGTTGTTGTTGTAGTCACATACTTGCATGTGGGTGTACATATCTTTGCCAAGCTCACTTTGGGAAGCAAGGACGAAGTTGAAGATGGTTGATAACCTTTTTGGTGCAATCCCCTGAAATTGCGCGAACTAGAGGCTCTATTTCACGCAGTTTCAGAGGATTGACACAAAAATTGACGCTTGTGACCAGCGTTCCTGTGTAAGATTCCTGACCTTGCAATGACCATTGACCATAAATCCCATCTGCAACAGAGATAATGCTACCTCCGCCTGAGATTAGTTGACGACGTCCTGTTCTGTGAAAACTCATCTACATTGCATTGGCCAGCCTACAACACACAACTTCATCCCACGCTGATTATGGGGTGTTATCGTCAAAACTTTCTATCATACCAAAGTGCTCGCACAAGGAATGGTTCGCCGATTCAGTAGCATTATCAGCACTTATCAGCTATCCGTTACTGGCTAGCTCGTCCTCTGTCTAATTCTCTGCCACTAATTGATCGCGCGGGACCTACGCTTTACAGTTTTTCCCATAGTACGAAGAGACTCTTTGCATCTATTAATCAGTCTCGACCTCACATGGTCAAATGTCAGAGCCTTCAACGTCGCCTGGGATATCCAAATATATCAGGCGCTGCTCCAATCCTCTGCTTGGCCTTCAGAATCGTGAAAATTGCCGCATGAACAGCTACCACTAGAATGGAAAACTGCCCAAAGTTTGATGTGCCCTAGGATCATGACTCGCTTAGTCTACCTGTAGATGTTGTTGTAGCCACATTTGTATATGGAGTTAGCAATCCTCATCAAGTTCCATAGGTGAGCAAGCTCGTTCCGGTGCGTAGGACCGATCGCACTCAATATTTAAGCAAGGCACTCAGTATTTAAGCAAGAGCCGGTTCCGTGCGCCCTCTCATTGAGACTCCCCAGTCGATATCGCTGATTGTACGCAACTGAAATTGCAGCTACTCCGTATACGAAGCACTCCCCTTCCGCAACCCCGGTAGCTCCCACCTGAGCTTCTCGTAATAACCATAACACCACACAAATCGAAGCTCAGAGTTCCAACTGGTATGGTGCCCATAGTCATCCCATGCGTAAGGGTGTTCTTCGTTGCCACACACCTAACACACAATCGGAACGGCCTACAATCGAACATGGCATTCGCTGTCTCTCTCAGAACGTTCCTCCCAGCCATCGAAATCAACACCGTTCTTGTCCCTATACCTTCTCAATCATTCTGCATTAGGGCGTAGCTTTCCAAAACCTGATACCAGACCAGACATCCAATCGTGATAGTCGGCCGAATCAAGAATCACGCCCAAGTATCTGGGTCTCCGGGAGGAGCGGTAGTTATCAGTTATTCTGGGATTTATGCCTAGACAATTGGCCCTCGTCCATTCAGAGAGCTTGCTCAACGCTTGCTAAAGTGGCTTCGTGATAGAAGAAAGCAATCGGCCACTTACCAAATAATATCGTCATTCGCAATCCCATGGCAGCCGGTTGTATGTACCGAATCGGCAAGGGCTGCCGCCTCGGTGTACAACGCACTGCTACAACAACAAAAACAATCGTCATTCGCATAGGCAACGACAGTCACCATCTCCTTATCGAAAGAAAATAGAATTCAGTTGATAACTAGATGCCAATTGTGGGTCTTTTTGACCCTTTTGTACCACGCAGGTTGGAACTTTAAGCTCCAATCTGTGTGGTGTTTTTCGTTTTCACGAGAAACTTCGCTGGGGGCTACCGGTTCCATACGGAGTAGCGGTATCGAGTCTCAGTGAGAGACCGGGCAGCACCGGCTCTTGCGTAAATACTGAGTGCCTTCATTGCTCGATATGACAAGGCGAGTTAATGACGCCTTTAAGTAGCCAATGGCCATCATTTTCGTCGGCGATCGTTCGTTTAGACCGGAACGAGCTGCACATCCATAACAGCTTGACGTGGATCACCACCTGCACTTGCAACAACAACAAAGCCAGGGTCTCCAGAGTCTTAAAGGCAAATGCTGAGAGATTGATTGGCCTCTGCGCCTTCGAGGTGAAACCCTCCTTTAGCAACATCTACCTATTGCGTTGTGACAGTGCAATAAATCAGTTTCCTATTAATCCTCTCTTCGCCATTCTGTCTAAAGTTTAGTTTCTGGGCAATAAACACGCCCACGCCTTTGGGCAGAGCAGCAGCTCATCCAGGACAAATTTCTAAATTCGCAAAACTTGCTTTGTCCGGTAAGTATAAAGTCCCAGCTCAATCTGTCTGGGGTTAATACCAAGCTCCATGATCTTTGCTCATCCAGACTGCTTCTTTAATGCACTCTCAACGAGTTCTGTAATAGTAAATCGATAACGGCCATACATCACGACGACAAGGTCTTGCACTTTCTTCCGCTCCTTTCCTCTTCAAAATACCCAATAAGTTATGAAATTGGGTGGTCTGGTGGTAGATAGAATTAAGAGAATATGGTGGCCATCAATTTGCTTTGTCAAAACTGTGAGCCTCCGATGGATATCAAGGAGAAAACACCGTAACGTGACTAAGGGCTGATAACCTCTGGTATTTATAGCGCCATCAATTGACAATGTGCCCTCAGTTGAGTGGTGTCCCTCAATTTGCTTTGTCAAAACTGTGAGCCTCTGGTGGTTATAAAGGAGAAAACGCCATTTCGTGACTAAGGGACTGATAACCTGCGGTATTTATGCTTTGTATAGCACTATCGAAGCATTGCAATCCTGGTGGCTAACTAGCGGAGAGGATGGCATTACACCTGAAAAATGATCTAATAACAGGTGACTGATGTCATGCCTCTTACCTTTGATATTTAGTAGAGGACTTTTTTGGCAGATACCGACTTAACCAAGATTGATTATACTACCGGTTTCACCTCCTAGAAACAGACAGAAGATGCATGTGATTTCGACAAAACGGAGTGTGAGGTTTTCTACGATCAGTAGCACACACAACAACAAAACTTTTTATGGCAAATTGTCTTATTTACCCCAAAAGTTTCTTTCAATTTCATATCGCAGAGAAAGTACTTATTTCCAAAATGAATACTTAATTCAAATATTCATTTTTTCGTTCACTGCCATAAGTGAGCGCATGTCTGCTCAATCAACAATCACGTCTTTTTTCCAATTCTCGCACGAAATATTTAATAAACAATATAACCGCAATTGATGGAAGGTAATGTTTGCATTGAAATGTGTGCCTGGCATTTCAATTAAGAAACTGTTATTGGGTTCTCCATTCTCAAATTGTGGAAGTCTCCATTCAAAGTCTCCCCCCGCAAAGACAGGCTTTCTATTGTTGTGTCCAACACACTAGCAAGTGGTGAGTGGTGCGGCTTGGCAGCGTACAATGTGTGTGCCACATAATTGACACAGTATTTTGTTGTTGTTGCTTTTTTCTTTCTTATTTTAAACAAAGAACAACAACTACAACAAAAAGTGATATCAACATTAATTTAACTGACTGATTGCCTGTAGACCGTCCGTCCATGCATTCGTTAGAGACTTCTTTTTTTTCAGAGCCTTCCAACACCCAGCAACGTCTACGCTCAAATGCCTGCTAGTGAGTGAGCTTGTTTGTATGAGAAATCACTTCAGATTTTTTTTGTTTTATTTTATTTAAATTGTTGTACCAAAACAGCCATAAATCAATTAATACCACAGAAGCATCATCCAATCGCCAATGTTGTAGTATGACGAGGCGGTTGCAGCTAGTAGCTGAGCAGCAATAGCAATATTTTGAATTTTGATGCCGTCACAACTGCTCTAGAGACCGACAATGTTGATTATGGTGCTGATAAAGGCAATGCATAGAAACAAAAACAGAACCACTGCCAGTACCACCACCACCACCATCTAGTAACCTATGGGTGAATTGGAGAAGCCTTGCATTCATTCATTCATATCTTGTGCTATGGCCCAGTGCATCATCATCCACATTTTTGCTCTCTATGCATGTTTGGATTCAATTTAAATCTTTTTTTGTTTTCCTTTTTTATTTTTGTTAGGTTTGAAGTGTTAAAGCCCCCATTTCGTTTGATTGAATTGAGTGGTGTTGTGTTGAAGTGGTCTTTGAGTTAATTTTTTCCTTAAATAATATACTTGACTGGCAATGAATGGTACTAAAAGCAGCTATTCAGAGAATTTTCGTTTTTTTTTTTGCTTTGATTGTTAAATGGGAGGAGTTAAATTAATTGCTGTTGTTTATTGAAATGACTGCCAATGAAGACCAAAGAGGAAATCCTAGATTTCCAGTTGAATAAAGGATAAAAAGAGAAAAAAATAAGTAAATAGTGGGATATTCGTTATATTTATTAATATTTGACCTATGATAGCTAAATCGATGTGCCATGTGATCAAAATTCTGAGCAAAAAATGCCCAGGATCCCTTATTTGTTCAGATTAATAGTGGTAATAATCAATGCCAAACAAATCGAAACTCAGAGTTCCAACTCTTGCAAGTGCTCATAGTTATCTCGTTCCGGGGCGAGGTTAGCCTGTTTTTGTGGATTAGGATGGGGAAAATGCTTTACGCATGTCACGAGTACGTCTCTCGCCCCGGCACGGGATAGCTGTGAGCACCACACAGATTAGAACATTGCTGTCACGAGAAGCTTAGCTGCGTGCTACCGTAGATAAACGGTGACGTGTGGACGGAGGTCCACAATCGGGACACACATCCTGCACGTTGGCAACAATCCTTGCTCTGTAGAAGTTGAGGTGGCTGCATCTCCCTGATCGTAATTGAGCCAGAACTACACTGGTTTGCCAGGGAAGGTCAATTCCTTTAGTTGCAATGGTTGGCGGTCGTTCTCCAAGGACTATATTCAATCGGTAGACTACATTCACCCGGTAGTTATTCACCGCATCTGCTACGGTGCCTGAGTGAATGTTTTCTAGACGCGCCTCATATTCCGCTTGATCTGATCTCCTGTTTAGAATTGGACATGGTTAGCCCTATTTTGATTTGTAACAACCATGTCCAGTTTCCAGATAAACAGATTTTTTTTAACACCTTGAGGGCTTAGAAATTTAGCAGGTGGAGTTTTGTATTTTAATATCATTGCCAAGTATTGCTCATATCTTTCAATCGAGTTCTTAGTTTTTCATTCGAATCGTTTGCAATTTTACTCACTGTTACAAATTTCATCAAAATTGGATGAAAAATTCTCCTTTTGTGAGATCAATACTCCATATTGGGAGATCGGTCTATATGGCAGCTATATCCAAATATAGTCCGATCTGGAAGATGAAATCGGATGAAAAATGCTTCTTTTATAGGCTCATTACACTATAGCGGGAAATCGGTCTATATGGCAGCTATATCCAAATATGGTCCGATATGGACCACATTTGACATGAATGGGAAGGGTTCTACCACAGTGCCAAATTTAATCGAATTCGCGTAAAAAATTTATCTTTTATGTCCTGAATATATCTATATCCAAATATAGTCTGATCTGCATCACACTTCACAGGTGTCTACCAGAACTCTCTGTGTCAAATTTCATAGTAATCGGGTGAAAAATTACCAATTTATTGTCTCAAGACTTTAAGTCTGGAGATCGGTCTATATAGCGGCTATATATAACTAAAATCCGATTTTATGAGATCAGAAGATCAGGTTTATATACAAAGAATACGAAATCATCAAAAATTGTTTGGAAAATATTTTTATGTCCGAGAAATCGGCAAAATTACAAATACCCAAAAAAGGTTGGGTATTTAACCGGTAGAAACCCATCTCTACATATGGTGGGTACATACATAAAATTCAGCCCGGCGAACATAGCTCGTTTTTTTCGCCTAACTAATACCGGTCCTATTTTACCCATTACGTTGGTCTTATCAAGCATTTTAGTAAAGAGTTTCCACTGCTGTATATAGTAGACCTCTCATGGAATGTTAGAAAAAGCTAGTTTACATTTTTGGCGCTCACGTATATAACATAACAGTCGGTAAAAAATATGTGCTACAATTCGTCTTAGTTTTATTTTATGGTATACAATTTGGTTTCTATTGAAATTGTTTGCCAGACAGTATTGTGGCAACGGAGATTTTTCCACGAAAAAGCAGCATCTTATTTTCTAACTACAAAGGAAAATCCCACCATATGGTTAAAAATGCAAACAAAAACACGAATACCTATTGTTTGCCACAAAAAAAACTGTATGACTGTATTTTTAAGGCTGCCCATAAACCTTATTTTATATTTTCTTTCGCTCAACAGTTTCTTTTTCCACACTTCGGTTATTTTTAATTATTTGTGTATGTGGAGAAACATATTTTTTATCTTTTTCCATTACTTTAATACATATTTTGCAATTATGAGTACTGCTGACATGCCTACTATTCTCCCCCTTCATACTTGTCTTGAATGAGTTTTGGTAGGTATGTGTTTGCAAACACACAAACCATAAACAACTACAGTGTATAACATACTGCTACAACAACAACATCTACTACTACATTTAGTATTGATAATTAGCTTTTCTCCATGTTGTTGTTGTTTTTTCTCTTCTTTTTCCCATTTAGTCCCACCCAGTGCCATACCCCCTATAGAGTGTAATTTTCTGGGTCATTAATGTATGATGGTGAAATTTTTACTATTTCATTTTTTTTCGCACTCATTCTTTCGTCGCAACAATACTTTAGAATAATTTTTTTATTTTTTGTTGCTATTTTCCTAATGGCCAAAGGCTATTAGTGTTGAGCAAACCAAAATATTGGAATAAAAATAAATGTTTACTAAGTAGTACATTATTGATTGTTTTCCCAGATTGTTTTTTTTTTGTCCAAAGCTTTATGTTTGTATTTGTAACTAAGGTCGCACTAATGGTTCGTTGCTTTCAAGAAAAGTTATCAAGTCTTAAATATTAAAGATAAAACCAATGGCCCATTATAAGCTCTAACCACCATTAAGACGTACATAGGTAAGCCATGTCAAACACTTCAAGAGAAGGTTTTTAATGCAAACCCCTAAAATATAACGGTTTAGAATTTGCAGAGAAGATAATTATGTCATCATATTACCGATTTCTTGTATAGAAAATCGATTATTTTGTCAACTGTGTCTTTTTGGGTGTTTTCTATTAACAAAACTTAATTTGTCCATAGACATTCCATGAATGAATAACGATCGGTACTGTCCGAATCAAGTTAAAGCTAAACGATATGGGACATTTTATTGCCGAGTCAGAACAGTGTAGAAGTTTAGAAGTTTTACATGTCCTCACAATTGTCCCTAGCATCATTCGATGAATGACGTCTATCGATTACCGTTTACAAGGAAATGTGTAATCATTAATTGACAGATATTGAAAAACACGTTCTGTGACAAATTAGGTTAAGAAATGAGAAGTAAAGTATGAAAAATTAAATAAAATCAAAAAAAGAAAGATAGATGTACTATTTTAGTCAAAAGCTGTAATCAACACGTACACACGATGAGTACGATCATGATGTAACATGTAAACTCTGCTTTAGGGCTAGTACTATATTCGACTTTTCACATGAACAACTGTCAAACTCCATATAAAAAAAATTAGAAACGGAAAATAATGACACAAAGATAGCAGTTCAAAACACTACTTCCTAGTATAATATGAATTACGACGACGACGATAATTCGGATTTTACCCTTGATTTCGGTGAAATTTACCCTGGCTTAATTTTAAAGTTTAATAAAGATCGGGTAGTAAATATGTAAAACGTTTTATGATCAAATAGACCAATTTTTCGGGAGATCAACTCAAGACACGGTAAACACGGGACTGAATACCCGTTAAAGGCTAGTTCTGACTTCGAGTTTTCGTTCGAGCAAGTGTCAAAACTATAAAAAAGCGAAATGACTACGAATTTTTTTTTAAATACGCAGTACTAAGTTCTTTATACGAAATGATTTCAACATGTTGATAGCAACATTGTCAAATTTCGTAGATTTTAAATGTATATGTCTATTAATTCCAGCATTCAGTGCTGCTCTCGGAGCACTCCTCTTCGCCTCCAATATCGGCATTGCCGCAATACCCTGTACCTTCTCCACCATACGGAGTATACTCACCCTCTCCACGACCCGGTGCCACACCAAGCGCTCATAGGTGAAGATCAGTAAAACACAGCAAAGTACATCCAGCGGATCGCTCCTGGTCTATGTTCCCAACTTCTGCCTATTGAGTTACGCCATGAATAGAGCGCACTCAGACTCCGAATAACTCTCTCCTCAACGTTCATCTCTCGTTCCATTTATGGTCAAGAATAACGCCCAGGCAGCTTCACTCCATTAAGGACCAATCCCCTAAACTCGTCATACGTAGTCGTCAACATGCGCTCTGTCTTTCTGAGGTTAATGCCAAGCCCATTTGCCCTCGCCCGTGTAGACAGTTTTCTCGCCGTACCCTGAAGGGGATATATGATAGTATTGACCTACCACGCCTTAGTTTGACGTTTGTAACTCATACATGAAACGTATGACGGTAGCAGTCGGTGTGTTGACAGTGTCCTTAATGATACACGGATCGGCAAATAACATGGGGACACTTTGGACATGCTTATTTTCTCCTGGGAAATGAAAATGAGGCTTGGCGGCATGTTATAAGCGGCGCGAATGATTAAATATCAGCGAGGCTGAAGGCTCTGACGTAGAACTTTGTGAAGTAGAGACTAGTTAGAAGATGCAAAGAGCTTGTTTGAACCATGGAAAGGGCGGGGCCGAATCTTATATACCCTCGACCATGGATCGCATGTGTAAAGTTCTTTGCCTGGTATTTTTTTAAAAGTAAACAGAGGATAATGGATATGAATTGCTATGCTGTGGGAGCTATGCTAGGTGAAGAACCTATTCTATATACTAGAAGTCATTATGCAAAATTTCAGCGAAATGGGATAAAAATTGAGCCCTATAGAGGCTCAAGATATAAAATGTGGAGATCGGTTTTTATGTGAGCTAATGGAACGTTTCAGACCATATTTGGCACATACGCAAACAATTCAGACATATAATCGAGAGATCGGGTTATATTTCTTTAGGTGCAATGGATGGCGGTCTTTTTCCAAGGACTACATGTGTCGGCATGAATGTTGTCTAGCCCCTCTTGATACCCCTTTTTGTATTGTTTCATGTTGTGCTGCCAAACATACAGCAGCTTCTGTTCCTAAATCCATTTCTTTGTTTTATCTTTTAAATTTTCTTCAAAAAAAAATTGGACACCTTGTAGTTAAAAAATCCCAATTTGTTTTTATTGTAGTTTGGTTGACATTCGTAAGATAACAATGATGTCAACATACAACTGTTTACTACCAAAACAACGCTTTAACGCCATATAAAAACTTTAATTACAACTAAACAAATTAGCAACACTGTTGCAAACATTATGAGATTTCACAAAATTTAATTGGTGTTTAGCTACATTTTCCGCACAACCGAAGTAAATACTAGGCTAAAAGCTTCAATAAAAGCGTCCCATTGGCGCGTTATATTCGGCTTACCAAGGGATCGAGGGATCGACTTTCACCAGGTGTTTTATTTTGTGGTTACTGTGGAGTCTCATTGGAAATAAAATGATCATAGTGGGTCCATTACAACCTAAAATTAACTGTTATTAGACGTCGCAATATGCTAAATAATCTAAATTTTTCTTACAACCGTCACTTATCAATTATTTTAGTTCAACTCCACTGCCACTTAAGTGCTGGCATTGAGAGGTAATTGCTTTATAATTAAACGCATCAATAAATATTGGGGTAAATCGAATTTAAAAATAAAATATAATTTGTTTTGGGCTTTTTTTTATCAAAATCCTAGACGCAACGGTCCATTGTATTCACTCTAGAAGAAGAAGATCCCTCACGGTATGGTGCAAAGAATAAGAATGAAAGAATAAGGGAAGAGAAAATCAATGCACAGGACCAAGGCGGATTTATGAAGGTGGTCTCACACGAACAGCTGTTTGCAGCCGGCCAGGTTTGACTGTATTAAGTTGTCAGACTTTTGTTTGCATGCTCTTTGTTGTTATCTTCTTTCTCACACAAATTTCTTTGACTGTGTTGGCAAAACGTCGATCAGCTTGATGGCAAGAAAGCAGATTCCACCATATGATTTGTTGTTATTGCACAAATGAAACCACCTTTAGTTGTTTTGCCATAGCACAAGACAAACAAGAAACTGGGGGACCATAGTGGAGTTCTCATAGGTGAGAGCTTCGTCCAGTCTGGCACTTCACGTTTCTAAAGTGGCCTAAATTATGTCTGGACGGAATCCTGGCTCGAAATAAGATATTCCAACTCCTCATCGTCACCACAGACCCCGCAAAAGTCCGGTTTTTCCTGTTTCCAGTGCGACCCCAAGGACCTGAAGTTGCCATAACCATTCAAAGCTCCTTTCGAGGTCTTGCTTTCGCAGCCCCAGGATAACAGTGTGTCTATGGCAACTCCATATCTTTAAGTGAATAACAATGCATTATGGCCAGTCATTCTTTTCACTCAATTTGTGGCGCATGTACTTTGAAAAAACACCTTGGCCGACGTCTTCATAAACCAACTCAACATAAGATATGCATAAAGTGACACAATTTTTACAATTCTATTCATATTTTAGTTGTTGGCGACCCATAGCGGTCATAAAAATTAACTTTTGCAATATGCTAATTGTTATTTTATATTTTAATTTATTGCAAATGTTTAATCGTCTTATAGCTATGGTCATCCTTAATCGTATTACTTGGAACATGATATATTTACATATATATTGGGTTGCCCAAAAAGTAATTGCGGATTTTTTAAAAGAAAGTAAATGCATTTTTAATAAAACTTAGAATGAACTTTAATCAAATATACTTTTTTTCCAAAGCAAGCTAAAAGTAACAGCTGATAACTGACAGAAGAAAGAATGCAATTACAGAGTCACAAGCTGTGAAAAAATTTGTCAACGCCGACTATATGAAAAATCCGCAATTACTTTTTGGGCAACCCAATATTTAGGTATTCATTAGAATCTATTAAGGGAAGTATAGCGAACAAGAGTGCACATAAGTGCAAAGCCGTCAGTAAATTTGTTGTACTTGCAAAATACGTTTCCAATAGATTTACATTTCAAATAGTGTTGGCTATGTATCCAACTTAAATATAATTGCATTAAATTGAGAGAATATTTAAATTTACTCTATCGCAAATAGTAATTAAAAAATTTTTGCATACAAAAATTGACGTTAGTATTTTTAAAAAGATAAATCTAATACATATTTGTAATCTTGTTATTGGTTAGAGGCATAAAGTGGAAAAAAAATTGAGGCGATTATTTTTTTAAGACTGTCCTCAATAAGAAATAAAGCAAATATGAGGTTTTCTACAAAAGGTTTACAAGATTTGAACAAAGTACTTGTAATAACCATCCAAAACCTCCAAGAAAACTTGAAATCAGGCCAAAGGTGGAATATAACTCACAAATAGGGACTGGTGCTTTCAAAGCATCTTTGGAAATACTGGAGCGCGCTTAGGTGAGAGTGTTGGTCGTGATTGGAAACAATATGATATATACATCTATGATATGTGATTGGAAACAATAGGATATGTACTTCTATCATATATGTTCCAACACTGTCCGCCTTCTTATTTCTTATGTAATGATGGTTTGTGAGTTCTCACTAACCTACTACACCATAAACTGTTTGCCACTGTGCAAAAACCAATCGACATTCATTTGATTCTGAGTAATTTTAAGTAATGCAAAAGTAAGTGAATGCCACCATTGCTGCTTTAACACAAATAAACAACAGCTGCAAATTAGGTTTTAGTAAAAGCAAAACAACAATAAAGAGAATTATTTAGAATTGCCAATGAAAAGCAAGGCATAACAGCTGAATGATGAAATAAGTGCCGCAATGTATTACAAAATATACCAAAAAAAAGACATATTTGAATCCATAGTACGGCCATATCTATCATGCAAATGTTGACTGTGACTGCGCCTTAAATGGTCCACCCGCTTAGTCCAATTTTGACATACTCTTTCCAATATTTCTGCCGGTAGCTCACGAATAAATGTTTCAATGTTGTCTTTCAATACGTCAATCGAAGCGGGCGTCTGTATAGACATGATCTTTAATATAGCCTAAAGACGTTAAATCGCAAGAGCTAGGCGGCCAATTGACCGGTCCCGAACATGAAATAAAATGTTCACCGAACTCACCTCTTAATAAGTCCATTGTTACACGTGCTGTGTGGCATGTGGCACCGTATTGTTGAAACCACATGTCATGCAGACCAAGCTCTTGCATTTTGGGCAACAAAATTGGATATCATCTCATAGTAACGCTCACCATTCAGAGCTACGTTACGATTCGCATCATCTTTGAAAAAGTACAGTCCAATGATGCCACCAGCCAAAAAACCCCACCAATCTGTGACTTTTTCTGGATGAATTTTGGTAGCTCTTGCAAAGATGTCCTTCGAAATGAAATGAAAAATTAGCGCGATTAACTTTCTTAACAGAGTATGCATTTTGATAATTAACTTCAATAATTCTAATCCGAGTTGGCTCCAACTTTAAACAATGTCTTCTTCTATGACATCCAACTTCCATGCCAAATATGCTCTGAGTTGGTTCATAACCTGGTGTATCTCCCAAATAATACTATCTAACGATTGAACTTCTTGAGCCCTTATCCGTTTTGGCTGAAATGTTGCCCAATGTCTTCTCCTATGACATCCAACTTCCATGCCAAATATCCTCTGAGTTGGTTCATAACCTGGTGTAGCTCCCAAATAATACGATCTAACGATTGAACTTCTTGAGCCCTTATCCGTTTTAGCTGAAATGTTGCCCAATGTCTTCTCCTATGACCTCTAACATCCACGCCAAGTATCGTCTGAATCGGTTCATATCGTGATATAGCTGCCATATAAAACGATCTTTCAGTTGTACTTCTTGAGCCCCTAGAGGGCGCAGTTTTTGTCAAAATAAATAAAAAAACAAGTAAGAGCGTGCCAAGTTCTGCCGGGCCGAATCTTATATACCCTCCAACATGGATCGCATCTGTCGAGTTCTTTGCGCAGTATCTCTTTTTAGGCAAATAATGACGGAGGAGGAGGAGCAGCTATATCATGTTATAGTCCGATTCCGATCCAAAGCAAAAACGGGAGATGGATTTATATGGCAACTGTATCAAGCTATAGATCGATTGAGACCATTTTGTACAGGTATGTTGAAGGCCATGGGAGAAGGCGTTGTACAAAATTTGTGCCAAATCGGATGAGAATTGGGCTCTCGAGAGGCTCAAGAAGTCTATTTGGGAGATCGGTTTATATGGCAGCTATATCAGTTTATGGACCGTTATGGTTATGGCAAAATTTCATTCAAATCGGACGAGAATTTCGCCCTTTAGAGGCTCAAGAAGTCAAAAAGTCAAGACCCAAAATCGGTTAATATGGCAGCTTTATCAAAACATGGATCGATTTAGCCCATTTACATTCCCAACCGACCTTCACTAATAAGAAGTATTTGTGCAAAATTTCAAGCGGCTAGCTATACTCCTTCAAAAATTAGCGTGCTTTTGACAGACAGAAGGACGGACGGACATGGCTAGTTCAACTTAAAATGTCACGTCGATCAAGAATATATATACTTCATGGGGTCTTAGACGCATATTTCGAGGTGTTACAAACAGAATGACGAAATTAGTATACCCCCATGCTATGGTGGAGGGTATAAAAATCTATGCGATTTATTGCTTCACCTAAAATTATCTTTTTTCTTTGTTTTTGCCTGCAAAAAGAACCATGCAAGAACTTGAAAATGCGTTAATTGGTGGAGGGTATATAAGATTCGGCCGGCCGAAGGTAACAAGTTTTTAATTGTTTGATGTATGGCAACACTAGTCAACAACTTTTAAATATTTGTGAAGAAAGGGGTAGGCAGCAGCCCTTCTCTGGACCTTAATGCATAGGGGATCGAGACAGACGTCTTTATTGACTTTTTAGAATTTTAAGAAATCTGCGATCTGAATAGAGGAATATCAAAATATATGGCGACAATTATATTGCTTGCCATTGTAATTTCGCAATTATAAATATAAGATTAATGTTGTTGGTTTTGTAGCCACATTTTCTATGGAGGTGACGATACACGTCCAGCTCCTGTAGTTGAGCAAGCTCATTCCGGTCCAAAGGAGCTATTAACTCGCCTTGTCCTATCGGGCATCATAGGCACTCTGTATTTGTGCAAGAGCCGGTGCCTCCCGACTGCTGATGGCCCACGACTGCTTTGCAGCTACTTCGTATGAAGAAATGCAATATCTGCAACCTGTGGACGCGCCCTGTAGCTCTCAGCTAAGCGTGGCAGCAATGAACACTACACAGATCGGACCTCAATGTTCCAGCCTGTGTGGTGCTTAATGTTATCTTTTTGTGTGTGAAAGCAATAAAATCAAATCAAAAAATTACCGTTAACTTTTTCGATAAGTAAATATTGTTATCGATTTGTCAATGTTTTGCTAACATAATTTCGATAACACTTGAACTGCCTACTGCTGTAAGATAAATGGATATTGCACATCTTCTACCGAGATGCGACCTAAGAGAACAAAAACATGCAATATTTTGCCATAGGAACCAGTTTCATCTTCATCTGCTGGCAATACATCTTCTGCTTTCTTTATATATGTATTTACCTTGTATGCAACTTTTTGCAAATGTGCAAGATAATGTGCTTTACTTTGGATTCTACAGAACAATACCCTCAATTATGCTCGCTCATAACATCTTCTGGTTTTTAACTTGGGGTTTTCATACAGAAAATAAATTGGAAAGCACGTCCATTCACATGTAATACTTGCTTATTTTTCATTGATGTTACCCACATAAGCAGTGTAGAGAGGAGCCAAGGGAAGAAGATGCAATCATTAATTTTTTTTTTTGCTCTGCGAATCGTCATTTGCACTTGGGTTTTGCATTATCGTCTTTGGGCCCGGCCCCCCCAACTTGGCCTTCGCACCATTGCAATGGCAAAACAAACCTGCAGTATATGCTCAAACACATGATACGTTATGTGGCCACAAAACCAGCCAGAATGAAAACCGCTTGTGGTGGGTATGGTGGGCAGACCGACTGACATTTATTTCCCCCTCAAATGTTTGCCACACAATACAATATCGGTGTAAGCACTATGCACGACGATTTACATTTGAAGTGGCATCACGTTTCTTTTGCATTTGTCTTTTAACAAACAGTTAAGGAGAGAGGGAGAGTAGTTAGCGAGAGTTTGTCTTATCGTGTATTGTGCAGCCAATTCGGGTGTGCCATATTACCTGCAAGCATTTCCTGACAATGGGGAGAAATTAATATTGCTTGGTGCTTGGTGCCATGAAGGTGCAAAACCATTTGTCATTGTTTGTCTCTCAGTAGAAATTTTAAAGTATATGTGCATTAAATTCTTATATTTTTTGTTTTCTCTTGCAGTTTTCCAGTATCGAAACACCCGGATATGTGGGGTTTGCCAATCTTCCCAATCAGGTACATAGAAAATCGGTGAAAAAGGGTTTTGAATTCACTCTTATGGTTGTGGGCGAATCGGGTCTGGGAAAATCCACACTGGTCAATAGTTTGTTCCTAACAGATCTTTATCCCGAACGCATAATACCCGATGCCATAGAAAAACAAAAACAAACGGTGAAATTGGAAGCATCAACAGTGGAAATTGAAGAGCGTGGTGTCAAGCTGCGTTTGACGGTTGTGGATACACCTGGTTTCGGTGATGCCATCGATAACTCGGACAGTTTTAGTGCCATATTGGAATACATTGACGAGCAATACGAAAGATTTCTGCGTGACGAGAGTGGCTTAAATCGCCGCAATATTGTGGATAATCGTATACACTGTTGTTTCTATTTTATATCGCCATTTGGTCATGGGTGAGTATTAGCAGCATAAACTCAAGTCGAATGTCGTTAAAGCATTTTTTAAATCTCTTTCCTTTTTCAAATCAGTTTAAAACCGCTCGATGTGGAATTCATGAAGAAATTACATTCCAAAGTCAATATTGTGCCTGTGATTGCCAAAGCCGATTGCCTTACGAAAAAGGAAATACTACGTTTGAAATGTCGCATCATGCAGGAAATCGAAGATCATGGCATCAAAATCTATCCCTTGCCGGATTGTGATTCGGATGAAGATGAGGACTACAAGGAACAGGTTAAGCAACTGAAAGCAGCAGTGCCATTTGCCGTTTGTGGAGCAAATACTCTACTTGAAGTTAAAGGCAAGAAAGTGCGGGGACGTTTATATCCCTGGGGTGTAGTGGAGGTGGAAAATCCAGAACACTGTGATTTCATTAAACTAAGGACGATGCTAATGTAAGTAAAGCCTTTGTCCAGCATGTGTGTTATTATATTAAGTTATTGCGTTTATAGCACCCACATGCAAGACTTACAAGAGGTCACCCAAGAGGTCCATTATGAAAACTATCGTTCAGATCGTCTGGCCAAGGGCATTAAAAACAAAGAGAATGGCATCATCAAGCCAGAGCGCGACTCCGTGGTACCCACACAGATAGTGTTGAATGAAAAGGATCGAATACTGCAAGAAAAGGAAGCCGAGTTGAGACGTATGCAGGAAATGCTGGCACAAATGCAAGCCAAAATGCAAGCGCAACAATAAGTCATTATAAGACCTCGTAACGGGGTTTGTTCAAACGACAAAACACACACTCCCACAAAAACATGCATACATACATACAACACCCTCACCTTTTATCTCTAGGCATATAGAAATTTTATAACACACACACACAAGAAAAATGGTGCCGAATTTCAAATGTTTTTTTACACATATATATATATATATAAAATGTAGAATATTTAAAATCTCAACTTGGTTTTGTAATAATTTCTAGGATTTTTTGTGAATAATTTTTCTAATGGAAAAATCTGTGAAAGAGAGCAATTAATTCTCTTTGAAGAAAGATATATTGCTAATATATACATAAATACATATGTAAGTATTATTAAAAAAAATACACAAAATATTCTTCAAAATTTAATTAATTTTTGAATTTAAGATTTCTGTTTGAATATAAGAGCTATCTTCAACAATTGATAACCTATAGCACTGTTACAGAGTGCTTATATACAGAGTATGCCAAATCAGCTAGCTTCCCGTTCTTTGCCACACCTCAAACAATTGTGTAGAACAACAAATAGAGGTCCGCCAAACCAAAATTTCATTCCTGTTGTCTTATTCCAGAAGGGTTACCTTGGTAACAATGCGATAGAAGAGTAGTCAACTTGCATCTTCAAACGCAGTTACTGATGTTTATGTGAACGCCTTTTTAAGCTCGTTGTATTGTCTTTATCATGCATTTTCTCTCCATCGCTGACCTTGATGGGTGTATTGGGTTAATTAAACTTTAATAGAGCCAGTGAACCTTTTAAAGGCTAGGGTTCCATTAAGAGCCTTTAGCTCCTCTACATAAAGACTAAAATCTGTGCGTCTTGTACGTATGCCTTAGACTGTAGCACTTCTACATCAGTCTATCATACTGTGCAGGCGTATTTTCGATAGAATGACATGCCAGATGCGTTTAGCAACATCGATACATAGACGCTTCACTCTGAGGCTATTGGGTTCGGCCTAAAAGTAAGAAAGTGTAGAAATGAATGCCTACGATGTTTACCAAGGTTTGATGCAAGACAGTAGAACAAAAAGGAAAAGAAACCAGTGATGATAAGAGAATATAACTGCCTGTCCCACTAAGTTTTCGTCACAGAAAATAAGCTATTTTCGTTCGCTTGTATGTCAAAATCAACCGCCTTCATATGGAAAAACAGATGCTTTAGTTTGTCGAATCACTCATTTGAGAGACTCATCGTCGAGAGTTCCCTTCAGTCAGCCGTTTTATGTCCCTGCAATTATCCAGAAAAATGAGAGGCGCGAATAATAGGTTTTTTGTAGCGAAATGTCTATATGTGGAGTTGGCGATCCTCGGTAAGCTCCATAGATGAGCAAGCTCGTTCCGGTCCAAAGGACCGATTACCACGGGGACATGATGGGAACATATGTTTCATATGGAAAAACAGATTCTTGAGTGTCGGGTCACCCATTTGAGAGAGTCAGAGATCTCATTGTCGAGAGTTCCCTTCAGTCAGCCGTTTCATGTCCCTGCAATTATTCAGAAATATGAGAGGCGAAAATGTCTATATGTAGAGGTGGCGAACCTCGTCAATCTCCATAGATGAGCAAGCTCGTTCCGGGCCAAAGGACCCATCGCCGCGGGAACAAGATGGTCATTGGTTATTAAAAGACGCCAATAACACGCATTGTCATATCGAGCATCATAGGCACTCAGTATTTATGGAAAAACCGATGCCGCCAGGCTTCTCACTGAGACTCTCCAATCGATGCAGCTACAACCTATGGAGAACTCCACTATCAGCAACCTGTGGCGCGCAGTTCAGCTTCTCGTAACAATAATGAACACTACACAGTTTGGAGTTTAAAGTTCCAGTTTGTGCGGTGCTAATAGTTATTCCGTGCCGGCAGAATGATAGGTTGTGTCGATGGGTGGCTTAACTTGCAGACCATTGTGCTCGCTCTAAAAGAGAAGAAAGTTTTAAAATATGCAGAATTCTAAGGCATTGGGGTGTAAGATAGCACAATGAAAAGGTAAAGAAATGGATCCAACGCATTTGACAACAATGGGAAACATGGGTGCGTGAATAGGCTTCTGCTATAGTCCACAATGACGAGAATCCAGGAACAAAAATAGTATTGCTGTGTCATTTCTCCGCAAAAACACAAATGTGAATCCAACCATCTCTTAATTCCTTTTCTAACCCACAAATCCTGTAGAAACCCGCCTCTCCAATGGCCAGTTAAGACCCCTATCAGTTGTTGTTGTTGTAACACTGTTTTGTGCACTGAGGCGGCAGCCCTTGCTGATTGACTCTAACGGGCCAATTCGTTACGTACCACCGGCTGCCATGGTATTGACTCCTATCAGTGGGTCGCGCCCGGTAGATCTCAGTTGAGCCTCTTATGATAACGCTGAAAAACACACAAATCGAAGCTCAAAGTTGGAAACGTAGTAAGCCCGTGCCGGGGTCCCTTGTGAGAAGAGATCATACGATGTCTCCCTTTCTGAAAATTAGTTTGGTACTGTACGATTCGGAGAGGTTATTTCCTATCAAACTCAGACACAGCTTATAACACCTTTGAAGAAGCATTCAACCATCGGCAATCTATGAACGTGCCCGGTGTCTCAGCTGAGCCTCTCATGATAACGCAAACTCAGTTAGCCCGTACAGGTGTCCCTTGGTGTCCCCATATCTATATCATTTGCATAATCCCGTATAATCTTCTCCAAGCAGGATATTAAAGAGATCATACGATGTCTCACTTTTTGAAAATTCTTTTTGTACTGCACGATTCGGAGAGGTCTTTCCTATCAAACACAGACGCCGCTTGTCGAAAGTATACGACGAGTTATTTACCGCAGTGTGTATATCTGGTCAATCGTGGATTTATCAAGTCCAAATAGACCCCTCATTGACTTTAGATTTTAATCTTTCTTGTATGCAATTGAAAGGAGACTTACTCCTCTGTAGTTGGTACTCATACTCTCTTGTCTAGGAGACATAGTATGCTGAGGTGCCAATCACTGGGTATGCGTTCTTCTGACCAGTTCGCGCAGATGTGGTGATGCATACACCTTATAAGCCCGTCGCCTCTGGTCTTTAATACTTCAGCTGGCTACACGGCGGGTCTTGAGATGTTTTTTTTTTTTTTTGAGTTGGGTCACTGCTACTTAGGGTCTTCCTGACTTGGCGGGACACATACTTTTACCATAATCATGGATAATTTCTGCGGTATCCTCGTCAACCTCACTATCAGAAACTAAAAAAAAAACTCCTGAACTCTGGCCGCTGTACATCTAGATTGGTACACACTCATGTCTTTTAATTTGCCCCTTCTTTCTGCGGAATACACTGTTCTCCTCTCTCTCGTCTTCTCACGTAACTCTCCTTCACCTGTTCACCTGACAGGTTGCTGCTGTTTACAGGGTTGCCCTGTGCGTCGCATTCTTGACTCAGCAACAATAAGACCATAGATGGGCAACAACACACAACCGCACATAAATTTTTATGTCCGAAGGCATAGGAAAAACAAACAGAAACACACGGATAGTGTAAGCAACTCGTGTGCCTTTATTCAGTAGGCGAATTATTGTTATTTTAGATAGCATTGCCGTTATTTACCTTTTTTCTAGATTGTGCAATGGTTTGCCATTGCACCGTTATATCATTGGAACAAGGGGTGCTTTCACAAGCAGTTGTGTCGGTCGAGTGGTGTCCCCACACCAGTTTCTGTGCATTGTCAGTTCGTACGTTTCTTGCTACGCTTATACGAGTGCGAACCTTTACTAAAGCACGTAATAATACGAATCAATGTTACCTTACGTGCAGTTCCTTATCCAGCATGTGCAATCCTATCTGAAAGTCCGTCTGAAACACCATAGATCTATCCAACATAAGTTTGTATTTTGCCGGTAAACTACAAAATAAGTTAAACTGCGACAATCTGAGAAGAGTCCTCACGACTGCTTCTCTTATAAACATGTCAATAGGTTGAATCCGCCACATCGCCCTTAATGATCCAGTCACAATGATTGCCATAAGTTTGTAACTTGCCGGCAACCTACGAAATAAGTCAAACTGCAATAATCTGAGAAGAGTCCTCCACGGTTTCCCCTATAAAGACAGGTCAATAGGTTGAATCCGCAATGTAATCCTTAATGATCCAGTCACAATGATTCCCATGGTCCCTGAGATAAATAAATCTTAAAGCTACCCTTTCTGATAAGATGATCTACAGGTGACCTAAAACTTAAACTTGTTACCAGCCACCTGACATGGCACCGACAAGCCAGAACTGGCTATACCGCCGCTATTAGCGTAACAAGACCATTTTTTTATTGAAGTTTATTAAAATGGCAAATTTTGTCGAAAACAAGGTGATTTTTAAAGTTCCCAGCCTTAAACTTTTCTGGGGTTGCTTAGCTCGCTCCCAGGGGCTTTCTCCGCCGATGAACACCTATAAAAATCAGTGTTTTAGCTTGGACCTCAAACCCCACTAGGAGATTCTGGCACTAGTATTGTGCCGCGAAAGTCTTCGTAATGCTTGATTCCACGTTGTGTCTCCAGCCCAGTTTTCTATATAGAATTACACCAAGAAATTTCACCTACCGTCAGAATTGTAAGGTCATACGGTGGGTAGCCTAAAATCCGGTATTTTCCACACACTTGTGAACAGGATTAGTTCCGTCTTACTGTTATTTACCCCAAGGACATAACCCATCGCGAATGCGGCTATGCATCCGAGTGTAACATTCAAATCCCTCCTCTTTTAAAATCCTCAATAGGCTTAATGATTGTTGTTGTTGTAGCAGTGTGTTGTACACTGAGGCGGCAGCCCTTGCCGATGAAGGACTTCATCGGTTTAATCCGGTACGTACAACCGGCTGCCATGGGATTGAGGCTTAATGGTCACCCAAGGGAATTGTGTGCACTGTGATCCTCTGTCACCAAAACTCGTTGACTTTTTATTACAACTTTGGAACTTTTTATTACAAAATTTCCCATTAGCAACGCAACTGAAGCTGGGTTGTTATCGATAATCGATACCTTACCTTATTTCCAACAACACTACCTGGTAATTATGTCATGTGTACATCCTAGAAAGGATGTTAAGCTTAATGATTTATATGCCTTAGGCGCCGCGTAGTTTGCCTTACTGGTTTTTAGTATAAACACCACCTATGCCAGGCCTTCATGGTATATGCGAGTAATAAGCAACAGCTTGAGTTTAAGTTAGAGGCATAAACTGATAAATTCAAGAGAGTATCTTAAAAAAGTTTTATTATTTCATTGATAAGGATTCAGTAAAGTGTAAAAGTTAAAAACTAAGTTTATGGGTCGATTATGGATTGCAACTCAACTGCAGTTGCGTTGCCAGGAGATTAAACCTTGGTATAAAATTAATTTTAAAAATTCAGCTACTAAGCATATTTAAAAAAAAAATGTGCAATTCAAAAGAAGGAATGAAACTTTTATTACAAAATTTCCCGTTGGTAGCGCAACTGAAGTTGGGTTGCTACCCATGATCGTCACCTTACTATTTCCAACAGGCTGAAAATTTGGCTAATTCAGATAATTTGTGTATGTAAGCTAGAGAACAACTCAACTTTTGCAAAATTTTGAGTATCTCTTATTTCAATAAGAATAAATTTTAATTTGGAATCCCTAATCTTCTTGTATTCTCACACGCAGACACATCTACTCACTACACACACACACACAAAACGTTTACCAGTTCAATAAGTCATAGCATATTTTAGGCGTTAACAGGAGACGCTTTAAAATAATCCCAAGAAAATAAAAACCTACAAAAATGGAAACAAAACAAATCGAACTTCTTGTTTGTTAAACAATTGTTATTAGAATATCAACACTCCAAACACATCATACACCTTTAACAAAAATTCTTATTGAAATTAAAAAAAAAAACAAAAGAAAGACGAAAATATATACATACATACATAACTATAATTTCACAAATAACACACACACACATACAAAAAAAAAAAACAAAATTCAATTACGTCCTAAACCTTATTCCTATTACAAAAACAATGAACGATTATCATTAAAGAAAACTATAAGAAAAACCTTAAAAAACTTTATATGCTCAACCTACAATCAAAGTAATTATAAAAGTTTATTAAATTTTTTTGAAAACATGTAAAAAATAAAAGAAAAAAAAAACACAAAATTTATTAAAAAAAGATACAAATTTTTTTTTTTTAAATTTTTTAATTTTACTTTATCATATTTTTTTATTAAAAATTTTAACGTTTGTTACAAAATATCAAACTAATAAGATCGAATATTATATGTTTTGTATTTATCTTCTGTTGGTGCAATGTTTTTACTTTTCAATTTCAAAGATTACAAAAAAGCAGTTTATGAGAATTTTGTATTGATGTGGCGTTAGAAAATTTTTTGAATAATCACCAACAATGGGGGATACATAGTGAGCTGGCAAACTATCGATAATCGCAACATTCGATATTTTCGATAGTTTTTATAATAAATATCGATAGTATCGATACTATCATTAATTTTCCATCACCTATATATCAAACGAAAATGGAAGGTAAAAATCAGGAGATCGACTCATATAGGAAACAAAATCAATGCACAGACCAAATAAAATCAAGGTTTATAAAGTCAGTTGGAATTCATGAGAGAAATCCTTGTACAAAATGTTAGCCTAATCGGATGAAAACTGCGCCCTCTATAGGCGCTATGTATCTTAAAGGATATATTCGATGTCAGATTGCTTATTTTTGT
Organism: Stomoxys calcitrans; assembly: GCF_963082655.1. Lineage (NCBI taxonomy): Eukaryota > Metazoa > Arthropoda > Insecta > Diptera > Muscidae > Stomoxys > Stomoxys calcitrans. The sequence continues at coordinate 28,404,800 of NC_081555.1, read as the reverse complement.
TTAGTTTTGCAAAAAATTTAACTTTTGCGATAGTATCCATCGGAAAAATATTAATCGATATTCAGTCAAAAAATTAAATATCGATAGTGCCATCGATATTTTGCCAGCTCTAGTATAAGTCTTCCTTGTGGCGTTCATCCAATTACAATAATGTGGTTGTTGTTCTTGCCAGATTGTATGTCGTTCAGTGGCAGATTCAGCTCTCACTAGTTATACATTATCTTAACATACCGCGACCCATTAAACCTTAATAGTCTTTCTCATGGTTTAAAGATGAAGTTTGCGTCTCCTAATCAATCTTGAACTCACATGACCCGAAGCCAGAGGCTTCAGCGCCTTCCCACTATCCACATGTTGTTGTTGTAGCAGTGTTTTGTACAGAGATGCGGCAGCCCTTGCCGATGAAGGATTCCATCGGGTTAATCCGGTACATACAACCGGCTGCCAAGGGATTGATTGTAGTAGCCATATATGTATTCGCATGTGAAGGTAGTGCTCTTCGTCAAGCTCCACAGCTAAGTAAACTTGTTCCGGTCCATAGGACCGATCGCCGCGGGAACGTAATGACCATTAATTATTTAACAAGAGTACCTCAGGAGAGCCCGCCGATACCGGCTTGTTTTAATACTGAGTGTTTTGAAGCAAGCCGGTGCCGGCTGGCCTCTCACTTTGACTCTCTTCTCTATACCGCTGATTGTCCGCGACTGCAGTTGCAGCTAGTCTGTATACGGAGCATTCCACTATCCGCGCGCCCGGTATTTGTCAGCTGAGCTTCTTCTGATGAAAATGAAGACCACACATATGGGAGCTTAGAGTTCCAACCCGTATGGGGCTCACATGTATCCCTTGCCGGTAATGTTTACATGTCTGCAACCTTGTTTGCTTCTGAATACCTTGGAGGGATTCTTCCCAAATTTGAATGGTAATCGAGTTTCAGTTAGCGTTGAAGCGACATCGATTGCTCTTCATAAACAGAACACACCTGTAAGCGCCATCTACAAACTAATATGCAACGACATCATAAAAAATATAAACAGCACAGCTGTGAGGAATTATCATCTGATGGTGAATGTAAGAACTGTTATCGGATCACCTGTTCATCTTAAAATTGTACAACCAGTCTGTCAGCAAAAAAATAATTAAGCCAAACAATTTCGTGTTTTTTACTTTTTTAATGTTCTCGCACACTGGGACGAACTTAAACAGTTAGGCTATCAAGGGATGTTATGGAATGTGTCTTGGGCCTAGTAAAATTAGATAGGTTAGGTTCTAGTGATCTTCAACTCAACCTAACTGTCGTTGCGGTGCGTAGAAAATCGATCGCTGGGGTAAAGTTGGTTTCTTTCTCTGTGCAACCCATTTTCATAAGCACTACAGCAAGTAAGTGACTTAAATAAAGGTTAGCAGGAAAAAATCAAAAACTTATTTTCTATACGCTACATAATGTACATATAACTAAAAATAACAACAAAATTTTTATCATTTTCTTAATATTTTATTTTGTGTTAATGTTTTTTATAAAAGTGCTTTTACCATTGGTCATTTTAATACTCTCTTTTGTTTTAACTTGTTTTTTATAAAAATTTTATTTTCATTGGCTTCTTAATTCATATTTAAATTATTTATTGAGTCAGTTGAAATAATTTTTTAATACGATTTGTATTTGCCAGCTTCCCCTATGTTACTTTTATATACACACATTCATATAAGCATATATAGTAATTACATACACATACATATTTCATGTATGTAGTACTATGGTCTTTTTATACATCATACTTGCTAACCTAACCCACTATAAATATACGTATATATATTATTGATATTTTTAAGGGTTTTTCTTACACACGATTATAAATTAAAATTATTATTACTAGAATTTAAAGCGAAATGCAAATTCTTATAGTTACTTAAAAGTAAAGAAAATAAAATTATATATATATACATATATATTAAATATATGCGCTTTTTTATACATATAACAAAGTTATGGTGTTTTATTTAACAAAAAAACTTAAGTTGAGCGCCCCATATAACAACTTGTCAAGCTATCATCTCATCATTTATAGATAGTAGTGGGGATATTACCGAATAAGTCCCAAACGACGCACAGTGGGCCAAATGGCAAAAAAATTGGAAATAAGTCTACAACTTTTTATCTGTTGATTTTAGCCATACAAAATGTTCTAGACATTTGTAGAGGAGGACATAGGCTTTCAGAAAAGTGCTGTTGTTGGTCCATATCTTTAATACAGGGTGAGCTACAGGGTGTCAAAGTTGACCACTTTTGACTTCTCCAAGCTTCTGGGGGCCATAACTTTTGATCTACTCAACCGATTTACATGATTTAGGACTCTAGAGAAAGAGCTTGACAAGATCTAAAAAACTTATGCATAAAGTACCATGCCATCGTGTACTGTTAAGGAGTTATGAATTGTTTAATTTTAAAATATGAAAATTTGGCCTTGGTTTTTTTCAGTGTTTTTTAAATAACTCCGTCAATTTTAAAGCTATAAACTTCATACTTCACACAAATTATGCCAGCATATGTGTGCATAAAATACAAAAGGAATCACGTGAATATCTTTGGCGGTTTAAAAATGGCATCGTTTTCAATATGAAAAATATTTTTTTTGTCAAAAAATTGCAAAATTTTTCAAAAAAGATACTCCCATTTCCTTTAAGTTTTCGCAAACTTTGGCCATCAAAGCATTATCATTTCTTTCCATTTTCACAAAGTCGAGGTATTAAGAAAAGTTTTAAGTGCTAATTTGGCTAATTTCGATATCAAACAACACCGTTATCTTAAGACCAAAATGGCCAATTTTTTTACTAAACTTCAAAAGTTTCTCACTGGAAAAAAAGTTCCACGGGGATTTTTTCGCTTTTTTTGAACTTAAATGAAAGCTTAAAATGTTCCCAACATTTTAAGGTATGTCTCGCCATATCCTAGCCATAAATGAGATCGTAGCGATCAAAATACTGAAAAAAGTCAATTTTCAAGTAGTGCTATATTCATTGCTAAAAAACAAGTATTACGTCACATTTTATTGCAAAGATGTTAAATAAACTTTTATTTGGTAACACTTCTTCTACAAAACACAAAAAGAATCATGGAAATATCTCTATTCTATTCCATTTTATGGAACCGGCAATAAAAAAGTCAATTTTTCAAAAAAGTCGAATTTCCCAAATTTTGTTTTTGTTGTCCTAATTGCACATGACACACTATAGCCATATTTACGCAACATACCTTATCGTAAAGGAAATTTTCATACCTTTCCAACGATGTATAAAACATTTCTCAACTCGGATTCTATCTACTCTAAAATTCATTTACACTTCATTAAACTCTATATAAAAATGTCTATTTGTGAAATGGAACCTTATATGGGGCCTACACTAAAACATTGATAGATTTGCCCAGGGTTTACAATACAAATGTGTTAGAATAAAAAAAGGTCTCCTGCCAAAGTTTAAAAAAATTGGAATAAAAATATGTGTTTTAGAGCGAAAACACTTCGCATCGGCGTGCGTTTATATGTATATTAGCTACTCCCAAAATAAAAAAGCATTTTAGTTTTGTATTATTTGATTTTATTCTCTACCAAATAATCTAAGGTATCAAAATTTAAAAGCTCTTTAATTTGAATGGCATCGGGATCGTCCTTATCTATATCGTCACATATTTTTGGTAGCCATTTAGTTCTGATGCTGTATAGTACCGGATCAGACGATAACAATAAATATTGAAGTAAATCATAATTTTGGTTAAATTTGGTGCTCTTTCGGGTATTGAAAAGCCGGAACTGTTTAACATCTCTATTACGGGATTCCTGAGCTTCTTCTGTAAGTTCTCCTAACGGAAGTATGTTGTATTCCACAATTTCCTTGCCATGATGTAAGACTTTATGTACTGTCGGTGTTAAAGCTTTCCACGAATATAAATCAGATAAAATGTTTTTTGTGTCATTACTATAAGCTTCAAATTTGGTTGAATTTATCATCTTTTTGCTATTGATTACAGCCAAAATCACTTTGAATCGTCTTAGCAAGTGTTCATCAAGACCGGTTATTTTAGATGTCGATACGGGGTCCTCAAAAAACCGCCTTGCCGAGTTGCCATCATTTGTGCTTCCGTATCCGTAAAGAGGTTTATCTATTATAAGTCCCTTTTGTTTAAACTCCAACTGGATTCGATTCTTCTCTTCCTGCCTCATTTTGTGAAGATCTTGGTTGTTTCTAGCAGAGACATCGCGGTTTCCAGGGCTAGTCCGATATTTAAGGTCATACGATAAATGCAAACAATACTCCATGAATCGAATTCTACAGTGCAGGGGCGAAATACCGAAATTGAGCGCATTTTCGTTTACTAAATTTTCATCAGACTTGTCCTCGAATTGCCCATTCTTCTTGCCACAAATATTGCATCTCCAATTGGACATAACGCCAGTTAATGCGTTTGCCACCTTTCCATCGATCATAGTGAGTTGTAGTTGAAACGAAACTTTTATATTTCTTCCCAATTGGTTTATAACAATCATGGGTAATGCAGCAATTTCTTCCTTTATTTCGTTCACCAAAGATCGTGTTGTGTTCCGGTCTTCCTTTGTATACTCAAACCGAATTGGGCGACATAAATATTTTGACCCAGGTGTTCTATTTATCCATATATCTTGAAATGCATTTTCTTTCGATGATGAAGATTGGTCCTTGTACAATCTCATTCTCAATGGTACTAATGATGCCATGAAAATTGATGCGAAGTTGGTATCTATTTCTGTTTGTTGCTTATATTCGGAAAATCCAGATGATCCATCACAACCCCATTTGCTGATCAAAACCACTTCGGAATTATTACATGTGTTCAACTGTTCTTCAGTAAAATTAGAAATAATTCTAACAGCTGTATTTTCAACAAGATCAGCAAGTTTCACTCTTGCTTTTAATTCGTCCACGTATATATTTGATGGCACCATTTTCGTCCTGGTGTTGTACAATTTATGTTTTGAGGGTAAACAACCCCATCCTTTTTCACGAAGAGCCTTCCTCATTGTTGAGTATTTGTTTCTTGAGAGGCCTAGGTTCAAAATCAGGGCCAGTGCATCTTCCTCCGTGAATTCTGTAGTCGATTTTGGAGTTGGAATACTTTCTACCATTCTCTTTACCCTTTTCGGAGATGCTAATGGTAAAACATCGACAATTCGTCCAACATTTTTTGGTTGTGTTTTTAACAATGCTGTTTTGAACGTATCTTTTATTAAATTTGGCGGATGTGCCGCCAATAGTTCCTCTTGTTTTTTCTTTTTGGTTTTCTCCGTAACTTCGTCGTATGCTTTGCTAGGCCGGCCGGGAATCAGCGGTTTAATTTCAATAAGTAGATCCGATTTCAGCCACTTCTCATACATTTTGAAAAACTTGATTTTTGCGAATGAACATTCTGGCAACCTTCTCTCAAATGATTTGTAGAATTTTTCAAGTTTGTCTAAAGCGTCTTTATTTAGCCTTATTCCATATATGTGGTCCAAAGTGTAAACAAGTTCCTTAAATGACTCCGTGTATGATTTGGAATCATTTTTGATGTCCCATACAATTTTCGAAAGAGTGGAATACTTCAGTATGACTTCCATAACTTATAAATGTCCTTTACGCCTCTACAAAATATAATGAAGAAAATTTGGATTTTGTTCAAATATTTATGCAATATATTCACAATTAATGACCCATTTCAGGTATCAGACGCAATCGTAAAAAGGGGTCCAAAGTGCCTCTTTTTACTTACTCTTCTATAATTATTTACCTGGACTCGAATTTGGTTAAAAAAAATGACAATGAATTTTTTATGGGTAGGTTTTTTCACATTCATTGATACGGTGGATTTCCTGGGAATTCGACATAGCGAAACAGGTAACATTTGTCTGCATCAAATCTTAACACAAATATATATATATATGCAGGTATATTTCTAGGTTACTTTTTATTCAAAAATCATCAGCTTACATTAAAAATAGATGTAGCTAATATACATATAAACGCACGCCGATGCGAAGTGTTTTCGCTCTAAAACACATATTTTTATTCCAATTTTTTTAAACTTTGGCAGGAGACCTTTTTTTATTCTAACACATTTGTATTGTAAACCCTGGGCAAATCTATCAATGTTTTAGTGTAGGCCCCATATAAGGTTCCATTTCACAAATAGACATTTTTATATAGAGTTTAATGAAGTGTAAATGAATTTTAGAGTAGATAGAATCCGAGTTGAGAAATGTTTTATACATCGTTGGAAAGGTATGAAAATTTCCTTTACGATAAGGTATGTTGCGTAAATATGGCTATAGTGTGTCATGTGCAATTAGGACAACAAAAACAAAATTTGGGAAATTCGACTTTTTTGAAAAATTGACTTTTTTATTGCCGGTTCCATAAAATGGAATAGAATAGAGATATTTCCATGATTCTTTTTGTGTTTTGTAGAAGAAGTGTTACCAAATAAAAGTTTATTTAACATCTTTGCAATAAAATGTGACGTAATACTTGTTTTTTAGCAATGAATATAGCACTACTTGAAAATTGACTTTTTTCAGTATTTTGATCGCTACGATCTCATTTATGGCTAGGATATGGCGAGACATACCTTAAAATGTTGGGAACATTTTAAGCTTTCATTTAAGTTCAAAAAAAGCGAAAAAATCCCCGTGGAACTTTTTTTCCAGTGAGAAACTTTTGAAGTTTAGTAAAAAAATTGGCCATTTTGGTCTTAAGATAACGGTGTTGTTTGATATCGAAATTAGCCAAATTAGCACTTAAAACTTTTCTTAATACCTCGACTTTGTGAAAATGGAAAGAAATGATAATGCTTTGATGGCCAAAGTTTGCGAAAACTTAAAGGAAATGGGAGTATCTTTTTTGAAAAATTTTGCAATTTTTTGACAAAAAAAATATTTTTCATATTGAAAACGATGCCATTTTTAAACCGCCAAAGATATTCACGTGATTCCTTTTGTATTTTATGCACACATATGCTGGCATAATTTGTGTGAAGTATGAAGTTTATAGCTTTAAAATTGACGGAGTTATTTAAAAAACACTGAAAAAAACCAAGGCCAAATTTTCATATTTTAAAATTAAACAATTCATAACTCCTTAACAGTACACGATGGCATGGTACTTTATGCATAAGTTTTTTAGATCTTGTCAAGCTCTTTCTCTAGAGTCCTAAATCATGTAAATCGGTTGAGTAGATCAAAAGTTATGGCCCCCAGAAGCTTGGAGAAGTCAAAAGTGGTCAACTTTGACACCCTGTAGCTCACCCTGTATTAAAGATATGGACCAACAACAGCACTTTTCTGAAAGCCTATGTCCTCCTCTACAAATGTCTAGAACATTTTGTATGGCTAAAATCAACAGATAAAAAGTTGTAGACTTATTTCCAATTTTTTTGCCATTTGGCCCACTGTGCGACGGCTAAAGAGTATCAGCTTGAATTTTGAACAAATTTTTATAAAATTTTTATCTCGAGTTTTGAAATACTTTTCCTACTCTCTTAGGCTTTTTATTTATTTCTCTTAGTATTTGATTTGAGTGTGCCTGTTAGCCCCTCAACCACTCGACGGGAAACCCTATTTTTGAGTTTTGAAAAACGTTACTAAATGTTTATTACAAGTGAGTTGCTTTCCTAATTCTTCTTTTACTGTGCCTTTAAAAATATAGCAGAAGTACGTTTGGAGGCCGAAATTTGGGATCCATCTATTGTTGCCTAGTAACGACGGTTGTTGTTGTAGCCACATATCATATCGAGCATCATGGGCACCGGTGCCACCCTGCTTCTCACTGAGACTCTCCGCTCGATACCGCTGAATGTCCGCGACTGTCGTTGCAGCTACTCTGTATAGAGCATTCCACTATTCGCAACCTGTGGACTCGCCCGGTAATTCGCAACTAAAACCCCGTTTACACTGCTCTTTAAATCCTGATTTAATTGCTCGATCATCTGTTCTTCCTCTTCACAATCAGCTGACGGGAGTCTTAAATCTGGATTTAATGAGCACTGTAAACGGGGCTTAAGCTCCTTGTGACAGCAATGAACACCACAAATCTCAATAATTAAGCCTGCCAACACACACAAAGAAATTTGTGAGCGTGTGTGTATACGCGTACATGAGCAGAGATTATGCGAGAAAGAAGATGACAACAAAGAGAATGCAAACAAAAACCTGACATCTTCAAACCGTCAAACCCGGCCGGCTGTCAACAGCTATTCGCGTGAGACCACTTTTTTGAATCCGCCTTGGTATACACCCAGCAAAGCTTTGTTTTTGCTTGGCGTGTTAAAAAACAAACAAACAGAGGTGTGTAATATAGTATATATGTGTGCATGCGTGTGCGTACATGAGCAGAGAGTATGCGAGAAAGAAGATAACAACAAAGAGAATGCAAACAAAAATCTGACGTCTTAATACCGTCAGCTGTTCGCGTGCTGCAACCTTGTTGTTGTAGCAGTGTTTTAAACACTGAGGAGGCAGCCCTTGCCGATGAAGAATTCCATCGGGTCAATCCGGTACGTACAACCGGCTGCCAAGGGATTGACCACATTGTTAAATCCGCCTTGCTCTATAGCATAGTCCCCAATTGCTACGTTATAGAAAAGTTCGACTGTACTTTGTTTTAGACGTGAGTTAAGTGCAAAAGCGAAAACAGCATATTTATTAAAAAATAAATCAAATTTATACCTATTGACAAAATCTATAAACAAAATATTGAAAATGTTAAAAGAAATACTTTTTACTTGAGTCCTATATTCCCTTGGTCTGTAAATAACTTCTGTTTTGGGGTGATTTGAAGGTTTGACCACTTAAGAAGTAAAATCCCCAGATTGGTTTATATGGGAGCTATATTCATTTATAGGCCGTTTGAGACCATACATAGAGGTCATAACAAAATACTGTGTACAAAAATGCAGTCAAATTGTATACAAAGTGCGCCCTCCAGGTGCTTTAAATGCCAAATCGAGAGATCAGTTTATATGTATCTAAACATCTTCAACTTAGATATTAGGAAGCCTCCTGCAACTTACCGTTCTAAATTTTAGCAAAATCAGGTAAAAAATGTGGCAATTATGGGGTTAAGCGATCTAGCCATGTCCGTCCGTCTGTCTGTTGAAATCACGCTAGTCTTTAAAATGAAGATAATGAGCTGAAATTTTGCACAGATTTTTTTGTCCATTGACATGTTAAATTCGAATATGGGCTATATTTTGTTATAGCGCCCATATAGACCGATCTGCCGATTTATTATCCGATTTCGCTGAAATATGGAACAGTGAGATGAGTTAGGGCCCTCAACATCCGTTAATTCAATATTGCTCCGATAGTTCAATATTTGGATATAGGTGTCATATATACGGATCTAATGATTTAGGGTCTTGGGCCCATAATTAGCACAATGAGTTGTGTTAGGCTCCTATAAAAAAGAAAGTAAATGCATTTTTAATAAAACTTAGAATGAACTTTAATCAAATATACTTTTTTTACACTTTTTTTCTAAAGCAAGCTAAAAGTAACAGCTGATAACTGACAGAAGAAAGAATGCAATTACAGAGTCACAAGCTGTGAAAAAATTTGTCAACGCCGACTATATGAAAAATCCGCAATTACTTTTTGGGCAACCCAATATTAATAGATTTTGCTAAAATTTGGCGCAGTGAACTGTGTTAGGCTCCTCCACATTCGTACCGTGTAGGGTTAAGATCGAGTTTTATTTGGATGTAAGTGTGATATATACCGATCTCCAGATTCAAGTTCTTGGGCCCATATAGGCAGCATTTATCCGCAACCTGTGGACGCCCCCGGCAGCTCGCAGCTAAGCTTCTGGAACCATTTTTAGGCACTTATGCTAACGAATATTACAATAAAGCATATGAATGATTAGTAACCATTTGCTTTTCCCTCCTCTTAGATTTTAAGTTACAAAAAAGACAATTCATAAGTAACAACAACGTTTGGATAAGTTTCATTATTATTTTTTTCAAGTGATTTTACCCAAAAAATCACCATAACGAGCATCCGTTAATAAAATGAAATGAAATTTCTCAATGTTTTGTTTAATATTGTTCTTATTATTCTTATTCTATTATTTTTTCCACCACTGTATATACTTTGAGGTCGCAGATCAAAAATTCGATATTTATACCCCCATCCTATCGTGTCGGGTATAAAATAAACATGCCCCTTATCATTCAGCTTGGAAGTTAAAACAAAATACGTCATGCAAAATTTCAGCCAAATCGGATACGAATTGCGCCCTCTAGAGGCTCAAGAAATCAAGATTCAAGAACGGTTTATATGAACGCCTGGGTTCGAATCTTGGCGAGACCATCAGAAAAAATTTTCAGCAGTGGTTTTCCCCTCCTAATGCTGACAACATTTGTGAGGTACTATGCCATGTAAAACTTCTCTCCAAAGAGGTTCAGCACTCATTGATATGTGAAAATATTGTGCCTGGAACTTTAATGGGCAAATTTGCATTGTTTATGGAAAGATTTTTACGAAGTTACAGTTCCTTTTATAATAAGATCAGATCAACTTTAAATGCGTTTAGAAATTATATTTAAGGTCTTACAAACGTACATATGTATGTTGGGGGGTATTATACCAAAAAAATAACTTTTCCACGATCTTATAAACCAGTTTTTATTACTACAATTAATTACATCACAACCACACTGTGGTGATTATGTACTTTTTAAACATAGTTAAAAATAATGAGCCCTCTGAACCCTTCATGCATATAGAAAAAAATTAAGAAACACTTTTTGTTCAAATCTATAAAACTAATTTAGTTTTGTATTGCTTTTATTATGTCGTCTTACTAATTCTATGTACCAACTTGGCAGGAAGGAATGCTCAGTTTTTCCTGGAATAAATTGAGATTTGATTTGTCCTGTCCTTGCATTAAAATAAAATTCATATACACTATAGGGACAATTTTCATTGGCTGTAATGGTTTTTAAACGGCTCAAAAATTGCAAAAGAAAATTTGCACAAACCCAAGGTGACCAATGGTTTTGCTATAAAGAAATAAAAGATAGAATTCATGCATAAACACTATATATGTATGTATTGACATTGACTATGCTTACCGCCCCTGACTTGGGAAGAGATCTGGTTTCGACGTGCTCAATACTTCTTACTAGTCCTTTTTCATTACGTATACCAACGTATAGATCTTCGATGCCAACAAGAAAGGATTGGCACCACCAATTTCGAGACTTATGTCTAAGAAAAGAAGTTCTTTGACGTTCGTTTGAATGTGCCTGACGCGTTTTTAACTCCACAAATTTAAGATGCTCAATTATGGGCTTATCGTAATTGCTGTAAAAAAGAGAGAAATGCGATGAGTTTCAAATGGGTAAGAATTATTGTTTTTTATAGTAATTTAGTATATTTTATGTGAAGTAATTTTATTATTATCGGTACTACTTACAGTTGTAAAGGTTGATCGCTAACAACACCATCCATTTCTGCGCCATATAACAAATTCATGCCACCTAATCGTGTCTGAAATACCATCGAGAATTCTTCGCACTCATTGACAGGACAGCTAGTGTCCGGTCCTCTAAAAGGTGATTCTGATAAACAATACTGCTCAAACTTGAAGCCCCAAGCGGCACAATTCTTTTGGTACGTTGTCTCCTGTGATCTTTCATATATTTTTTGTTCTGTTTCTCTTTCAACCAAATAAATGGTATTATTAAAACGTGTCACATGTATGCACCAGTCCTGCCGGTATTCATAGGGAGTGCACATTAGAAGCCTTAAAAGTCCCCGCCATGAAACAAATTCTGGAAATTGGCCATTACTGAATATTTTTTGATAGTGATCAAAGATGAACTTCAATAAATTATCCAGCAGTTCATTTCTTGCGGACTCGGGCTTATGAATAGCTCTATCCAAGCCTATATTCAAATCAAGTGGAAATAAATCCACATTTGGAGGTTTATAATACCGCAATTGAATATCGTTGGCTCCAAAGTCACGATCTGAATCGAGGCTGAAAAATCCAATCGGTTGTGGTTTCTTTATATCCGGAAAGGCAATTTCTGTCTCTGGTGGTCGTATCCAAGCAAGACCAATATCTTTTCCACAGTTATAACCATTCATGGCGCAAAAGATGTATTTTTCTACTGAATTTCGGAATTTGTATTTTTCTTTAAATTTCGTAAACAGCTGTTTTCAAAAAGTGTAAGCTTTATATTGAAGCTTTCAACGTACACGCCTGGCAAAAAAAGCTATCAGCTTTTAAGTAGGAAATGTGTTCGTGTACTTCTTTCAGTACAAATTTCAAGAGTAAAGCTGAGTGTTCTGTTCAGCTGTTCAGGCGGAATGCTGTTATTGTGTTAATAGAGAATAAAGGCGACGTATGAACCACGAGCTGTATGACAACGATAGCAAAGTTACACGCATCAAAATACAACGGCTGCGTAGGCTAGGTCATGTTGTCAGAATGGATGAAGAAGCTCCAGCAAAGAAGTCTTTTGAAGGCAAACACGATGGTACACGCAAACCGAGAAGACCAAAAGCCCGATGGAAAGATCAAGTGGTGGGAGACACCTCGAAAAATCGAGGCGCTTGGAACGCCATTCTACGTTCGGTTAGCGGAACAAATATTCTGTCATAGCCAATATATTTAAGTAAGTGAGTTGGTGCACTTGTCCAGCTGATGGAATTGTCCAACTACAGAGTTACATCCATGACATAATTACCAGGTAGTGTACCGTAAACAACCGAATACAATTTTTTGTCGCGATGTGCACTATCTGTCAACTAGTTTTGGTTGTGTGTGTGTATTATAGTTAAGAACCATGACAGCGAACTAATAGTAACATACACAATCAGAGTTGCACTTATCACAGATTTTGACAGATAGTGCACTCAATATTTAGTTGTTGACCAACTGCCACTACCTGTAAATGAATATACTTGGTTATATCCGTCAAATGCTTGGTTTAAATTTTATTTTTTTTTTTACAATTTGTTCCTTTTTTCACTTTTGAATTGTTTTATTTATAATTTGCACGTTTATAATTATACATTTTTTGATCTTGTGGCTGGTACTCATGATAATGCAAATAAAAACCAGAATGTCGATTAGGAAGTGGAAACTTGCGCTACCATCTTCACAGGGTTGTATCGTTGATTTCGTTGTTGTTGGGCAAGTGAGCCAACTTTCTTAATTCAACCATCGTCAAGCAGTCGGCAGCAAAAATCGACTTTGTCTTTTTTTTTATCGATTATTCGACTTTTTTATACAGTAAAAGTTGACTTCGATTTTTCGATCGACTAATCGATTATTCGAAAGTCTACTTTTATATACATAGAACAGCCCCCAAGCATCCAGGAGCTCCACTTCCACACTACCAACCAACCAACCACCTACTGCAGGAGCAACTTGACAAAACAACGTAAAAGTAAAGTGAAATGAAAAGTGTTAAGTTTCGATCGCCGCGTTGCAAAGAAATAAAAAATGATGCGATTAATAAAACGAAAAAATGAAGGTGTAACAAAAAACTAAAAATGAAACTGCATACCATTTGATTCAATAATATCGAACCCATACAAGGTGGAGAGGAACAAAAATTCTGTAACCTTTTTTGACATTGAGCTGCGGGAGCGACAAACCAAACCAATCATCATCACATCATCAATAATATACAACATATCTACGTACCAGTGCCACCATTAACTAAGAATAATTAATATATGGACAACAAATTGATACGGTGTATGTGTATTTCCATGCAAAAAAGTAAAGAATACATATGAAAAAAAAAAGTATTATAACAATTTTAGAATGAATGTCTAGAATGAGTGTTTGCATATACCACAGTGTCAGAGAAATCAAAGTGAAAAAGTGTAACAAAAGAGAAGAACAAATAAAATTCTACATGGGCAAAAGCATAAAAAGGTGTAAATTAAAAGAGAATGCAAAAATTTTGTTGTGTAATCAAGAAAAAAATTAAAAGAAAAAAACTAAAATAATACAACTGTTGGGAGGAACATCGTTAAAAGGATCATTGTTATAGACAACAAAAATTCACAACGACGGCAACGAAAGGCGTGCGTGCAAATTCACACGCAGTTTCATCATCCATCGCTGTTGTAAAGAACTCAAAATACACGCAAACGAGTTGCACCATAAGTTGCCTAAACCGCCTGCCTGTCCTACTATCCCCAAAAGACGTATAAAAACAAACAAACAAAATTTTCCATATACATACATAGAAAGCCATAAACAAAAACAAAACTCTTGGGAATTTTCCATACTTGGCCCTTCAACTTTGGAAAACTACCACCACTACAACGACAACAAACCAAAAAGATAAACAGCCAAACATCAACATTGTAGGACAACGACACCAACAAATTTCTGACCTTCGTGTGTCTTAGCGGTTATATTGTTGTGACATTACCGTGGTAGTATAGGTGCCCCATATATCCGTTTGCAGCTTAAAGAGATCAGTGCTAAGAGAGTCGTGTTTGCGTGGGTGTAGTATAATAATTGTGCACGTTATTTGTTGATAAATCACCATCAAAATACCACCAGTCCCAATGGCTAAAGATGAAGAAGATGATTTGTTGCCCGACAAGGATGCCGCAAAGGGCTTTTATGCTAAATATGAACCTAAAGAGATATTGGGCAGGTAAGTGTATGAATTAAAAAATTACAAAAAAGGTTAATAGAGGCAATATGGGGATGGTATATGCTAATCCATGCTACTCTATGCATGGATTAGTATTTATCTGAGATAGTTATTCTCCAGCCATGATTGAGTCATTAAAACAGGTTCTAATGTTAAGTGTGAACGTGCTTTAAATCTTTCAACATCACATTTTTACCAATCGAAGCTTAGAGTTCAAATCTGTGTGGTGCTCATAATTAACCCGTGTCGGGCACGAGATGGTGATTTGGATGGCTACTGCGAAAATACCTAGTAGATACTACTTAGAAAGCATATAATTATGCCATTCTACAGAAAGGATATTTGTTTACTGATGGAAGTAGTTACAATTCTTATTGTGGAATTCTGACAAGGTTAGATCTTATTCTTAACCACTAACTGACCAAATTTATAATAAGTAGTCGCCAAGGTTTCTTTGGTTGCACCCAAAGTGCTATCTGCCAGCGACTTGATGAACTTCTGTTCCTTTGATAGCTTGTCCTATAGCGATCGTCTTGAAAGTCGTCTCTAAAAAATTGGTTTCATCACAGTTTACTGTCATACCCAGGACTTTGGTGACGAAGTTTTGAAGTCGGAGGGAGTCTAATTCAGATTGCAGAAAGCTTGGATACCGAACCCGGGGTCTGAGTCGAGATTTGACCCCGCAGTCCTAGTCAAACCAACGTAGCGCATTGGCCGCCATGTACTCCTATCCTTGAAGTCGGAGTCTAATTCAGAATTGAGAAAGCTTGGGTACTGAACACAGAGACGGAATCGAGAATCGACACCGCAATCCTGGTCAAACCACTGTAGCACATGGGCTTGTATGTCCTCCTATGCCGCGGATTGACTAGGTTACAATGCGAGGGGTGGCCCTCCTGAGACTTTGCGGCTAATTCTGATATCTGATACGAGTTATACACCCAAATATATTTAATTTGAGGCCCATATTGTTCCGATCGCTCCCCATGTCCCTTTGAGGCATTTGTGAGCACCCTCCCATATCAAAAAATATATAGCCTAAAACTCCTTCCAGACTACTTGTTAATGGCGTTGTTATGAGTGATTTGATTGACTTGATTTAACAAAAATATAATTTCATATTGTGAATATTTTATTTCGTTCCTGAACACTAAATCTCATAATTTTTTGGGTCTTTTCCAACATTATTATGTTATAAATAAAATATTGGTGTTTGCGTTGTTTTTGGCAAAACCTCATCTTACCACCGCATATACAAAACCTCATGAAAAAAGTATTTGTAGCGGTAGTTTTAACTCAGGCATCGCTCGTTTGCTTCATAGCGCTACATTCATATCAGTCCCAGCGCAAAATCATTAGTGTTTTTGTACAAGCCGTTTGCGTTGATTAGTTGTTGTTATAGCAGTGTATTGTGCACTGAGGCAGCAGCCCTTGAAGCAGTCTATCGAAAAAGTCTTAAAAATTTATCGAAATTCTGAAAAATTTGAATTATCAAAATTGTATATTTATAGAACAATAAATTAAAATCTGTTTTGTGGAATTTTTTTTTAACGAATTTTTGTCTTAAAAACCATATGCCGATTTTTTTCAGCAAAGACTTCTTGAAAATTTGCAATAAAAAACTTTAAACTAAATTCGATAAATTTCTTAGGACAATTTTTTATTGAAATTTTGCTCATGAAAAATTGTTATTAAGAAAGCGCAAACAGACAAAATTTTTACTTTCACTAACATTTTTTCTATAAAAGCTTCATTTTAAGCTTATTTATGAACGGTTTAAACGATTGTTTAAAAATCTCAAAAACTTAACCAGTTTTTTTGAAAAGCAAACTGGTTTTTTGAAAAATCCGGTTTATTGATCAACCTAGTTCTTAGGCATTGCAAATAATAATCCCCAACAATTGCATCTTGCATAAGACGGCACGGGATAGCTGTGAGCACCACACAGGCTGGAAAGCTCCATACAGAGTAGTTGCAGCGGCATTCGCGGCCAATCAGCTGTATCGAGCGGAGAGTCTCAGTGAGAGGTCGGGCGGTACCGGCTCTTGCACAAATACTGAGTGCCTATGATGCTCGATACGACAAGGCGAGTTATTGGTCACCTTGTTCCGCATCGATCGGTCCTTTAGATCGGAACGAGCTTGCCCACCTACAGGAGCTTGAGCAGAGCAGCGATCAAAGCCGATTCAGTGCGAGAAAACAGTTCCAAAGCGTTTTTTGCTTTCCTATTATGCCTTTTCATTTCAACACTTTCAAAATTATAGTTATGACTTTGGCATGTTCACTATGTCAATCCTTTAACTGTATATCTCACACATTTACTTACTCTTAACTACTGATTTTGTAACATGGCCTTTGCATAAACACAAACTTGAGTTAAAGGTAAAAACAATTTCTGACTTATATAATTTACTTATTTTAGTACGTTCTTATTGGAATTTAAAAAAATCCAGTCTTATCTCGCAACTTCGTAGCAAGAGTGATCTTTGTGCAAAATATCAAGTTTTTAGGTTCAGCCATATCGCCTGGGCGAATATCAATCAAAAACGCTAGTCTTTTATAAATATAGAGTTGATATTAGAAGATCACACGAGTTGTAGACATTAAAACCATGTTTGTCACTTAATGAAACTGAGAGGTTTTTTTTTTAACATATGTATGTTCAAGTATTAGATAAAAGATTCCATACTCAGTCATAGGTTAGAAAACCTTTTAATATATAGTACTGTTAAAAGGCTTCTTAGTATTTGAAAAATATATGTAAGATGTGGATCTGTTAGCATTTGATCTCATATAGAACTGAGGTAGTGCGAATATCTGGTCGAAGATAGATTTTTCAGTTCTATCTTAATGACTTAAACCTCACCGTATCGCCTGCTGTATTAAATTATATAAATTTTCTGTCTTTTCTTATTATGATTTCTATTTACGCAATTTTATTTATTTACCACCATTTTACTTATTTATTTAAATCAACTTTTGAACAATTTATTTTTACCAACAAAATTTCACATACTATAATTATAAGATTCAAAATCTTGTTGTATGTGAAACAAACAAACGGAAAACAAAGCAAAGGTGACAACAATTTCTGAGTTAAATAATTTTCTTAATTTAGTATGTTCTTATTCGAATTTTAAAAAATCCGGCCTTATCTTTAAACTTCCCACCAAGAGTGATCTTTGTGCAAAATATCAAATTTTTAGGTTCAGCCGTTTCGTCTGGGCGAATTTCAGACAATAACGCTAGTCTCTTATAAGTATAGAGTATATATTCGAATATTACATGAGTGGCAGACACTAAAACTTTGTTTGCCACAGAATGAAACTGAGAGGTTTTTTTAACATATGTATGTTCAAGAATTAGATTAGATCAATTTCCAATGTCCTAGCTTTAAACACTTTTTAATATATAAGACTGCGGAAGACATGGATCTATTAACATTTGATCTTCTATAGAACTGAAGTAGTGCGAATATCTGGTCGAATATAGATTTGTCAGGTTTACCTCAATGATCTCACCGTATCGCCCGCTGTATAGCTTTGCTTTATTGGTAACCCATCAGTATCTGCTTTATTATTCTTTATAGCTTGTTGAGCATTATACACTACTCAACAACACATTTGTTGGGGACTATTCTGGATATAGACTTTTTAATGCTCCTTACAGTTTTTTTAATCTTACCTAATAACCTTCCTCATATCATGTCATGCAGTTTGGTATGTCTGTACCAAAACCACCAGTCTGATGCTCATTTTCTTCCTTGGTAAAATATTCGCAAAGTTTGACAGACCCCCAAAAAGCAATTGAATGCATGCATCTTCAATTAAATGAGAATTAGAAGAAAAGAAAATATCGAAAAATTAATTTATGGCAATGGCGGCGCTTAATTTTGTCTCAAACAGTTCCATTATGTGATGATTTTTAGCAAGCACTTGGCATCGCTTTCCTTTTTTTATTTTGAATCGTTTATTTGGTTTTGATTTGACCATATGTACATGCATACATACTTACCTATGTATAAATTTGTATATTTTCAATTTTATTTTTATCAATTTAGTTTCAACTGCTTGGCTGTTCTGTGCAGTTTCTTGCCATTTAATTGAACGATTTCGTAAGTTGTCATACAACTTTACGTGCCAAAAGCCGCGCAAATCATTTATAAATAACACACATACAGTCAGAAAACGAGACCAACCCGCTGTTGTACAACGACGACGGACAATGACGAGCCCACAATACATTAAAGAGGAGACAGGCCCCTCTAATTTAAAATCTTTAAACACGAAACCAAAACGCCAACAACCACATGCTTACTTACCTACAATGGCATTCAACAAACATACTTGTGCTTACATATGTACGTCTCTTCAAGCCCCGTTGTATATTCGATATAATAAAAAGTGACTATATATTTAACAAACCCACAAACATCAGCACTGACACCGCCGCCCTCGAGAGCTCTCTGTGAGTATGTGTAGATTCCATACGAGTGTGTATGTTATGATGTTATATGTGTCGTCGTCTTCTACACTACTATGCCAATGAATTTTTATTGTTTACATCAGCAATAGTAGACCATAGCCTGAACATACTGTAGACAGCAGCCAACGCCGGCATTGATCGGTCATCGAAATTTGTTTAAAGTCAATGGAAATTTACCAACATATACCCCAGACGCAAACGCCAGATGGGACAACAAATCACGTGCCCACGTGTTCTGCTCTCAGGCTTGCGATACATTAGAAGACATAAATCGGCAAAAGTCATCATATAAGCAATGTTATGTTCACATCCAACGGAAATATGGCTTAAGCATTCTCCCAGCTTGGAAACAGGTTTTGCTATAAATGCCATATTGCATTCTTTGCAAGACTAAACATGTGCACACAGCATAGAAGGCTTGAGTGGATGAGCAGCCGGTAGAATTTTTTGTTACCACTGAAAATATGATTGCTTTTAAATATCCAATTCATTGCGAAACAAGATAAAAATTGAGAAAAAACATATGAATAGGCTACAAGTGTTCATAAAATAGTATGTATAGCTGATTGAAAAAAAAAAATATTTCTCCAATTTTCGTTGATAGAGTGGATCACAGATAGTGGACCAAAGTGGAATTCATTGTAGATGGGAGCTATATCAGTTTGTGAACAGATTTAGACAATATTCGGTATAGTTGGTGAAAGTCAAAACAAACCACTTCATGCAAAATTTCAGCCAAATTAGCTAATAATTGCTCCCTCTAGCGGCCCAAGAAGTCAAGTTCCAAGATCGGTTATTATGGGAACTATATCAAGTTATGAACCGATTTAGACCATACTTGGCACAGTTATTGATGGTCACATCAAAACACTTCATGCTAAGCTTCAGCCGAATTGGATCAGAATTACGCCCTCTAGAGTCTCAATAAATCAAGATCCAGGTTCTAGTTATATGGGAGCTATATCGAAACATGAACCGATATGGCCCCAACCGACCTAAACTTGTAGGGAGAATTTGTAAAAAATTTCAAGTGCCTAGCTTTACTAAATCGACTCAGACGATTTAGCCCACCCCCACTATAGGATAGGGGGTATATTCATTTAGTCATTCCGTTTGCAACACTTCGAAATATCTACAATATTTCCGACCCTACAAAGCATGTATATTTTGGATAGCCGTAAAATTCTAAGACGATTTAACGATGTCCGTGTGTCTAACTGTCTGTTTGTTCATTTGTATGTTCGTCTGTCTGTTGTAATCAATTTACAGCCTTCAAAATTTGAGATATTGAGCTGAAATTTGACACAAATACGGCTTTTTGCTGCACGCAGGTTAATTCCTTGAACGAGCCAAATCGGACCATATTTGGATATAACTGCTCTATAGACTGATTTGCCGATAAAGGGCCTGAAGCCCATAATACCTTTATTTATTATCCGATTTTGCCGAAATTTGAAACAGTGAATTGTTTTAAACCTCCCGACGTCCGACCTAAATGTGGTTCAGATCGAACTATATATAGATATAACTATCATATTGACCGATATGCCGATTAAGGTTCCGAAGCCCATAAAAGCTTTACCTATTAGCCGTTTTTTCCGAAATTTGAATCAGTGAGTTTTTTAAGCTTTCCGCCATATGACCCAAATATGGTTAGGATCGAACGATATTTAGATATAGCTGTCATAGAGACCGATATACCGATTACGATTTTACTTGTTATCATTCCTAAACTGTATTTGTTGTTGTAGCTCTGAAAGTGTGGAAAGATTGTGATCCTTGGCAAGGTCGTTTCGGTGTATAGATGCGCTGTCCCTGGGGGTTCCAGTCTAGGACATTTCTCATATCATCGCGCGGTCGGCGTAGGATATGACCTAACCAAGTCCATTTTCTCTTCCGGACTTCTACATCGACAGGGGAAATGTTTGTTCCTATTTCTTATATTTTTCATTTGAAATACGGTTTGACCAAAAAAATTGTTGTAGACAGCGATTTATAAAAATTTGGACTTTACGGGTAGTCGCTTGTGTCAAGCTCCAAGTTGTAGTAAAGCTATGTAATAAAATAGATTTCACACTACTGTTGAAGATCCAGATTTTTGTATTATGTCAGACGTCACTGCATCTCCAAACTTTGCTGAGTTTAAGAAAGGCGCCTCTGGTCCTTTGTTTTTTTGCTGCCTAGATATGAGAAGTTTTCAACGTCTTCAATGATATGGTCTTTTATAGTCTTCTATATGTGCTCGATGCGATCGCATTACAATCCAATTTTCTGCACATCAACCTAAAATAAAACCAGGAACGCGAACGGGTAGTATTATAATATCGTAAACGTGCTCAGTTGGCCGACGAAATAATCCAACGTCTCTACGCCTTCCCTATATTCTTAACGCTGTCACTTGCCGCACATATTCTTTATAAGCCTTTTCTTGATTTTACGTGTTCTATACAGATAACAAAACCCGTGCTGATCTTGTAAATACGTATACCTCTTAAACCGAACCACCCTGAAACTTTTTGATACATTTTTACTTTAATGATTTTTCATGGTTTCCTTTTCGGACACTTACGATTCCGAGCATGGCAATTGCTTTGTTTGAAAGGCGCACTTCTCGTCTATAAAAAACTTGCAAACTTAGTTTTTTAATATCCAACCATTGCAAATTTATACACTCAATCAAATTTGGTATTCAAAACAGAAAAAATATGTGCTAAAACGGCAGTTTTTGTCTGCTGAAAATGGGAAAGCAAACATTACTGCTGTTTCAGCAAACATAGGGCTGCTCCAGATCTACTGCTGTAATAGCAGAACTACTGCTAAAATAGCAGCAAAATTAACTACTAATATTCAGCAGACAGTGTTTGTCATTTTCAGCCAACTTTTTCCTATTAGTACATATCATTCGCGTACTCTTTGTAGAACATTAAATTTAATTTTGTCTTAAGAAAAAATTTCACAAAAATTTTGTCTTTAGAGAAAATTTCATAGAAATTTTATCTTTAGAGAAAATTTCATAGAAATTTTGTCTTTGGAGAAAATTTCATAGAAATTTAGTCTTTGGGGAAAATTTCATAGAAATTTTGTCTTTGGAGAAAATTTTATAGAAATTTCGAAATTTTGTTTCGATGCAGTCTTAACACGCTTTTACTTATTTTAAATAATCCTACTCAATAAATGATTTCAATTTCATCGCACGCTTAGCAATCATATCGATAATTACGTATCCATACTTTAATGTTTCATCACGCTTTTGCTTACATTCCTTTCATTCATTGTTACTTCTTCTTTTGTTTTTAAAAATTCGTGTTGCATGTTTTTGTATTTTTGCATTAGTGTGAAGTAGTACGAAGTACGTATTTGCCCCTTTTGTTCGAAAATTCTTTGAAAACACAAACTCACATGCCATTACAAATGCAACACACTTTTTACGCCAGACGAGACGCAACCAGACCAGGCCACAAAGGCATTGACCGTGGAGGTCATTGTGTTCAATTGTTCAACTGTTATCGCAGGCGCTTTGTTTCAAATTCTTCACATACAAAATTCGCAACTTTCTTGTTTACAACAACAGTAATAACAACAACAACAGTAATAACAACAACAACAACAATTTATGTAAATTTACACATTATTCCTATATAACTTCTTCTTTTGGAACCGGCAACCATTCGCACTGTGTAAGTTGATATCTTTTAGCCAGTGTGTCAGGGTTAGGACGGTCACACACAGCAGGCAAAAGAGGTTACAGGTAGAATGTGGAGAAAAACCTGTTGCGGAACGAATTAATTAGGCCCAATCTGGACGAGTTAAATTGTTCTTGTAAGTGTTACAAAATCTGTCTATACTTATACCATTGCTTTAGTTGTTGTTTAGATTTGTTAGTTATCACCTGCCAATGTTTCTAGAATATGCTGCCTGTTATTTACCTATAACTGTGGGAGGGCTTTAGATGAAGTAGATTTTATAAACAGTCACGTGCTCCTTTTATACCCACCACCAAAGGATGGGGGTATACTAACCTTAGTCATTCCGTTTGTAATACCTCGAAATATTGATCTACGAGCTCATAAAGAATATATATTCTGGATTGTCTCGACATTCTGATTCGATCTAGCCATGTCCGTCCGTTTGTCGAAATCACGATAGTGGTCAAACGCGTCAAGCTAGGCGCTTAAAATGTTGCACAGGTACTTAGTATTGATGTAGGTCGTTATGGATTGTAAATGGGCAATATTGGTTCAAATTTGGATATAGCTCCCATGTAAACCGATCTACCGATTTGACTTCTTGAGCCCCTGGAAGCCCCAATTTTCATCGATTTGGCTGAAAATTTGCACATAGTGTTCTCTTATGACTTCCAACAACTGTGCCAAGTACAATCCAAACCAATCTATAACTTGATATAGCTCCCATATAAACCGATCTCCCGATTTGACTTCTTGATCCCTTACCATCCGCAATTTTTGTCCAATTCTATAATTTTGCACAAAGTGTTTTGTTATGACTTCCAACAACTGTGCCAAGTACGGTTCAAATCGGTCTTTAACCTTGTATAGCTCCCATATAAACCGATCCGCCGATTTGACATATTGAGTCCTTACAAGCCGCTATTTTTGTCCGATTTGGCTGACATTTTGCATGCGGTGTTCTGTTACGACTTCCAACAACTGCGCCAAATACGGTCCAAATCAGTCTATAACCTTATATAGCTCCTATGTAAACCGGTCTCTCGATCATCCTTGCTTTTATTTTTGCTGGGAAGGGAAGGAAGTTTGGTACATAGAATAAAATTATGCCCTTCAACTAAATTTATTTTGTATAAATTTTTAGCAGAATCCATGGTGGTCAACCATCTCAAAAACTTCGAAAAACTCATGAAAATCACTCTTTACTTGCAGTTTAGAAACTAGTCGACCCAGTGTGATCCTCAAGTTTCAGTTGGAATACTATTCTCTATCCTATTTCTAAACAATCTCAATTCTCTAAAGATAAAATTTCTATGAAATTTTCTCTAAAGACAAAATTTATATGAAATTTTCTCTTAAAGACAAAATTTATATGAAATTTTCTCTTAAAGACAAAATTTCTATGAAATTTTCTCTAAAGACAAAATTTCTATGAAATTTTCTCTAAAGACAAAATTTCTATGAAATTTTCTCTAAAGACAAAATTTCTATGAAATTTTCTCTAAAGACAAAATTTCTATGAAATTTTCTCTAAAGACAAAATTTCTATGAAATTTTCTCTAAAGACAAAATTTCTATGAAATTTTCTCTAAAGACAAAATTTCTATGAAATTTTCTCTAAAGACAAAATTTCTATGAAATTTTCTCTAAAGACAAAATTTCTATGAAATTTTCTCTAAAGACAAAATTTCTATGAAATTTTCTCTAAAGACAAAATTTCTATGAAATTTTCTCTAATGACAAAATTTCTATGAAATTTTCTCTAATGACACAATTTCTATGAAATTTTCTCTAATGACAAAATTTCTATGAAATTTTCTCTAAAGACAAAATTTCTATGAAATTTTCTCTAAAGACAAAATTTCTATGAAATTTTCTCTAATGACAAAATTTCTATGAAATTTTCTCTAAAGACAAAATTTCTATGAAATTTTCTCTAAATACAAAATTTCTATGAAATTTTCTCTAAAGACAAAATTTCTATGAAATTTTCTCTAAAGACAAAATTTCTATGAAATTTTCTCTAAAGACAAAATTTCTATGAAATTTTCTCTAAAGACAAAATTTCTATGAAATTTTCTCTAAAGACAAAATTTCTATGAAATTTTCTCTAAAGACAAAGTTTCTATGAAATTTTCTCTAAAGACAAAATTTCTATGAAATTTTCTCTAAAGACAAAATTTCTATGAAATTTTCTCTAAAGACAAAATTTCTATGAAATTTTCTCTAAAGACAAAATTTCTATGAAATTTCCTCTAAAGACAAAATTTCTATGAAATTTTCTCTAAAGACAAAATTTCTATGAAATTTTCTCTAAAGACAAAATCTCTATGAAATTTTCTCTAAAGACAAAATTTCTATGAAATTTTCTCTAAAGACAAAATTTCTATGTAATTTTCTCTAAAGACAAAATTTCTATGAAATTTTCTCTAAAGACAAAATTTCTATGAAATGTTCTCGAAAGACAAAATTTCTATAAAATTTTTTCTAAACACAACATTTTAAGAAATTTGTTTAAAAACAAAAAGTGTTTGTTGTTACATTATTTTGTATTACATGTTAGGATATAATAAATAAATATGTATCCTATTCTGGCGTTAAAGTCATTTATCTTTTAATGACTTACAATAAACTCCTTATTCAATAATGGGCGTCAAGGTAAAACACATTCAATTCATTGCCCTGCATGTATGTGTCATACAACTGGAAAAAGGATTTTATATTTATTTATAATAGATAATATTTTGGATAAATGCAATTCAAAAGAAACACTTGCACATATTTTTACAGACAACAATGAATATGATATTTTATTGTACGATATATTGTTTTTTTATTATTTTTATTTTTTTTTTATTTTATTTTGTGCAAACAAAATAAATCAGCGTAAATGTTTGAAATCCATTGGCTTTTTGGCATATATTATACATATGTACTTTCTTGTACATTATATACGTTTATGGTACTGTGGTAGTGGTGTTGAACCTTTGCAAATATATTTTACGTTGACCCATCTTAATCTGTAACTTTTGTTGCAAAAAAAAAAAACAAAATAATAAATACGTAAAAAAACAACTACGACGAAATTACAATGAGAGATACAAAATGAGGTTGTAGCTAAATCATTTGTCAAATAATACATTTAATCAATAGCAAATATATATCATGCTAGTGTATAGGTTTTTTTTGTTAAAAGCGTTTAAATGTAATCCAAACCACAAAACAAAACAAAAAAAAAACATGTAATTGGAAATGACATATTGGAATTGAATTGAGTTATCCCAATGGAATTTGAGCAAGCAATTTTTTTCTTATAAACCCAAATAAGAAATGACAAATCGATTTTTTTAAATGTCATGCAATTTTAATTGGAAATAGGAAGAAACGAAAACAGCTTTAAAAGATAGTTAAAAAGTTAATTTTTGTCCCAAAAACAAGGAATCTTACTTCAATATAGGTGGAAAAGAAAAAAATCAATATATTTAATCACAATACAATCCAATTTTCTGCATTATATATCGTAAACGGGCTCAAAACCCTCCTCAGTTTGCCGAAGAAATGATCCAAAGTCTCTACGCCTTCTCCATATTCTTAAAGCTGTAACTTGCCGCACATATTCTTCATAAACTTTCTCTTAAATTTTTGTGCAGATCGGTTGAAAATTGTATTTATTGCGGCCTTATAAGTGTAAATCGTGCGAAATATATATAGTAGCTATATGTTCAAATCTTAGCCGAGTATAATGAAATTTTGCATATATGCACAAATGCATGAGTAACAAAACAATGCGTACCAAAATTTTATGCAGATCGACCGAAATTTGTTGTTACTATGGACATATAAGTGTCAATCAGGTGATACATATATATGGGAGCTATATCAAAATCTGAACCGGTTTTGATGAAATCCTGCAGATATGTTAATCTCAGTAACAAAACAATGCGTACCAAAATTTTATGCAGATCGGTCGAAATTTGTTGTTACTACGGCCATATAAGTGCCAATCAGGTGATACATATATATGGGAGCTATATCAAAATCTGAACCGATTTTGTTGAAATCCTGCAGATATGCGTAGATCAGTAACAAAACAGTCCATTCCAAATCTTGTGCAGATCGGTTGAAAATTGTAGCTACTACGGCCATTTAAATGCAAATCGGGCGATACATATATATTCGGGAGCTATATATAAATCGAAACCGATTTTTACCAAAATCAATAGCGATCGTCCTTGGGCCAAAAAAGTAGCATGTGCAATATTTCCTGATGATTGGACAACAAATACGATCGGGACTTTGATTACAAGAATACATGGACTCACAGATGGACACACAACATTTTTTTATACCCTACACCACCACTGTAGTACAGGGTATTATAAGTTTGTGCATTTGGTTTGCAACGCTAAGAAGGAGAAGAGCTAGACCCATTGATAAGTATACCGATCGACTCAGAATCACTTTCTGATTCGATTTAGCCATGTCCGTCCGTCCATCTATCGAAATCACGATAGCAATCGAACGCGTAAAGCCATAGCCGCTTTAAATTTGGGGATTGCAAATGGGCCATGTCGGTTCAGATTTGGTTATGGCCCCCATATAAAGCGATCCCTCGATTTCTTAAGCCCTTAGAAGCCTAAATTTCCATTCGATTTGGCTGAAATTTGGAACAAAGATTTGAGTTATGACTTCCAACATCGATGCAAAGTATGACCCGAATCGGTCTATAAACAGATATAGCCCCCATATAAACCGATCCAGGGATTTGACTTCTTGAGCTTTTAAAAGCCTCAAATTTCATCCGATTTAGCTGACATTTGGAACAAAGATTTGCTTTATAACTTTCAACATCTATGCCATGATCCGAATCGGTCCATAAATTGATAAAGCCTCCATATAAACCGATCACTGGATTTGCCTTCTTTAGCCTTTAAAAGCCTAAACTTTCATCCGATTTGGATGAAATTTGGAACAAAGGCTTGAGTTATGACTTTGAACATCCATGCCATGCATGATTCGAATCGGTCTATAAACAGATATAGTCCCCGAATTTGACTTTTTCAGCGCTTATAAGCATAATTTTTTACTTGATTTGACTGAAATTTTATCCAAAAACCTATCTTATGACTTGCAACATCAGTGCCAAGTTTTATCCGAATTGGTCAATATGGTGATATAGGCCCCTCTAAGTAGCGATATCACGATATGACTTCTTGAGACCAAAATAATTCAAATGCTGTTTTAGTTTTAATTAAAAAACTTTTGTAGCGCTCTTATTGAAAGACCCTATATATGATACATATCATGGAAATATCGACATAAATTTTGGCAAAAAAGACGACATTATTTTCAACTTTTTTATTCTGCATCAAATTTTACTACAAGTCTTAGAATAGATAAAACAAGTAAAAGCGTGCTTTGTTCAGCCGGGCCGAATCTTGGGAACCCACCACCATGGATTCTGCTAAAAATGTATACAAAATAGTTTCTACATACCAAAACTTCTGTCAAACCAGCAAAAATTTAAGCTTCTAGGAACCGAACAAGGATGATCGAGAGACCGGTTTACATGGGAGCGATATCAGGTTATAGACTGATTTGGACCGTGTTTAACACAGTTGTTCGAAGTCGAAACCGAACACCGCATATAAAATTTCAGTCAAATCCGAATAAAATTGCGGATTTAAGGACTTAAGAAGTCAAATCGGGAGATCGGTTTATATGGGAGCTATATCAAATTATTGACCTATTCGGACCGTAATTAGCACATTTGTAGAAAGTCATAACAAAACACTACATGCTCAATTTCAGCCAAATCGGGCAAAAATTGCCCGAAATCGGGCATCGGTTTATATGGGAACTATATCAGGTTTTAGACCGATTCGGTCCGTACTTGGTACATTTGTTGAAAGTCATAACAAAACACTACACGCTTAATTTCAGCCAAATCGGACAAAAATTGCGAACTCCAGAGGCTCAAGAATATAAATCGGGAGATCGGTTTATATGGGTCCTATATCTGAATCTGAACCGATATGGTCCGTTTGCAAACCCCAACGAACTACATCAATATTAAGCATCTGTGCAAAATTTCAAGCACCTAGCTTTACGCGTTCGACCTCTATCGTGATTTCGACAGACGGACGGACATGGCTAGATGGACTCAGAACGTCGAGACGATCAAGAATATATATATACATTATGGGATTTTGGACGAATATTTCATGGTGTTACAAACGGAATGACCAGATTAGTATACCCCCATATTATGGTGGTGGGTATAAAAATTTTAAGAAAACCAAGGTATAAAATTTTTCATTTCATGCGAGAATTATTTAGTGGCAATCTTAAGTGTTTTTTGAGGACGTTTTGGAATTTAGCCAAAATCTCCCACAATATTTCACTTTAGTAGCATGATGTCAGACGAAGAAATGTTCTACATCCAATTTTACCATGAGTCAGCGAATAAATGGAATGGGTCAATATAATACAATTCACTTAAATACCGCCAACAGATTAGCATGTATAAAATAAATATCTTTTATTTTAGTTAATTTTTTATTTTTCCGAATTCATTTCATAGTGTCCCCAAAAGTCTTCACTTTAAGAAGATGAAAGAAATATTCCAAATTCAATTTCGCTAGGGGTTACTGAAATATCAGAAACAGTTTGGTCATATTAAAATCATCATCTTTATTTTAAGTTTTTTTTTACATTTTTGAGTATTTTGCAAATTTAATATCCAACCATAGAATTGACGTATACTAACATTGAAAATGATGCAAATAGTACCATATTCAGAGTAGGCGTTAATAACGTTCTTATATTCCAAGACTGTCGCTCTTACATTACAACACTGTCCAACTCAAGTTGGCTTTACCTTTTTAGTTGTTATTGCCCCAATGGGCAATATACTGTCCGTAAAGATGTTCAAACTCGTCGATCTAGCATTAATATGATACCAACTATAATAATACAACCTCATGCTATGGTAGTGGTTATAAAAATTTATTTATACTAGGTTAAGAAAGGTTTGACCTAAAACCAAAGTAATTTTCATAAAAACAAAACAATTTTCCACCTTATGTTGTGAAAAACTCATTGTACGCCTTACATTTTGCTTAGTGAAGACACAGAATTTACCAGTAATTCAATCTAAATAAGATTTGACTACGTGCTTTAACAAACGTCTACTTTCAACTTTCTTCGATATTACATTCATGCGTTAAAAAAAATACAGCTCATCCACCAGTTCTGATTAAATGAAATATAATTTTGACGATTTGTGTCGGTTAAGCATTAATAGTAAGTTCTGTTCAATTCCTGGAATTGATGGTCTTTAAAACAAGAGAACTGCTTAAACGCCCAAAGTAATAAAACACCCATCAAAGGTATTTAAACTTTAATATGCATAAAAACATAAAAATGGTTAAAAAGAAAAATGTACTAAGTACGAAAATAAAATATTGTGTATTTGGCTTATTATATAGCATATTTAACATATACTCCTAATGCCTTCTTTAGTTTATTTTAAATACTTTTAACTTAATATTTTTTGACTTGCAACTGTATGGTAATGAATGTTGGCTCAAGAAAAAAATCAAACCTTGTTTTGATAACAACCTGAACATAATACCAAAAATTGCAATTCAACAGATATCCGGAATTGCCTATTGATATGAGGCAATTTGAATTTCATAAAAACGCAATTCGATTGTATGAGAAATCAGTTGAACCCTTGGTGCACAACCTCTTTTCTTTTTTGGCTTTATTTATATGTCCAACTTTTTATGCTCAGAACATTAACCCTTGTTTTGACTAAAATAATACAATAACAACAAAAATGTAAGAAAAACATAACCAATTTCTTTAAAAACAAAGAATTGAAGTTCAATAACCCAAAATCTCTCACGCTATGGTCTGGCTGGCCAATCACCATATTCAAAATACTGAAAAGTTGCTAATTTAGCTGTATGTAGTTTACAATATTTGTTAACATACTAAGCATTCATTTGATTCCTGGCTGAGTTCAATAATACAATATTTATTTTTAAATCCATTTAATTGTTCATCAGCAAAATTTTCATTCAAGTTTTTTGGTGTTATATATGGTCAGGTTGATGACATTTTCTTTCATTTTGGGTGAGAAATTGCTAAATGGACATTTTATCAAATATGAAACTATAACAGATGTTTCCTCAATTTGGTGCAAGATAGTAAAGAGGAACAAAGGCTTTCTTGGAAAAATTCATGACCGAGAATATGTTATACTTTTAGGTCCACCATACTAAGAGAAGAGGTTTACTAATTTTGTTAATTAGTAAATTTAAAGGTGGCAAATTTATAATAAAAAAACATTTGCTTTGGTAAAAGATTTTTTAATTGATATTAAGGACTTTTTATCTCAAATTTTAGTATAATACATGTCAAATTTTCCATCTTATTATTAAATACAAAAATCTTTAAATAAATGTCAAAGTTTGGTGGAAGACTGGGAAATTTATTTTGGAAAAAGAGCAACATTGTATATAGGTTAAAGAAGCTGAACAGTCTTACGAATAGAAGTGTTTTTAAACATTTACACCGGTATTCACAAAACTTAAATCAGTTTTTTGAGTAGGTTTAAATCTACTTTAAGTTTTGGGAATACGACCATTATACATTAAAATTTCAAATGCTTAGGTTAGATTAGACTTAATGAATTGCTCACCATAGGTGAGTTCACTCGGAGCCCAGGTTGGCTCATTGTGATACCCTATAAAGAAAGAGAAGAGAAAAAAAGATGTGAGGTTGACCACCATAGATGAGTTCTCTCGGAAGCCAGGTTCGCCCATTGTGATACCCTGGAAAGAAATAAAAGAGAAAGAAGATATAAAACCTCGCATCATATACAAAGCTAAGATTAAGTTGAAAATAGGGTGCAGAAATTAATCCGCCCAATGGACATACACCGTAGCCAGTAATCATCTTGTTGTGCGCTCTAAAAACTATAAAATATCCACTAAAAAGAAAACTTTAAGTTGGGAATTCCGTGCTATTTACAAAATCCTTGATTGTTTTGAATACTACCACCACACCACTTCACGCATTCCGTGATCGCCCGGATCTCAGCATGCAGGACCGTATTTTGGTCAGGCAGTTTAAAACATATCTCTGTCCCTGGGTTCTCAATGTAGACCCCCAGGCCCACTCTGCCTGGTATGAGCGATGATATGAGCTGCCATTCGCCAGAAAGGTTATACACGAATAAAAGAAACAGGAAGAATGAAGAACCATATCGGGGGGGTTAAACTCCCTCCCTGAGCTATGTACGTTCGCAAGATCAGCCAGATCGTAGATGAACCGCCTCCCCAGAAAGGAGAGCCTGCGTCCTTGCAGATTCGATATTTTTATTTATAGTATTTTATTCATATATTTATAATATATATCAATAGTATCGTTACTATCGTTTATTTCCCATCACCAATATTAAAAAAAAAATTAAAAGTACCAATCAGGAGATCAATGTACAGACCGAATAAAATCATAATTAAAAATCAGTTGGAAGTCATGAGAGTAATCATTGTACAAAATTTTAGTTCAATCGAACTAAATCACCTCTATAGGTGCAAGCATTTTATAGGCATGAAGTAATCATGGAAGTCATGAGAGTAATCATTGTACAAAATTTTAGTTCAATCGAACTAAATCACCTCTATAGGTGCAAGCATTTTATAGACATCTCCTATCATTGTGCGGTATTCCGGTTATGACCATTGTCAATTTGTTCAGCAGTCTTTTATAAATGCCAGGCCAGAGCTCCTTAGGGGTCCGGCAACATCCCGCTGAGTCCCATCTCGCCACCGACTCCGCTATACACATTTCATCTACTATATTCAGTAACTCCACAAATGGCACGTAGGCAAGACCTGTAACTGGTTCGCCCGACACAGACGAACCCCTCTTGGCGCATTCATCTGTGCCTTAATTTCCTGGAATCCCTTCATGTCGGGGAACTCATATCAGCGTCACATCGCGAACCCAGCGCCTATACAGGGACCTCAAACAATCCGCCACGCACCTCCACCTCACCCACCTTAAATCCAAGGCGCTGAGCGCCGCCATACTGTCCACATAGACCGTACACCCGTCCGTTAGTCTCAAAGGTATACCGATGTTCAGTGTGTCGGAGTAGACCATTTTTGTACGTGTAAAGCAACTTCTATAGTTTTTTTTTAATTTTACGTGGATTTTAAGGTTTCGGAAGTCAGAATAGTTATAAGTTTTTAACAAGTCTTATAAATTCTCATATTAAAAAAAAATCTTCAATTAAACATTTTCAACTTCAACAAGTAAAAAGGCGTTAAGTTCGGCTGGGCCGAACTTTGGATACCCACCACCTCGGGTATATACGTAAACCACCTTTCATCAAAATTCGGTGAAAATTTCATACCTTATACTCATATACCTCATACCGATCTGAACTATATACGACACGGATGTCGAAAAGCCGAACATAAGTCACTGTGTCAAATTTCAGTGAAATCGGATTATAAATGCGCCTTTTATGGGGCCAAGACTTTAAATCGAGATATCGGTCTACATGGCAGCTATATCCAAATCTGGACCGATTTGGGCCAAGTTGCATAAACATGTCGAAGAGCCTAACACTAAGCACTGTCCCAAATTTCGGCGAAATCGGACAATAAATGCCTCTTTTATGGGCCCTAAACCTTAAATCCAGAGATCGGTCTATATGGCAGCTATATTCAAATCTGGACTGATCTGGGCGAAATTAAAGAAGGACGTCGAAGGGACTGACACAACTCATTGTCCCAAATTTTAGCAAAATCGGATAATAAATGTGGGTTTTATGGGTCTAACACCATAAATCGGAGGATCGGTCTATATGGCAGCTATATCCAAATCTGGACCGATATGTGCGATATTGCAGAAGTATGTCAAGGGGCTTAACTTAACTCACTGTTCCAAATTTCGGGGACATCGGGCAATAAATGAGCATTTTATGGGCCCAAAACCATAAATCAAGAAATCGGTCTATATGGCAGCTATATCCTAACACATCTTACTGTCCCAAATTTCAGCAAAATCGGATAATGAATGTGGCTATTATGGGCCTTACACCATAAATCGGAGGTTCGATCTATATGGCAGCTATATCCAAATCTGGACCGATCTGAGCCAAATTAACGAAGGATGTCGATGGGCCTAACACAATTCACTGCCCCGAATTTCATCAAAATCGGATAATAAATGTGGCTTTTGTGGGCCTAAGACCCTAAACCGGAGGATCGGTCTATATGGCAGCTATATCCAAATCTGAACCGATCTGGACCAAATTAAAGAAACATGTCAAAGGGCCTAAGACAACTCACTGTCCCAAATTTCAGCGAAATCGGACCATAAATGTGGCTTTTATGGGCCTAAGACCCTAAATCGGAGGATCGGTCTATATGGCAGCTATATCCAAATTTGGACCGATCTGGGCCAAATTGACAAAGAATATCAAAGGGCCTAACACAACTCACTGTCCCAAATTTCAGCGAAATCGGACCATAAATGTGGCTTTTATGGGCCTTAGACCCTAAATCGGAGGATCGGTCTATATGGCAGCTATATCCAAATCTGGACCGATCTGGACCAAATTAAAGAAACATGTCAGAGGGCCTAACACAACTCACTTTCCCAAAATTCAGCAAAATCGGATAATAAATGTGGCTCTTATGGGCCTAGAACCCAAAATCGTAGGATCGGTCTATATGACAGCTATATCCAAATTTGGACCGATCTGAGCCAAATTGACAAAGGATGTTAAAGGGCCTAACACAACTCACTGTCCTAAATTTCAGCGAAATCGGACCATAAATGTGGCTTTTATGGGCCTTAGACCCTAAATCGGAGGATCGGTCTATATGGCAGCTATATCCAAATCTGGACCGATCTGAGCCAAATTGACAAAGGATGTCGACGGGCCTAACACAACTCACTGTCCCAAATTTCAACAAAATCGAATAATAAATGTGGCTTTTATGGGCCTAAGACCCTAAATTGGCGGATCGGTCTATATGGGGGCTATATCAAGATATAGTCCGATATAGCCCATCTTCGAACTTAACCTGCTTATGGACAAAAAAAGAATCTGTGCAAAATTTCAGCTCAATATCTCTATTTTTAAAGACTGTAGCGTGATTTCAACAGACAGACGGACAGACGGACGGACATGGCTAGATCGTCTTAGATTTTTACGCTGATCAAGAATATATATACTTTATAGGGTCGGAAATGGATATTTCGATGTGTTGCAAACGGAATGACAAAATGAATATACCCCCATCCTTCGGTGGTGGGTATAAAAAGAAGCGACTTATTTAATGACTTCTACTCTTTCAAGTTTAACCGTATAAAAAAGTTAAACTGTTTTCTTTCTTAAGTTATACATTTTTGAGTCACTTCTTTTCTGTCACCGCCACATGCATCTGATGATGTATATACTTTTCATGCGATGAGTGGATGGAGATAAGCAAATATTTACTCAAAGTCAATGATTAAGAATAAACTAATACGTCATAAAAATATCACCAATAAGTGCGTCAAATACGTTGTTATTTATTTGGTATTAAAAAAAGAAGAAAAACGTTTCATTTTACGACGAGTGACAAAAAAAAATTGCTTCAGACCATAAATGATATTTTTAGTCTTAAAACAAAAATTTTGTTTTATAATGACGTGTTTTGTAGACACTTGTAATTGTTATATGGCAAATTCGGTCATTGACTTTTAGCAATAATTTTGACGGCATAACAATGACAGCACAAAAATATTTTTAAAAAGATTTTCAACTTATTGGTTATTGCACACCTTAACCAAAAATGTCATTACAACTGATTAGCAGATTTGCTAAGATGTTACAGAAAACGTAAGTGTTGAAACAAAATACTATAGAAAATTAGCATATTGTGTTCTTGGAATAATACACGTTGTAATTTCTGTTGAAGTTCTAACAATAACTTGGTTGCTATATAAACATTTAAATGAAGTTTTTCTACACTTTAGAGAATATAACAAAAATCGAACAAAAATGATTTGAGTCGTAAAAATTTGTGTTATCTATATCAAGGTTCTCTGAGGGACATACACAAGATATAGCCCTTTTAAAGGGAAGCAAAGGAAAGATAAAAAGGAAACATTTTATACTTTTAGTGTTAAGGAACTGGGGAGAAACGTCCCCTGTAAGGGGACTTCTCTTACATATATCAATGGGTTTCGTGCGATTTGAATTGCTTTGGTCTTATGAGCTTTTCTTTAGTTTCAAACATTAGGTTTCAAAATGTCTTCCTCCATTTCAACTCTACCATCATGTTTTCAGTTTTCCCAATGTGACTATGTATTATAATTTCTTGATCTGTTATTGCTTAAGTTCATTAAACTTTGGTCATCTTATGGCCTCACTTATGGATTTACACTCACATTTGTTTACACTACAGAATAACTTGCAAATGTATTTTTTTTATCTTGTCTATTTTCACTCAAGGTCATTCATAGTTTTCCTGTTTGTATAATTTATTGATATTTTTTTATGTTTACGTTAAATTGACTGAAATTGAAATTTTGTTTTCTCAAACTATTTGCAACAATTCATTAAATATGCCAAATTCTCAGTCAAGGTTAGCCATTTGGCAAAAAACAAAATATGAGACAGACAAACAACAATGGGTGTCAAAATCTAAAGGGGCTAGACATAAAACTGTTGGGATATCACATATGTGTCATATGTGTATGCAAATTAGAGTATTATTTGAATTCTTCTAGGAAAGTGCGTAGTATAGGAAATTGTAGGAGGTTTTTCAAATTGGAAATAAGAATATTTTTATTTAAATTTTTCAAATATATGTATTGTTATGTATATTTAACTTAATTTAATATTGCCCTACTTTTTTTAAGGAAACATTTCCTTTGAAGAAATATTTTTTAGAAGTTCAAGAGATTCCCAAATTGCGTCTTATTTTCAAAGACAAAATCTTTTAATGATGGCAAACATATCATTGATGGTAAACATTTGGTACAAGGACAACGATGTGCCTTATTTAAATACGAAAAAAAACATTGCAATAAGTGCGTCTTTGAACTAGTCCGTTAGATTATAGCGACTATACTTTAAAGATAGCATCTTTATTTTGAAGAATTGCTTCTTTGGCTCTAAATCATGGCCAAAAACTCTTCGATCAAGTAAACAATTTTTACCTATAGTAATCTTAACTAATATTTAAAACAAAATGGTTATAATGTTACACCAAAGAAGCAGTACTTCAAAATAAACATCTTTATATTAAAGTCGCTACACAGATTAAAATAATTTTAAAAAACAACAACTTGGGTTGAAAAATCAACTACGGAAGTTGTTAATTTTCCTGCAACAATTTATTTTGAATCATAAAAGCACAAATTTGTTAGTCAAAGGCATTCTTTGCAAGTCAACATATAACAACAACAATATATCCATAAGCAAGACAAAAACCATCTAACCAGCCGCCGCATGTGAGTTGTTTGGGTTGGTGGTGTTTTTATTATTATTTTCTTTGTTCGGCTCACGCTGCTTTGTCTCGTATGTTTTACTGCTGCTCTCGGGGTTTTCTCTACCACTTTCTCTCTTAAATATTACCCTTAAAAACAAGTTTTAATAATTTTGGTGCCGCAGAGGATTGAACTTATGATCTCACTAGCTTACCGACATCATCTTCTTTATGATGAAATCACTCAATAAGTACTGTTGCACAAAAACAGGTGTTTCAATTAATTAAATTTAAAAAAAGGGAAAAACACTCTAAAATTTTTTTCTCAATACGAAACTCATATTTTTTGTGCAGAATTTTCGAGAAAAAAAAACGTTTAATGAAAAAAAAAACCTTTTTTTCGACCGACTGTGTTTTTGCAACTCATGAATGGCATGGGAGTTTTGTGCGCTACTCGGTAGTACTCCTATTTTAAAAACTACCATAGCTAAAGAATTTTTTGAAAGTCCACAACTCGCGTACTTCAATAAATAATGTCTTCGATTGAATGCTAAAATTCGTTGAGAATTTAAAGTTTCATAAACAAATTTTGTAGTTGGTTTTTTCTAAGAATTATTTTTTTCTGTGTATGTTTGACGGAGACAACCTTTTGGTTTGAATTGAACTAACTAACTATTAAGTTCGTGATAACTAACCGGTACATTAATACATCGAGTGGATAATCCTCCTGTTAACAAATTTGGTTTTCTCGTACATTTTTAAGAAAATTTTAGGTGATATGTTCGGTGGGCCATTTAAACTGAATTTTTTCCCTATCGACACTATCGGCAAGGTTTTTTTTTACAAAATTTAACACAAATAAAGGATCCGACGCTGAATGTATCTTTTAAGATATATTGCGCCTATAGAGGGCGCAATTTTTATCCGCTTAGGTACAATTTTGTGCAATAATATTTCTAATGACTTCCAACTGACTTAATTAAATTTGGGTTTTCTCGGTCTGTGCATTGATATTGCTTTTATATAAATCGATCTCCTGGTTTTTACTTCTCATTTTCGTTTTGAAATGTAGGTGAGGGGAAATTAGCGATAGTATCAATACTATCGATATTTATTAATAAAAATATCGAATGCGATTATCGATAGTTTGCCAGCTCTGGGTTGAGGGGAATTTGTTGTGACTGACTTCATTTTGGCGGCCTTCTTGTTCATAGAAGGGGCTTTTAATAACGTGAAGTTGGAGTACGTAAATGGCGCTCTGGTGGACACGATGGTCCTCTTTCGGTAAACTGGGTTAATACAGCAGAGGCTCGATAAGAAAGACCAGACCAGATGAACTTCGCAAGGTAGAGTTTTATCTCCAATATTGTGACTTTTGGTGACCAATTTGATTCTGAGGTCTTTCGAGATGGAGAGAGGATGAGGGTAGTTGCCTACGCGGACGACGTAGTCATCGTGGTAGGTGCCCGTTTCCTCTTTACTATTACGGACCTCGTTCAGGGTGTTTTGAGGAAGCTGTCTGGATGGGTGAAGGCCAACGGGCTTGGCATTAATCCCAGAAAGACTGAACTGGCCCTTTTCACCAGGAAGAGGAAGCTGGGTATTTTTAAGGTACCTGTCCTAGATGGAATAGAGTTACCACTCTATTCGGAGGCCAAGTACTTGGGCGTGATTCTTGACCAAAAATTTAATTGAAGGAGAAACGTCGAAGAAAGGCTCAAAAGAGGACTGTATGGGCTCTACTCCTGTCGCAGTTCGAGACGGTGCACTGGATGTATACGGTGGTTGTACGGCCAATTCTCACCTTTGGTTGTCTTGTGTGGCACAATGCTCTGGACAACTGTGCCCTTCGCAGAATGATCGAGAAGAGCCCCAAGAGAGGTGCTGAATGAGGTGCGATATGCCTCTGCACCCATATGTTGAGTGTGTGGCAACAGAGATCGCCATGAGATTAAGGGAGTCAGGTACATACCGCTTCTCTAACTTGGGTCATTGTATGGTTGTATAACAGGGGAGTCCTTTTTTCCAACCGATCAATAGGTTGGAAGTCGTTTTCCCAAAAAGGGATCGCTCTCTCTCTCTTCATCTTGGGGGCTCCCCGCCCTTCCCGGTACCCTCTGTATACACGGATGGCTCTAAATTGGATGGGGCACTGGTGCAGGAGTCTTTATTTGATTCCTTGGAATCAGGGTATCTTATAGACTTCTGGACGGGAGCAGCCTCTTTCCGCGTACAGCTCCTTATTTGACATATAAATAATCTATTATAGACAAAAATGTGCCCAAGGACCAGCAATCCTTATATTTTCTCTTTCAAACGTACTTAAAATAAGCTCCTTTCAGTACAGATAGCCCTAAAACAAGTTGCTTATTATATGCATTATTGTGGTGACACTCAATGTCAATAATTCTTAAGTTTAATTGTCGAACACCTTAAGTGTTGTCATATACTTTATGACCCTTTATAGTACTTGATAGCAGTTTTCTTAAAACGCAATTTTTACCATTAAAACTATTGCTAGGTGAATACAGTGTGAATGCTTGATATTTCTGCATCCACCCCATTCATCGATTTTATTGATATGAGAACGATGTCAATAGAATTTAAAAACTTGAAAATTTGAATAGTAATTGACAGTGAAAGATGCCATGCTGCCGTTGTCAATGTGACAATAGCAGTGAAATGGTATAGAAAAGGAATTGAGATCATCAAAGTGAAGAATGAATTGAAATAAGCACAATGTCACTGTAGTTAAGTAAACAACAACATGAAAACTTTTCATTGAATTTATTTTCAAACAAAAAATCAACTTTTATGGGAATCTTGCAAAAAACAAAGGAAAAACAAAAGAAAAGGGCATTCAGAGTTAAGGCTTGTTTGTTTTAGTACTATTTAGAATTTTCAATTATATTTATTTTCAGTTTTTGGGTCAAACACACCACAAAGCCAAAAGTCAAATAAACAAGTCGCGTGAGAAGCAAAAATCAAATTCGTGATCATAACAAAACAAAAATAAAGCACATCTGCGTTTATTTATTTTTTTATTTATAATTTGGCATTTGCTGGAGAGTTTCAAAACATATCGGAAAATCAAATATGTACATACATGATCGTGGGACAGTGGGTAACAGTGACAAGTAAAGTACACCAAAGTTATATATACAGAGGTTTTGGTTTACCTGCCTATCGCTTAAGTGCGAATTTAAAATTTCTGCCAAATAATGAAAAAAAGTAAATTTCTTCACAATTGAGGCTCTAGGATATGCAGTTCTTATCCGGTTTGGCTGGAATTTCGCTGGAATGACTTCCAACAGATGCACATTATGGCCTGAATCGGTTCAAGACATGATATAGCTCCCATATAAACCAATCTTCCCATTATACATCTTGGGCCTTTGTAGAATTCATTAATAACCCATTTGGATGACATTTTGCACAATGATTTCGGCTAAGACCTTAAACAGATATTCCAAATATGACCCAAATCGATCCATAGCCTCATATAGCTTCTATAAAACCTCTGACTCGATTTGACATATTGAGCACCTAAAAAAAGCAATTCTTATTCAAGCAAATTAAAAAATTCATGAGGATTACTTGTTTCGGGTATGACCTTCCATAATCTTCTTTTCAGTTTATGCCTGTAAAGAATTACTTTTTTGGTTTGTTCGGCTCGAGGTCATGAAAACAATTGTTAAAAAACTAATGTTATTGTTTTTGAAAAATCCATTTATTATTGAAAAATCCAATATTTCGAAAACCACCGGTTTTCTTCCTCATGGAACTTCAATGTTTATACATTTATACATTAATATACAAAACAAAAAGTAAATATTTTTTTTCTCTTCTTTTCAATAATTACATTATTCTTAACAATTTCAAACAAACTCTTATAAATCTGTGCGCAGTGGTCTGTGTCCGCCTTATTATTCTAAATACAACATTTCTAACATGTATCTACGTTTGTAATTGTTTTCTTGTGTCCAAATTTCTACGTCATTAATGTTTGGAATGTGTCCCGTCAAGCTGCAATGAACGGCAAGTGCCATATTTTGTTCTATGGCTTTGCGAGTTAGTTTTTGGTCCAATTTGTGGGCCGAAATTTGAGTTTTTTGTTTTGTGCCTGTGGTGCCTACATATGCTTTTGGGCATGAGTTACCCATATTTCCATTGCATTGTATCTTATAAACTACATTCGAATTATCTTCTTTATTAATTTTAGTCTTTGTCCTGCTATTGTCCTTTTGTTGCTTTTAAATGCTAATTCGAGTTTTTTTGGCGTTCCGAAAAACCAGGGATGTAAGGG
The DNA here is from genome assembly GCF_963082655.1 of Stomoxys calcitrans. NCBI lineage: Eukaryota > Metazoa > Arthropoda > Insecta > Diptera > Muscidae > Stomoxys > Stomoxys calcitrans. The sequence continues at coordinate 28,363,112 of NC_081555.1, read as the reverse complement.
ATGTATGATGAATTTGATTATGATGTCTGCAATAATCGGTGACACTGGGGATCCCATTGGCATGCCTTTTCTTTGCTCATATATCCTGTTAATGTATGTAAAATACCTTGGGATCTTGATATACTTTTCTACGGTAGTCCACTTTTCTTTTATCAGCCTTATCATCAAATTTACTGGTACGCTTGTAAATAGGGAGATACCATCAAATGAAATGTAAAGAAAAACTTTGCGAAGAACTTGACAATTGTGATCACTCTGCATATTGGACACAATGAAAAAGTAAATGGAACAGCTTCTTCCTTGTAAATTTTGGATTATCGTCATTCAATTTGGCACCTCAAATCAATACGTAATGAGATAGAGATAAGCCAATGATGGCAGACAACTATGTGATCGACATCATATAACCTACAGTTTCTCCAAACTCAAAAAGTGGGAAAATGGTAGACATAGGCTTGAATTACATATTTATTCGATCTTCAATATAGGATAAAATATAGATGTTAAAGTTTATGTTTTTTGAAGGATTAAAAATTTAATTGTCTATATCCGTCGAACGTCATACGACACCTTAGTCGTATAAACGTATTGATTAATGTGTTATCAAACACTTCCTTCCGCCAAAGAGGATGTAGATCGTAAAGTATCTTAATCTTCAGCTATCTTGCCCTGTGCCTTGAAGAAAGGGGATTTATTTTAATTTTTTACATTTTGGATCATGTCAAGCTTTACAATAGAGCTGTCAGTTGGCAGATTGCAACACAAGGGTTGTCCAATACCGAAATATAAAAGGCAACCCTCGTAAAAGATTAAACCACTTGTCGAAAACAGAAAGTGGAAAGGCCCCATGAACATTAAGGATGTTAACATGTGCCAATTAAAAATCACACAAACGTACACAAAGAATGAACGCAAAAGAGAAAAAGTTGACATCCTCAATCCCAAGAAGTACTGTTACAAAAAATTGCTTTCGCTTTCCGTAAACTTATTTAGTGAATCCAGGTTTTGGACCACAGTGCAACTGTCCAATCCTCTCTTTCCAATATTCTGGCTAAACTCGGTTTAAATTGCTTATTAAATTCGGATTTAATGGGTCGATCATCCGTTTTCCTTTTATTATTAAGCTGACGAGAGCCATAAATTCGGATTTAATGAGCAATGTAAACAGGGCTTAAACTGTCTGAATCTATGGCAACTATATATCACCTTGTGAACAAAGTGTATCTGAGTCTGGGTTCAAATCCCGAAAATGACATTAATAGAGATGGGCGATGGCTAAATACCCAAAAGGTATTTACCCAATTTACCGGGTAAATACCCGGGTATTTGCCCATTTATACCCAAAAGCTGGGTATCTATAATTTTGCAGATATCTTGGGTATAAAAACATTTTTCAAAAAACTTATGACGATTTCGTATTCTTTGTATGTAAACCTGACCTTCTGATCTCAAAAAATTGGATTTTAGTTATATATAGCCACTATATAGACCGATCTCCAGACTTTAAGTCTTGAGGCAATAAATTGGTAATTTTTCATCCGATTTCGATGAAATTTGGCACAGTGAGTATAGTCCGATCCGAACCGCATTCTGTGAAATGCGGTTCGGATCGGACTATATTTAGTTATATCTGCCTTATAGACCGACCACCCGATCTCCCGATATAGGGTATTGAGGTCATAAAAGATCCATTTATTACCCGAATTCAATGAAAATGGGTTACAGATCGGACCATATTTAGATATAGCTGCCATATATACCGATCTCCCGATATTGTGTAATGAGCCTATAAAAAGAGCATTTTTCATCCTATTTCAATGACTGGTACAGCAAGTCTCGGTGACCCTCTAAACCTTTTAGTTGAATATCGTCCAGATCGGACCATATTTGGATATAGCTGCTATATAGACCGATCTCCGGATATAGAGTATTGAGCCCATAAAAGGAGCATTTTTCATCCGATTTTGATGAAATTTGAAACAGTGAGTTTTGATAGACCTCTACACCTGTTTGCTGAATATCGTCCAGATCGAAACATATTTGGATATAGCTGCCATATAGACCGATCTTCCGAAATAGAGTGGTCTGCCTCCATAAAACGAAAATTTTTCATCCGGTTTTGATGAAATTTGAAACAGGCTTGTGTTTAGAACCTTAACCGTTGACTTTATGAACTAAGTTTTTATTAATTTTCCACATTCAGACATTTCTGTACAGGAATTTCGATCTAAGTCAGATTTCCCACGCAGCTCCTTAATAGGATGTTCGTACCATACTTGTGTATATAACTTTGTTTCTTAAACAAGGTATGCTTCACAACAAAGTAGAGAATTGTTTCTCATTGATGGGTTATCACTTTCATTTCATAAATTTTTTTTTTCTGCTTGCCATTGAAAATTTGAGTTATTGCTATTGCTTTAGTTTAAAATATTTAAATGTTTGTCTCAAACCCACACACACACATGCACTAGGCTGGCTGGTGATAACAATTTTCTGTGATTTGTTTGTTATATTAGAATGCAAATATGGAATTGATTTGAAATTCAAGCGATACAAATGATAGCGCGTGCTGCTGTTACCACGAACAACAAGCAGATGTTAGATAATGTGCTAGATGTTTATGGGCATAAATTAGCACCATGTTAAGCCTATTTAATGAAATATTTAACAAGATATTATGTTTTAAATTTATCACAATCTTAAAACTAATAATATCTTGCACAAATTTATAATGTTTTCTATTTCTATTTTTATTTGTTATTGTTATATTTTTAAATGTTTAATTTGTTGACTTTAAAAATTATCCAACTGCTGTATTTGTTTAGCTTTGGTTGTTTGGTTTTAAAGGTGCTTGGCTTTTTATGATGGGCAACAAATTCTTTTATTACCTTTGTTATGATTAAAACGCATGTCTGGCGATGACTAATATTGTTTACAAATCCAGTTAAAAGAAATACCAACAACATAAGCAAACTAGATAAGAGAAATGGGCAGACTTTAGGGGTTTTATTCACTAAAAGCAATTAACAAAAAAAAAAAAAAATAATTGGTTCTAAAAATACCATTCACTTTGTTAATGATCGTTGCATGTCAAATTCATGTGACATGACTTGAATACGTTTGCCTTTTTTCTTCTCTCTTTTTTTTTTTGTTTTGTTTCATTTTATTGGCATTTATATGAAGAGACATTACGATAACAAATTTTGGTATTTTGTTTTACTTGACATAATACAATTCTAATGCCAACCACTCAACTGACCGGCTTTATTTGGCTGCCAGGTAATTGTTATAAAATCTCTATTTCTTTATTTTGGTTTTCTGATTACTTTTCTTTTCAAAGTGTGTCTACAAAGCGTAATGGGTTTCGACCACTTTTTGATAAGAAAAACGACTTAAAGCAACAACGTGTGAAGTGCATGACAAGTGATAAAGAAATGGCAATAAGGAAATTCCGGTTAGGAGGTTTATAGTAGATATCGTCAATCAAATAAAATTGCAAACAAAAGGCTTCCCCGATTTTAAAACAACATTTGCTGATATAGATTATCAAAATATAGGGTTTACAGAAGCAGAAAGTTTTTGACTGAGTCTATGCTACAGAAAATTTCTACCTTGCAGTATCAAAACTGCCAATCTCGTGTTATATTAGGTCAGCTGTGTTTTTATGGCCCTTTTAGACGGCACATCATGATCATACTCATCGTGTGTACGTGTTGATTACAGTTTTTGCCTAAAACGATACATCGATTCTTTCTTTTCTTTGATTTTATTTAATTTTTCATACTTTACTTCTCATTTCTTAACGTTTTTTGTCACAGAACTTGTTTTTCAATATCTGTCAATTAATGATTAAACATTTCTCTGTTAACGGTAATCGATAGACTTCATTCATCGAAAAAAAAATAAAATTATTTTGATTTTTGAGCCACGACTGATGGTTATGTGTACATGCCACGAATACACCTTTGTTTTCACCAATACTATTACAATGACCATACATCAGATGTGCCATTAGAAACGGTTATTGACTATGTTATCGGTTAATATGTTTCAGTAAAAGAAATATATCGAAATAACAAAGATGTTGCAAGTATTGACAGCAAATTAATTTGAAGTATAGCAATGACAGTTGCTCACAAACATTTCATGAAGGAACAGCGGGAAACTTGTGGGATAAAGAGGCATGAGGAATAAAGAAATCAGCCTTTTCACTCCTTCTCCTATAAAATGTTTAGTACAAAAAGGAACTTGACCCTCAGAATTGTTAAGTGTATGTAAAAACTTACCTCCCGGTATAATACAGCCTTCTTAAAATCTGACATCATCAAGCTTTATTACGACAGTTATTATTATTTCTCTTTTTGAAGCACAAATTTCTTCACCAGGAATGACTGATGGCCATGATTAATTGTACACTTCCGTAGATTAAGTAGCTATCTATTTTGCAATCCCTATCCAGAAGTTTACACAAACCTGTTGTTTGGCGGCTAGTATTTCTTCGCGTGCCCACTCTAGTAATAGAGGTTCAGTAGTCAACAATGTGTCATTTTTGTAATCCATTTTTGGCTACTTTCGAAAAAAAAAATCAAAATTATTTTGATTTTTTTTTTTGATGATTAGCATCAACTGATGTTCCTTTTTGTCGTAATGGGGTAATCATTACTGAACGGAATACCCATATAGCTAAGAAAAGGGCAAATCGATGTTTGGTTTTTTTTGAAAAATTTTAATAATCCACGATGAACAATCGTTTGATGTACCGTGTAAACTCTGATGTACAATCGTACATCAACTCTGGTGCACAATTTGTACAATTAGCTAAACGGTACAATTATGAACAATCGTTTGATGTGCCGTGTAAACTCTGCACAAGTATCAATAAGATCAAAATTGAAGTCTTTGATATGAGTTATTGAAATAAGACACCCAAATAAAATGTTCTTTTAGAGCATCGATGCCCAAAATGAAAATGTGACTGTATGTGTGAAATACTCTCTTCAAAAATTTGTAATTCTCTCAATATGAAAAAACTTTTTGGACTGATTGATAGGTGTTCCTTAGTGGAATGTTCATGGGTAAAATTTGCAATTTGATTGGTGTTTCACAAAAATAAACATAAAATAAGGAAACTTTCTTACTTTTCAAGTAATTCATTCAGGAAACGATGCGTATACCCCCCTGCGCATGTTCACTCGTTGCTGTCTCAACAACGTCTGAAACAAAAAAACGCTACCGTAAAGGGCTGGGCATCACTGTTTTAGAGACTTTAAGTTTGGACATAAAACCATGTTTACACTTGGACCAAATCTAGATTTGCGACGTGATTTGGAAATCGCATGTTTTGCAAGGAGGTGTCCCATTCATTTTCAGTGGTTCAAGAGATTTGTAGCAAATATCCTTCGAAATGCAACACAGCCAGTTATTATCGGTATTTTCTACAGCACTATTTTTGCAACATCTGACAATTTCTTATTATATTATAAAATTTCGTACTTAAATTTAATAAAATCATTTCACCAATATAATTGCTGACCACAATATATATGCTGAACTCAATAAAAACGCTGATCACAATAAAAACTGAATCGTAGTGTAAACGGTTTTTTGGAGATTGTCTCAAATCAAGTGGATTTGCGCTCTAGTGTAAACATGGTTTTAACTAACCGGCAAACAAACAAACAGCTGTATTTATCGGGACGATAAGTCACTAATCGGCACCCATCTGCCGGTTAAGGTTAATCGTTAGGATAAGCAATAATCACATTTGTATTCAGAAAACCAAATTCCTTTAACCAGAAGAATATCGATACGATAAATTGTAAACGGGTAATAAGAAAACCGGCCTAAGTATAGTGTTCTATTAGAGACTTTTGTTTTGCACATAAGTCAATTAGAGAAGGCGTATTACCCAAGCCACTGCAAAATATTTGTATTTTCTGTAGTCTTCTCATTGTAAATACAATCAAAATATTTAAATAATACTTCAGTCTCTGTCATATTCTGCAACTAACAATTCTTATATAAATATCTGTAAACTGCGCCGTTTAAAATGTCTTCATATTGCATTTATTACCGGTAATTTAGATAATTATTTTCTATTTGCCTTCCCTATCTTTAAGTAGGGAACCCAACTAGTATGTCACCAACAAACACATGGCTACATACTTAATGAAAAAAGTAAAAAGCAGTAAAAGTCTGGTATTTAACCTTGAAAAAAGCGAATATCAAAGTAGTTGCCATAACTTTCTTAAGCATATAGAGGGGGGAGGTATATTCAATTTGGGTTATTGTGTTCAATTTGAGTGCAAGTCAGTAGTATTGTACAGTTACTTAGTAGGACGATAATACCGTATATTTAATAGTTCACACATATACTTTTTGGGCAACCCAATAGATATTTACGTTATCGATAAAACAGTGTGTGTCGATAATTCAGAGTTCACTCACTGCTCGTATACAAAGAGCGAGTAAAGAGACAATTAATTATCTATTAAAATGAAGCATCAATTGTCTAAAATGTCTTCATATTGCATTTATTACCGGTAATTTAGATAATTTTTTTCTTTTTGCCTTCTCTATCTTTAAGTAGGGAACCCAACTACAATTGTATGTCACCAACAAACACATGGCTACATACATAATGGAAAATGTTAAAAAACAGTAAAAGTCTGGTATTTAACCATGAAAAAAGCGAATATCAAAGGGGTTGCCATAACTGTAAGCATATAGAGGTGGGAGGTATATCTAATTTGAGTTATTGTGTTTGTCTTAAGTGCAAGTCAATCGTATTGTCCAGTTACATAAGCAAAGTTTACATGGCACATCATGAGCGTACTCATCGTGTGTACTTGTTGATTACAGATTTTGCCTAAAATGGTACATCGATTTTTTCTTTTCTTTGATTTTATTTAATTTTTCATACTTTACTTCCCATTTCTTAGCCTTACTTGTCACAGAACGAGTTTTTCAATTAGTGATTAAACATTTCTTTGTAAGCGGTAATCGATAGACGTCATTCATCGAAAAAAGCAATGATTTTGATTTTTCAGCCATGACTGATGGTTATATGTACATGTGACGAATACACCTTTGTTTTCACCAATACTATTACAATGATCATACATCAGATGTGCCATGTAAACTCGGCATTAGTGGGACGATAATACCGTATATTTGATAATTCATATATAAATATGTACATTATCGATAACACAGTGTATGTCGATAATTCAGAGTTTACTCAAGCTCGTATGCCAAGAGCGAGTAAAGACACAATTAATTATTTATTAAAATAAAGCATCTATTGCCAAAGCTGTAAATGTGGCTTGTGGATAGGGGCGGTAGCTTTTATGTTTCATTGTTATACATGTTATTTTTCAAAGAAAACATTAAATAAATTCTGATTTTATGCTGACAAAGAACTTTGCTGATTAAATATATAATACATTTAAAATCTGTTTGATTTCATATTTGATTATAGATAGAAAAAAGGTTTAATATACTGATATAAGAATTTATTTTATGCATATGTATTTTGATGATATATTTTAAATTGCCTTTTTCTGTTTTGTGATTTCAGAGGCATAAGTTCAACGGTCCGAAGATGTATCGAAAAGGAAACTGGCAAAGAGTTTGCTGCAAAAATCATCGATTTAGGTGCTGGCACAGAAACCGGTGATACAAATCCCCATCATATGTTAGAAGCTACCAGACAAGAAATCTCAATACTCAGACAGGTTATGGGACATCCCTATATAAGTAAGGCAGTATTTTAAACAAAAATCACTATCAAATAAATTGTGAATTTTCTTTAAATTTTAATTTAATTTTTTCTACAGTTGATTTGCAGGATGTCTTTGAGTCTGATGCGTTTGTATTTTTGGTATTCGAACTTTGTCCGAAAGGAGAATTGTTTGATTACTTAACATCAGTTGTTACGCTGTCCGAGAAAAAGACACGCACAATAATGAGGCAAATATTTGAGGGTGTGGAATACATACACTCGAAGAATATTGTACATAGAGACTTAAAACCAGAAAATATTCTACTAGATGAAAATCATAATGTTAAAATAACAGATTTTGGTTTTGCGAGGCAACTGAAGGAGGGAGAAAAATTAACAGGTTGGTATGGAATCCATAAATAAACTAAATTTTTTAGAAGAACAAACAAACGAAATGTGCATGTTACGAATGAAAAAATTGATATACATAGTCAAATCCAATCATATCTGCCATTAGTTTTAAGTAGAACAAATTATAAAAAATAAGATACAATTAATCAAAATTGATTAGCAAATTTTGTGCCTAATTTTTTAATTTTTCACTGGGGGGTATTAACTTTTTAGATTTTTCTCTATTAACTATGTATGTATTTCTGTTTTTTTTAGATCTTTGTGGGACACCGGGTTATTTGGCTCCCGAAACCCTTAAATGTAATATGTTTGAAGGTTCACCGGGCTATGGCCAAGAAGTAGATATGTAAGTATATGAATTATTGAAATTTTGATTAAAATAAATACACTACATATTTCGTTTATTGTTTTCCCTTGTGATTTTAGATGGGCCTGCGGTGTCATAATGTTTACTTTACTGGTGGGCTGTCCACCATTTTGGCATCGTAAACAAATGGTAATGCTGCGCAATATCATGGAAGGCAAATACAGTTTCACATCACCAGAATGGGCGGACATATCAGGTAATTTCAAAAAGTATTTCTAATATCTTACAGAGAATAGGAGAAGAGGAATCGTTATATATAATAATGCCTATTATATATAATATCTATTATATATAATATCCATTATATATAATATCTATTATATATAATATCTATCTAGGCTAGGAATAATGCCAACCGGGGTGTGTGTCCTGATTGTGACCTGGGACCACACGAAACCCGCCATCTATAGTTTTTTTTTCTCCGACCTCACTCCGAAGTCGAAGTGGAAGTCAGGGCAAGCATGCTCAACTGCTAAACGCTAACTCCGACTCCGCAGCCCTGAGACTGACAGCCCTTCCTATGGTTCAAAGAAGCTCTTTGCACCTGCCAGCCAGTCTCGACTTTACATAGTTCGTCGCTAGAGCCTTTAGCGACGACAGACTGTCCACATATATATTGATATTCTGCTCCATCCGCCAGTCCCGCATTGACATATCTTCAATGCCTTCATGACCACCGAAACGCTGTACACGTCCAAAAGCCTATATGATTCCTTGTTTAACGGAATACAGAAGCTCTCGGAGAGGGCGAGGTACCTACATCTCCGAGTTCTCTTTTCGGGAAAATGTTATTCCCACCATCAACAAGGAAGGACTTCTTGCCTAGATCGGCGATGGCCAATGGGTTTAGCATAAAACACAGAGAGGCAAAGCTGGTTATGTTAACTAGAAGGAGAGAATTAAACGAAGGCAGAGTGCGCTCTAATCATGGCACAACTTAATAGGCGGCCCTCCTAGGCACCCCACCCCAGATTTTGATACTAAATTTTTGGTTTTAGGTTACTGTAAGTGTACAAACAAAATTTCGCTTAAATCGCCCTACCCATTCCGAGATCTGGTGTTTTTGAAAATTATGGAAAGGGGGAGGATGGGAAAGTTCAAAAATAGTACCGCAAACAACGGCAACAAAGTCATAACGAAGATAAATGCTGTATGATCAATTTTGAACACTATGCCCTCCTTCTGTTCATGTTGGCTTTTCCAAATTAGCGCCATTTACTGGCTGTTTTCAATTGGATAAATTAAATCCGTTTGAAAACAGGCAGTAGATGGCGCTAACTTTAATGTTTGTGCTTGGAGTGGCTTAACGCCTATAATATTGATCATCATGTGGTAGTTGTCTATAGATATATGAACAGAATGAAGATATCAGATTCGTAGTCCACAACCTTGTACCTTTAGTTTAAGCCCATATTGTCATGATTGGTGTATACAGCCGTTTGGTAGAGGGTGTCTCAATATATTTGAATGACGCACTATATTCAAAAATATCTATCATTTGATCCATTGTTTAATTGGTCAAATAATCCCATGTTTTAATTGGTCAAATAATCTATCGAAGGCGCCACCTAGATTGTTGGACACAAAGTTTAATGTCATATTCGTAATCAACTCCCAAATATCTTTCATTTGAGTCTTCTATAGCTATGATCGAGTAAAATTTCCATTTGGGGAGCTTTTGAGGTTAGGGCGACCCGCAAATACTAAGACATTATTATTAATGTCATATATCTTCTCCCGAATACCTTCCATTTGAGTTCCATATTGATATGTACGTCTACTATGTTTGTTTGGGGAACTTTTGGGATTGGAGTGGACCCTAGGTTCCTTGGACCCAAATTTTAATACCATATTCGTATTCTACTCTCCAATACCTTTCATTTGATGCCCATATTGTCCCAATCGGTCAACCTTGATTTTGGGGGGTGTTCTTCCAATATCAACAAATTATATAGCCTATTCCTTCTTCCTGACCATATTCGTAATCTACTCCCGAATACCTTTCATTCGAGTCCCCTATTTTCATTAGCGTCCAATGTGCCTATTTGAAGGGGTTTTAGGATCAGGGCAGCCCCCTAGGTACTTGGATCCAAATTTAGATATAAAAATTTTATTCTACTCCCGAATACCTTTTATTAGAGTCCCATATAGCCTCGATCGGTCCACTTTTATATTTGGGCGTTACTTTTGGGATAATAAAATAAAAATTATATAGCCTATTGCTCCTTCCGAACCATTCCCCACAATTTGTGAAAATTTGAAAGAAATCGGTTCAGCCGTTTTAGAGTCCATACGGAACAAATAAATTTACAAACCCACAAACAAACACAAATTCATTTTTATATATATATATTGGGTTGCCCAAAAAGTAATTGCGGATTTTTTAAAAGAAAGTAAATGCATTTTTAATAAAACTTAGGATGAACTTTAAACAAATATACTTTTTTTACACTTTTTTTTCTAAAGCAAGCTAAAAGTAACAGCTGAAAACTGACAGAAGAAAGAATGCAATTACAGAGTCACAAGCTGTGAAAAAATTTGTCAACGTCGACTATATGAAAAATTCGCAATTACTTTTTGGGCAAACCAATAGATAGAAGATTGCATGCAAATATAATCATAACTAATTATTATTATTTTTTTGTTGACTTCCCCAACAGAGGATCCTAAGGATCTAATACGAAAATGTCTAGTCGTCGATCCTGCCCAACGGATAAGAGTCCATGAAGTATTACAACATCCATTCTTTAATCAAATGGTAAGTTTTTCTACCAACTATACAGTAACGCTAGTAGCAGGTAGTGGTTTTTTACCAAAATATCAAATAAATAAACCAACAACACATCCCACATTTACCCTTATAGCGACAATCATAATTAAACCTTTTTCCTCCAAATGTTGTATAATTTAATAATTTTGGTAAAAAAACCATTCTTCAATGTAAAAAAATCCATAATCATACTTGTAGTCTTGTGTATCATCATTCATTGAACATCTCTATAAACCTTTTCCTTTATCACTTTAAAACTGCAAGGATTTCTTTTCAAAATTTCAAATTTTACTTCAAAACGATTGGCATTTTTCTACTTGATTAGTTATTATTATAGAAATTCTGTAAAACTATCATAGACATGGACCCTATTATCGCTTTTTTTTATTATGTTTTTGTTTTGTTCCTTACTTTACTTCTTAATTCTTATAAACTTTTTATTCTTTTCTCTTTTCTTATTTGTTGATGATGTCTTTAAAAATAAAAATTGTTTTATGAACAAAATTGAAATCAAAAAAAAAAATATTTCATTTGAAATTTGTTACTTTGAAATTATTATTGTTATTGTTGTTTATCTATCACCGTTACAAAAACACAAACAATCACATTCAAGTTGTTCGAGCAAAATATCGATGGTCTCAAACGCAGTCTCTCGACCAAATCTAGGAGAATGAGTCGCATTGCTGAAATTACCATGGTAAAGATTTGTTTTTGGGATTAACCAAAACTGTCACACATGTCTCAAAGTGAAACGAGTGATTGTTTTTTCTTTTATTAACTATTTATAAGTTTGTATTAATTTCTAACGTTAATGGCTCGTTAAAAATTGTTCAGTTTAAACAACAAATCTTACTATAATGTTTTCCTATTGTTTTTGTTTTGTTGTTTTCTTAAACAATCGATTATCCGTTTGTTTGTGTGCAAACCTTTTTTTGTTTTATTGTTTTGTTTCCTTACCTCTTTTTTTTATGTTGTCCCCCATATCCTGCAAAGGATATCTATGTCAGCATGTTTGTGTTTGGATTTCTTCCCTTAAAACAATAATTGTTTTGTGTATTCTTTTACTTTCTTCTAAAGGTGCATATATAGGAAACAAAATTTTTAATTTTTTTCTATATACAAAAAAAAAACAAAATTTAAAATATAGATGTAGGATTTTAGTATGTTAGGATTTATAGGTAACAGCATCATCATCATCATCATTACCGTCATTGTCATTGAGGTTAAAATCGTAACGGTGTTGAAAGTGGAAATTTAAAATGTCGTTCAAAAATACTTTGGATATCTCGTTAAGAAAAAAAAAGGAATCTTAAGAGTATCAATACTCTTAAGAGTAGTAATATCTGTAGCTCAGAGGTTAGCATGTCCGCCTCTGACGCTGAACGACTGGGTTCAAATCAAGGCGAGAACATCAAAACAATTTTTTTTTCATAGGTGGTTTCCCCTTCACTTGTGGGGTAACTACCTTAGTTAACCAGCCATCTTCTCTACAAAACCCTTTCCCCTAAAGGAAAGGGTGTTGCTCGGAGACAAGCCATTCGAACTCGGCAATAAAAAGGAGATTCCTTATCATTGAGCTTAAACATTGTTTCTTAATAGATTTTTTAGGGGTAAATTTGAAAAATTTGCGATAAAATACCTTAAATGTTATAAAGACTTCTGTATAAATAGCAGTCGGAACATATATACCAACACCATAATTGGAATTTCCAAGTCCTTGAAATGATTTACGGTCTAACTAACATTGGCGAAATTTGTAAAGTTTTAAGCTGGGCTTCGGTATAAAGTTATGGTATGACACCACTTTCCTTCCGCCAGGCCTTCGAAGTGCCTGAAACTTGCATATACTTAGAAGGCCGGGTAGGAGGTAATAGTCTAAGGGGGTTTTAGCAATGTAAGGACCGATACACTGATCCAATCCTAAGGCCAGTACCGGTCCCCAAGGGAAAGGGTGGTTAAACTACCCTTCCCCAAGAGAAAGGGTACTAAAACTATCGTTCCCCAAGGGGAAAGGTACTAAAACTACCGTTCCCCAAGGGAAAGGGTACTAAAACTATAGTTCCCCAAGGGGAAAGGTACTAAAACTACTCTTACCCAAGGGAAAGGGTACCAAAACTACCCTTCCCGAAGAGAAAGGTAACTGAAACTACCTTTGCTCAAGGAAAAAGGGTACTAAAACTAGCCTTCCCCAAAGGAAGGGGTACTAATACTACCCTTCCCTGAAGGAAATGGTACTAAAACGACCCTTCCCCAAGGGAAAGGTTACTAAAACTACCCTTCCCCAAAGGAAAGAGTACTAAAACTACCCTTCCCTAAAGGAAAGGGTACTTAAACATCCTTTCCTCAAGGGAAAGGGTACCAAAACTACCATTCCCCAAGAGAAAGAGTACTGAAACTACCATTCCCCAAGAAAAAGGGTACTAAAACTACCGTTCCCCAAGGGAATGGGTACTAAAACTACCCTTCCCCAAGGGAAAGGGTACCAAAACTACCCTTCTCCAAGAGAAAGGGTACCAAAACTACCCTTCCCCAAGAGAAAGGGTACTGAAACTACCATTCCCAAAGAAAAATGGTACTAAAACTACCGTTCCCCAAGGGAATGGGTACTTAAACTAGCCTTTTTCAAGTAAAAAGGTACTAAAACTAGCTTTTCCAAAAGGAAAGTGTACTAAAACTATCCTTCCCCAAGGGAAAGGGTACTAAAACTACACTTCCACAAGGAAAAGGGTAATAAAACTACCTTTTCTCAAGGGAAAGGGTACTAAAAGTAACCTTCCCTAAAGAAAAGGTTGCTAAAACTACCCTTCCCTAAGGGAAAGGGTACTAAAACTATCCTTCCCCAAGAGAAAGGATGATAACACTACCGTTCCCCAAGGAAAAGCGGACTAAAACTTTCCTATAATGAAGGGTACTAAAACAACCCTTCTCATAGGGAAAGTGTACTAACACTATAATTCCCCAAGGGAAAGGGTACCAAAACTACCATTCCCCAAGAGAAAGAGTACTGAAACTACCATTCCCCAAGAAAAAGGGTACTAAAACTACCGTTCCCCAAAGGAATGGGTACTAAAACTACCCTTCCCCAAGGGAAAGGGTACTAATACTACCCTTCCCTAAGGGAGAGAGTAATAATACTATCCTTCCCCAGGGAAAAGGGTACTAATACTACCCTTCCCCAAGGGAAAGGATACTAAAACTAGCCTTCCCCAAGGGAAAGGATGATAAAACTACCCTTCCCCAAGAAAAAGAGTACTAATACTACCCTTCCCCAAAGAAAAGGGTACTAATACTACCCTTCCCCAAGGGAAAGGGCATTAATACTACCCTTCCCCAAGGAAAAGGATACTAAAACTACCCTTCCTAAAGGTAAATGGTACTAAAACTACCCCTACCCAACGGAAAGGGTACTTAAACTAACCTTCCCAAAGGGAAAGGGTATTAAAACTACGGATGGATCAAAGAGGCTACATTGAAGATCCATAAAATGAGATCTGTTCCGTTTGCATGACGAACGAAAATCCAATGGGGAAATTCGATTCAGTATATTACTCATAAGAAGTTAAAAGTAGATCAGGATAGCTTTCGGTATACAGAACAAGAGCGGCAAGTGATAGCAAGTGAAGTGCATGTAGGGACGATGATGAGATGTTGAAGTATTTCCTATGCAATTGGCTGGCTTTCGCGGCTAACACGCTACGGTATTTAGATGGGGACATAATAGCAGACATGAACCAAGAGGGGGTAAAATGGAGAATGAGGGATTTTGTGAGTTGCACTTAATTTCAGACTAATATCTATTTTAAAAAGCTATTTTTCGGTATTTAAAGCGTATAACAATTCGACAACCTTATTGCACGTAATTCCGTAGCGGGAAAGACGTAGAATACAATAAGATATGTTATTGGTAAAAGTCGATTAGGGATAATTTTGAACGTGTAGATGTCATTAGGATGGAAGCACTTTCACATAATCTATAAAAAGTACACATATATTAGCCCAATGAATTATTTGAGGGCTCACAGATGGAAAATTACATTTAAAATACCAAATATTAGGAAAATCGCTAAAAGAGATTGGGTCTATTTTTACCAACGGCATCTGTTGACCACTACTTCTAACTAATTTAGAACTGAAAGATGGAGCCTTTTTTACTAACGACATCTGGCATCCAAAAGGAGCAATTGGAAAACTGTGTATCTTTACGTATGTTATTGTTCTAGCAGTGTGTTGTACACTGAGGCGGCAGCCCTTGACGATGAATAACTTCATCGGGCCAATCCGGTACGTACAACCGGCTGCCATGGGATCGCAGAGGTTAGCATGTCCGCCTATGACGTTGAACGCCTGGGTTTGAGTTCTGGCAGGAACATCAGAAAGTTTTTCAGCGGTGTTTATATCCCCTCCTAATGCTGGCGCCATTTGTGAGGAACTTTGCCATGTAAAAACTTCTCCCCAAAAGGGTGTCGCTCGCCGTTCGAACTCGGCTATAAAAAGAGGTCCGTGATCATTGAGCTTAAAATTGAATCGGACAGAACTCATTGATTTGTGAGAAGTTTTCCCCAGTTCCTTAAGGGAATGTCCATGGGCAAATTTGCATTGTATGTTTTTGGTATGCGCACCCTCTTTTCAACCCAGCCATGTGAAACTTTTGTCATTCTACGGCACTGGATTATAAATAGAAAGTTCCATATTATTGAGCCAGAACTTGAATCGGACCGATTTGGGTCATATTCGGTAGGGAATATGGCCCAATGCTGATCTCCCGAGCAAGAAAGAGGCGCTGAATGCCAAGCTTGGGTATGCAACCTACCTTGCAACACTCATTCGGTTTAGTTCTGTGGATCACTGCCAAACAGGGACAATACCATCTGAATTCCGGCACGGGTTAGCTATGAGCACCACACAGGAAATGTACGATCTGTGCGGTATTCATCGCTGTCACGAGAAGCTTAGCTGCGAGCTACGGAGCTGCGAATTACCGGACACGTCCACAAGTTGTGGATAGTGAAATGCTCCATACGGAGTAGCTGCGACGACTGTAGCCGATAATCAGTGGTATCGAGCGGGGACTCTCAGTGAGAGGCCGGGTGGCACCGGCTCTTACGTGAATACTGAGTTCCCATGATGCTCGATACGATAAGGCGAGTTATTGGCGCTTTTAAATAACCAATGGCTATCATGTTCTCGCGGCGATTGGTCGTATAGACCGGAACGAGCTTGCTGGCCTATAAGAGCTTGACGAGGATCTCCACCTTCACATGCAAATTTGGCTTCAACACCATCTGACAAAACTATTAAGATTACATATACAAATATACAAAGGATTATAACGACATGAAAATTTTCCTTCCACACCAACCCAGCTCTACAAAAGCCTCTTTATCATTATTCTTAATACTCTCTGTCTTTCTGCTGAAGATCATACCTTCTTCTTAAGTAGTTTTGATTACTTGCTTCGCATCACCATCTATTGTATCTTTAGAATTTCAAATCTAGCAAAAATTGCCATTTTTCTTTTTTTTTATTTCGATATTTTTTTTTTTCTTTTTCACCTTAAAATTATATCATTTAATTTATTTCCAAATTCAAAAAAACATTTTTCTATTTTTTTCATTAATAAAATGCAACAAACAACATGCATTTTTTAGGTTTTATTACCCGAACCCTCGTTTGATGGTCAAAAAACTACTTATCATCTGCGCGAACAAAGTATTCATGAAATTCGGCAATATTCCAAATTCTATCAAAACAATTCCATTAACACTAATCTGTTGAATGCAAACAATAATTACCATCCTGGACAAACTGCATATTCCAACAATGCCTTAAACAACAACGTGACTCCCAATACTAATAGCATCAGCAACAATTTGCCCGCTGGCTCGGGAAACAATAACCAGCAATCGCACAATAATCTGCAGCAAAAGGATAAGCAACTGATATATCGCCAAAGTTATGATAGGAATGCCAACAGTATATATGGCTCTCAAGCCCAGAGTGGATTTACGGATAATACTCAAAATCTCAATAAGGCGGGAGATTATTTTGTAACACCTCTAGCACCAGGACCATTATCCCAACAGCATATGCAGCATCAAACGTCGGCATATCATCATCAAATATCCTCTCAATTACCTAACTATCCTTCTACTCATCCTGAGTTTTTCTATACACCCCAGGCAGGTTTTGTTTACTTCTTTTGTTTTATATGAATTTTAGTTCTTAAGTTGTAAGTTTTGGAGGCACCTTTTCTTTTGAAACAAAAACAAAATATCCTTTTGGAAAACCAAGTAGAAAGTACTCTATATGCACCTTTTATTTTGTGTGTAAAGTTGGTTGTGTGTGCGTGTGTATATTGTCCATATATGTATGTGTGTATTAAATATTTGAATGAGTGCGTGTATGTTATGTGTGTTTATGGGCATAAACACACATAACATAGCATAATATTTTGTATATATGTGTATATGTATATATATTTTTTTTAATATCAACAGTGGGATTTAAAAAATAATAATATAAAAATAATGTTTCAAAAGATCTTGAAGGCTGTAGCTATTGCTCAAAAAGTGAATAGTATCAAAATACGGGATAAGGAAGCTGGCGAATTTGCCAGGTTTTACACCAAACATTTATTGTATTTCCTTTAATAGGAATTCACCCACTATTGAAACAAAACTATTTCTTTATCGCCTAAATTCATATTATAACTAGTAAAAGCATGCTAGGTTCTGCCGGACCGAATCTTGGGAACCCACCACCAGGGAAAGCTGCTAAAAGTTTACACAAAGGATTTGGACCGTGCGTGACACGTTTATTGGAAGTCGAAACAAAACACTAGGTACAATATTTCAGGCCCATCGGATAAAAATTGAGGCTTCCAGCTATATCAAGTTATAGACCGATTCAGATCTTACTTGGCACGATTGTTGGAAGTCGTAACGGAACACTATGTGCAAAATTTCAGTCCAATCGGTTAACAACTACGGCTTTTAGCGGCTCAAGATGTCAAATCAGGAGATCGGTTTATGTGGGAGCTATATCATGTTATAGACCGATTCAGCCTATATTTGGCACGATTATTGGAAGTAGTAACGGAGCGCTATGTGCAAGAATCCAGCCCAATCGGTTAATAATTGCAGTTTCTAGGAGCTCAAGAAATCAAGTCGAAGGACCGCTTGATATGGGAGCTATATCCAAATCTGAACCGATATGGCCCATTTGCAATCCCCAACGACCTACATCATTTCATTCACCTGGAGTTGAGTACCTTACTACTGTCCTCAACCTGTATCTGGAAAATAAGCAGAGTGATCCCGCTACTGAAACCTGAAAAAGACCCGAGTTTGGGGGAGTCGTACAGACCGATCTCCCTTCTCTCACCAGTAGCAAAGACGCTTGAGACATTACTTTGCCCAAGCCTTGTAGGAGAATTTCCATTCGCGGAGCATCAACATGGATTTCGAAGACTGCATAGCACAACAACAGTTTTGCATGCCATCACCGTACACATTTGCCATGGCTTCAACCAGCCTAGGCCATATGAAAGGACGGTCCTCGTGGGACTGGACCTATCGAAGGCATTCGACACCGAGCCAAATTATTTGAGGACATCGCCAACACGTCCCTCCAGCCAGGCCTGAAACGATGGGTCGCGATCTGTGTGGTCGCCAGTTATTTGTGGAATTTAGGGATAAGAAGTCGAAGCACCGTAGAGTGAAACAGGGAGTTCCCCAAGGTGGGGTGATATCAGGGCAACTGTTTAACCTCTATCTATCCTCCATCCCACCCCCTCCAGACGGCATAGAGATCGTTTCATATGCGGGCGATTGTACGAAATGGCATCAGGCCCCCACCCATTGTTGACATCTGCGATAGGTTGAACGTCTACCTCAACGAACTTGCCTCATATATCGCTGCAAGAAATCTGAAGATATCTGCCACTAAATCTTCAGCCACATTGTTCACTACAAGTACTCGTGAGGTCAATACTGAGCTGACTGTGATGGTCGATGGAGAAATGATTCCGACCATCAATTGTCCCAAAATACTTGGCATCACATTTGACAGCTCTTATACATTCTCCCCACATGCCACAGCAATTTGCGATAAAGTCAAAAATAGAAACAACGTCCTCAAGTCACTTGTTGGCAGCACTTGGGGTGCAGACAAAGAAACCTTGTTGACCACGTACAAAGCAATTGGCCGGTCTGTGGTAAGTTATGCAGCGCCAGTGTGGTCTCGTCAGTTTTGTGACACGCAGTGGAATAATATTCAGATCTGCCGGAATGACGCCCTCCGAGCTGCGACGGGCTGTCTCCTCAGTTCTCATGTGGATCACCTCCATCAGGAGACAACGATCCTAGCAGTGCGAAGATATAACTACTTGCTGTCTAAGCAATACCTTTTTTGGCTTTTATCGCAGAGACTATCCAAATCATCATCTTGTGGATAGATATCCACCGCCCAGACATGATTTAGAGCGTGAGGTTCAGCGCTACAAGAGAGAACTTCTAGATCAAACGGCGTATCAAGCAGGTCTAGACACCATTCATGCAGACACGGTAGCAGAAGCGGTAAATGCGTCCCGGGTGAATGTAATCCTTGGAGAACGACCGCCTCCCATTGCACCTGAAGAAATTGACCTCCCCCGGCAAAGTAGAGTGGTTCTGGCTCAATTACGTTCCGGCAGATGCAGCCGCCTCAACTCCTACAGAGCAAGGACCGATGCCAACGTGCAGGATGTGTATCCCGATTGTAAACTAGGACCATACGACCCCTTTTTAACTGCCAAGCCAGGCCCACTCGTCTCAGACCCAGATCCCTCTAGACACACCCCACCTTAGTCTCAGAGTTCCTGAATGTGGGTATTCAACAGAACCAAGCAGATGAAATATAGAACAACACAACATGACAGTAAACAGGTCATAAGGGTAATAACAACCAGGACAATAAGCTCACGAACAGGGTTGTCTCTGAGAATGGCATGATTGTTTGTCGTTTGTCTGTCGAAAGCACGCTAACTTCCGAAGAAGTAAAGCTAGCCGCTTGAAATTCTGCACAAAAATCTTTTTTAGTGTAGGTCGGTTGGGATTGTAAAAGGGCCAAATCGGTCCATGTTTTAATATGGCTGCCATATAAACCGATCTTGAGTCTTGACTTCTTGAGCCTCTAGGGGGCGCAATTCTCGTCCGATTTAACTTAAATTTTGCACGCGGTGTTTTGGTATCACTTCCAACAACTGCGCCAAGTATGGTTCAAATCGGTCCATGTTTTGATATAGCTGCCATATAAACCGATCTTGGGTCTTGATTTCTTGAGCCGTTAGAGGGCGCAATTCCCGTCCGATTTGGCTGAAATTTTGCACTTTTATTTTGACTTCCAATAACTGTGCTAGGTATGGTGCAAATCGGTACATAACCAGATATAGATGCCATATAAACCGATCTTGGGTCTTGATTTCTTGAGCCGCAGAAGGCCCCAATTCTCATCTGATTTAGCTGAAATTTTGCGTGATGTGTTTTATTATGACTTCCAATAACTGTGCTAAGTATGGCGCATATCGGTACATAACCTGATATTGTTGCCATATAAACCGATCTGGGATCTTGACTTCTTGAGCCTCTAGAGAGCACAATTCTCATCCGATGTGGCAGAAATTTTGTACAACGGCTTCTCTCATGACTTTCAACATACGTGTCTAATATGGTCTAAATCGTTCATTGGCTTGATACAGCTCCCATATAATCCTATGCTCCTACAAGGCACAATTCTTATCCGAATGAACTGAAATATTACACAATGGCTTCTACAATGTTCGGCTTTCATTTATGGTCCGAATCGGACTACAACTTGTTACTTCTCATTTTCTTTTGAAATATAGGTGATGGGAGATTAACGATAGTATCGATATTTATTATAAGAAATATCGAAAATATCGAATGTCACGATTATGGATAGTTTGCCAGCTCTAGTAGCAACAGCTATTAGTGGTCATTTGTGCTAGGGTTCTTCCCGTCTATTCATGCATTTCCGGTATTAGTGATTCACATTCGACTTTAGGAATTCGATCCGAAACTTCTTCAATTCGGAGGCATTCTATGGTAAAATCGATTATACGACAGTTGTGCGATCTGCTTATACCTTCAATTTATTTCCCCATTGTATTAAGTCTCATACTTTACGAGTCTGGTATTCAAAATAGTCACTAACGCCCTATGCCGACATGGTTCTCATGGCACCACTTATGTTAAGCCAAAATCTCCCTGTTACCTGTTGTAATATTTAACTGTGTCCAATATGGAGATAGTTCCATCTAAAAAACATGGGTGCTCGTATTAAACTATTGTCGTTTTCCTAGAGAATAAGCAGATGTTTGTTTTCTAAGGGTTGGCATTGAGATCAAACCATTCCCTAGACTCTGTCGCACATTTGGATCCACTCCTTTAGAAGAGGACCCATAGTGGGCGAGGGTCCTAAGTGAACTACATACAGTGGTGGGGCTAGAGTACCGCCCTGCAATACCCTTTTTAGCATCTCTATGCCTTTAGACTCACATCTTATCCATTTACTCCCTATGCTTATCCAGTCTTTGAGAGCCTGATCCTTCTAGTACTGTATCGTGGACGAGGGTTCACAGATGACTGTTTAAAGTAATCAACAACAGCAGCGGTAATAGAAGACCACCTGCGACGTGCCTTGCAATACTCTTTCTCTCATCTTTGTGCCATTAGACTCATATCTAAACGATATACTCCTTCGGCTTATCCAATCTCTGAGAGCCTGTTCTATCTTTTGGTGGAAAAAGTATATATAAGCCAATTTTATTGACATCGGATAGAAAACACAATGCTGCGCCTTCGAGAAATCAGATATCAGTAATCATTTTGGAAAATTAATCAATGTAGGAACTATATCGGAAAGAAGACCTATTCGTACTTCCCAAGCACAGATGTGGAAAACAAAACTAAACATGTTTTAAAAGTTACCAATGTGAAACTCTTACAGAAGATGAAACAGACATAAACTCCCCAAAGAGATATCTCCCGGCGGTATGCTACTTGGCTATAAAATGTTGAAAGTCCCTTACCTAAAACTTGAATCGTACTGCACTCTTTTTTCCTTAAAGAAACGTTCGTCGGCAAATTTGCAAAGCATGATACGAAATATTTTTCTACAAGTATTAGAAGATTTTTATCGATTTTTACTTTTAGCAAAAAAAAATATTTGTTTATTATTAAAGCTTTTTATTTTTTCTTTGTAAATATGATTTAGTTTAATCCCACTGAGAAAAAAAGGATTGTATAGTGCACTAAATACTAACTATTTCTGCCTGTCTTTTACTTTGTGCATTGTTACATCTATATCACTGCCCTTTCCCTGAGTATTTGAATAAAATATTTTTGAAAAAATTATTATATAAATTTAACAAAATAATAATCTTATAATGGTACAGCTTTAAATAAACAAAAAAAAAAGAAAAATATGGGAATATATTAAACGTAAAAAGCTAAAAGAAGAAGAATAGCAAAAAAGTGAAATTTATATTTATTTTTTAATTTTTTTTTGCAATATCTTATTTTATTCTTTTTTTTTTTCTAAGAAGAAATATTTTTTTCTTTTTTTATTTATTATTTAAAAATATTGGAATTTTTTATATTTCTAGAAGAAATATTTTTACCTTAATTTTTTGCCCACCACCATAGGTTTTTCCATTTGTAACACCTCGAGATATTGATCTGCGACCCCATAAAGTATATATCTTCTTAATCCTCTAGACATTCAAAGTCGATCTAACCATGTCCATTCGTCCGTCTGTGGAAATCACGATAGCGGTCGAACGGACAGAGACTTCTTATTGATGTAGGTCGTTGGGGATTGTAAATGACCCATTTACATCAATCGGTTCAGATTTGGATAGCCCTCATATAAACCGATCTCCAGTTTTGAACGGTTGGCTGAAATTTCGCACAAGGACTTCTGTTCTGAATTCCAACATATGTGCCGATTATGATCCAATATCGGCCTCAATTTTTATCCCATTTGGATGAAATTTGGCTCAAGGACTTCTGTTCCTACTTCCAACATCCGTGTTGAGTATAATCCGAGTCGGTCTATTAACTAATTTAGCCTCCGTTAAACAGATTCCCATTTTGACTTCTTAAGCCCCTGAAGCCTCAATTTGCATTTGATTTGATTTAGTACAAAGTATATCCAGTATCCGTGCCAAGTATGATCCAATCACGATAGCGGTCGAACGAACATAGACTTCTTATTGATGCAGGTCATTGGGGATTGTAAATGGGTCATATAGGTTCAGATTTGGATATAACCCTCTTATAAACCGATCTCCAGTTTTGATCGGTTGGCTGAAATTTAGCACAAGGGCTTGTATTCTGACTTCTAATATACGTGCCGAGTGTGATCCGATATCGGACCCAATTTTTATCCCATTTGGCCCAAGGACTTCTGTTGCTACTTCCAACATACGCGCCGATTATGATCCGAGTCGGTCTATTAACTAATTTAGCCCCCGTTAAACAGACTCCCTTTTTGACTTCTTGAGCCCCTGAAGTCTCAATTTGCATTTGATTTGATTTAGTACAAAGTATAACTAACAGTATCCGTGCCAAATATGATCCTATCACGATAGCGGTCGAACGAACATATATTTCTTATTGATGCAGGTCATTGGGGATTGTAAATGGGTCATATAGGTTCGGATTTGGATATAACCCTCTTATAAACCGATCTCCAGTTTTGATCGGTTGGCTGAAATTAAGCACAAGGACTTCTATTCTGACTTCCAACATACGTGCCGAGTGAGATTCGATATCGGACTCAATTTTTATCCCATTTGGTTGAAATTTGGCTCAAGGCCTTCTATTGCTACTTCCAACATCCGCGCCGAGAATGATCCGAGTCGGTCTATTAACTAAATTTAAACAGATCCGCTTTTTGACTTCTTGAGCCTCAATTTTCATTCGATTTGGCTGAAATTTCGTACAAAGTATAACTGCCAGTATATGTGCCAAATATGATCCTAATCCGTTTATATACTGATATAGGCCCTTAAATGCCAATACCCCTGTATGACGCCTTGAGACCATAGAAACCCCGATTTGTTAGTTACAATTTTATATTTTTCGCTTTAAATATTTGTACATGTATTATAATTCCTCACAAATTAAGCCACAATTAACTCAAGAACTTAGTACTGGGCTCTGGCCGTGTCCCGTTAAAAAAACGCTCAGCCATCTACAGTGATTGGCAACGCTTCGTATAATTTCTCACGTTTATATCAAGGTCGATTTACAGAGGTAGAATGACTCCAAACAGCTGATTATGAATCTTTCAATTAATTTTTTTTTTTTATTTTTGTCAGATATTATTTTTTTTTAATTTTCCAGATAAAAGTGCTTAAAAACCAAAAATAAATTCTGTCCGAGTTATTTACAAAAATCCCCAAATGATTTCCAAATCGAAGGGGTTTTCCAATTTCTTAGTAAAACATTGCCTTTGAAAGAATTTTGCAAATCGAACCGAAAATGAAGATTTGGCTGGCCAAAGAATTTTTCGAAATGACCAATTTTAGGGCCCTTGCCAAATGACCATTTCAAATTTCAAAGAGTTATGTCTATCCCTTCTCAAATGGCATATTTTTTATTAATTTTTTTCGGTTCTTTCCCTCTGTGCATCACCTGTGTCAACAAAAGCATGCCTTAAGTAATGGCAAGTCCACTGAAACGCTGATATTGTCGCCATGATTCGACTCCGGGCGTTCAGAGTCATAGGCGGACTTGCTAACTTCTGCGCTACGGTGGCCATCGGGAAAAAAAACCACCGCCGAAAAATTTTCTGATGATTTCGCGGGGATTCAAACCACAGAAGGCCATGTGGACGCCAATGCATATGACTTGATTACCGTTAATGAATTCTACCAATCCCAAGGCAGCCGGTTGTATGTACCGGATTTACCCGGTAGAGGCCTCCATCGCAAAGAGCTGCCTCCTCAGTAGATAACACACTGCTCCAACAACAACCATCCAATGAAAAAGCATCCACCGCCCAGAGATATCAGGATGGATCTACATGATCTAGAGCGAGAGGTTCCGCGCTACAAGAAAGAATCTCTAGATCAGTTGGCGTTGCAGGGAGTCTAGATAGCATTCACACCGATCGATCTTTGAGATTGCCCCAAGTAGTTTAAATGCGTTCCAGCTTATGCAGCCACCTCATCTCTTACAGAGCTAGGATAGATGCTAGTATGTTGGCTGTGTATCTCAATTGTAACATGGGACCAGAGATCTGCAGCGTTGCATCACATGTGCGGTGAATCGTAAAAAAGCTTGTCTTTTTGACGCAACGCAACCATTTAACTCTCCAATCAACGCAAACACAAATTATCTTACGGTGGTGCTAATGTGAATATACCGCTTAGAACGAGTAACGCCAGAGTTTTAACTAACACCGCAAATACGTATGCTTATGGGTATCTTTTATATGCGGTGGTATGATGATTGCTTGCCAAAACCATCGCAAACACCGCAATTGTTTCTATCTTATAAAAGTTTGAAGAAAATTATGATAATAACTAGTAATCAGAGTAAAATAAATTAGCTTTCTCATCGTTGCAAAAGCAACACCGCAATTTTTATTCGAGTTGATGCAGTGTTTCCCTTATCGTCTTACATTCACCCATAACACCGCAATGGGCAAAGACGATGTTAAAAGCGGTGGTACGCGAAGCATGAACATTAATATATGAGTATTCATATGATCGCCACTCATATGAGTGTGCTGAGCGTAAAACCGCATCACTTGCAGTGGCAATAGATACTAACAACGCATTTTTATGAGTATACCACAAAACAGAAAAATACCACAGTTTACACAAATCCTACTTGACTTAAGACCAGACTCTGGACGCACACCAAATTAGTCGCAGAGTTCCTAGATCTGCATATATAACAAAAACCAGCAGACGAAAAGTGAATCACAACACACTGCTACAACATCAACGTGGCTATCTCGGTTCGACCCGACAAGGGATAGCTGTGAGCATCACACAGACTGAAACATTGAGGTCCGATCTGTGTGGTGTTCATTCCGGTCACGAGAAGCTTAGCTGCAAGCTACCGGCCGCGTCCACAGGTTGAGGATAGTGTAATGGTCCATACGGAGTAGCTGCAATGGTAGTCGCTGACAATCAGCGGTATTGAGCGGAGTCTCAGTGAGAGGCCGGACGGCACCGGCTCTTGCACAAATACTGAGTGCCTATGATGCTCGTTATGATAAGGCGAGTTATTGGCGCCTTTAAATTAACAATGGCCACCTTCTTCACGCGGCGATCGGTCCGATCGA
Source organism: Stomoxys calcitrans (assembly GCF_963082655.1). Classification (NCBI taxonomy): domain Eukaryota; kingdom Metazoa; phylum Arthropoda; class Insecta; order Diptera; family Muscidae; genus Stomoxys; species Stomoxys calcitrans. The sequence continues at coordinate 28,336,478 of NC_081555.1, read as the reverse complement.
CAGATCGGTTTATATGGGAGCTATATCAGGTTATTGACCGATTAAGACGTATTTGGAACGGTAAATGGAAGTCACAACAAAAGACTCCTTCAGCTAAAATGGACAATAATTGCGGTTTTTAGGGGCTCAAGAAAATCAAATCGGTAGGTCGGTTTATATGGGAGTTATATCAGGTTATAGACCGATTAAGACGTATTTGGAACGGTAAATGGAAGTCACAACAAAAGACTCCGTGCAAAATTTCAGGTTAAATGAACAATAATTGCGGTTTTCTGGGGCTCAAGAAAATCAAATCGGGAGATCGGTTTATATGGGAGCTATATCTGGTTCTTGACCGATTTGGACCGTACTTGGCACAGTTCTTGGAAGTCATAAAATAACGCAATATGAAAAATTTCGGCTAAATTGGAATTAGAATGAAAATTGTGGCTTCCAGTGGCTCTAGATGTCAAATCGGGAGATCGGTTTATATGAATTATGATAGGAATCGGACTGTAAATTGATATAGCTCGAATAGCATAACAGTTCTTATTCATTATTCTTTGTTTGCCTAAAAAGAGATGCCGAGCAAAGAACTCAACAAATGCAATCCATGATGGAGGGTATATAAGATTCGGCCCGGCCGAACTCAGCACGCTCTCACTTGTTTTTATTATTTCTATTTCCGTTTAATTTTGTATTTTATTTTTATTTTTTTTTTTTTATTTTATTTTCTGTTTTTTATTTTTTTAATTTAAAATTACAAAATAATGCCTTAAAGAGTTTAGTTTAATTATTATCTTATATTCCCACGTTTTTCTTTACAAGTATCTATTAATGGGTGATATATGTTTAGTGTGTTGTACTTTGTCTTGGATATCACTATAAAAAAAGAAAAATATGCTTAAAATAGTTTTTATATTTTTTCCTATTCAACAGCTGCGTAAACAGAGTCGCTTTAATGCCCGCAAAAAATTCCAATTTGCTATATTGGTAATCCGAGCAGTAATACGCATACGAAGATTGAGGTACACTGCAGAACCATTGCATGTTGAAGAGGCTATACGTGATCCTTACAGAGTTAAAGTTTTGCGTAAAGTAAGTTTTTATAAAAAAAAAGGAATTATTTATAAAAATTTGTTTGTAATTTTGTTTTTACTCTTTTTTTCTTTATCATAGGTTATTGATGGCTGTGCCTTCAGAGTTTATGGTCATTGGGTTAAGAAGGGTGAAGGTCAAAACCGTGCCGCCCTCTTTGAAAACACACCACGCACTGAGTTACATGCGCTGTATATTAATAACTTGAGTCGATAGTTTACTGTTTTGTTTAATTTTTTATTGATCTTATTTAACATCCTCACCTCAACTCACCTCCCCCAATCTCCTTTTATTGTTTTATGTTTACAATACTTGTTTTGTCTGCACAATAGAAATGATCCGAAGTCATTTCTTTGGTTTTTTTTTATAATTTATAAGTGAAAATGAAGTTTCCTTTTTTATCCAAAAAGTTGCAAAATTTTTAGTTTTTTAAAGCTTCACCGTGTTGAAGCATTGAGAAAACCTAACTATTAGTGTGTACGAGAGAATATACAAAACCCATTGATCAAAATATTCTAGTTTTGTTAAGCGACAATTTTTTTTTCTAATTTTACTATATTTAAAAAACAAAAGAAAAACTATTAATTAGTTTTATATCAGTTGTAATTTATTTGCTAACTTAGTAATATCTAGTTTTAATAATTCCTACATTGTTTTGTTTCTTTTTCTTCAATGATAATGTCAGTAGTTGAAGCTTTTGAGAATATTGAGCCATAAAAACAAAAAAATAATTATAATTTTAAGTCTATAGGAGTTGTTTGTTAAAGTCGACCATATCATAAGAAACAAAGAAATTAATTATACTATAATGAAACACCCACAAAATCGTAATAAAAATGTCTATTTATTAATTCACAAATAAAGATTTATGTTTTTACCACTAGAAAAGATATTTGATGTCATTTTGATATTTACAACAAATCGAAGCAAGCAAATGTAAAGGTAAGGGGTATAGATATACTTAAAGGGATAAGGAATAACAAGTAAAATCGTGCTAAGTTTGGCCGGGACGAAACTTAGATTGGACAGCATTTGACAAATTCTTTGGCCGGTATCTCTTTATAGGCAAACTAAGGATAATGGAGAAAAATTACCATGCTATTGCAGACATATCAGGTTATGGACCGATTCGGAACACACCATGGACCGATTCGGACCATAAATGTTGGAGACCATAGTAGAAGTCATTGTGCAAAATTTCAACCAAATAGGATAATAATTGCGCACTCCAGAGGCTCAAGAAGTCAAGACCCGAGATCGGTTTATATAGCAGCTATATTAAGTTATAAACCGATTTGGACCTAACTTAGCACAGTTGTTGGAAGTCATAATGAAACAGCTCATACAAAATTTCAGCCAAATAGGATAATAATTGCGCACTCCAGAGGCTCAAGAAGTCAAGATCCAAGATCGATTTATATGACAGCTATATTAAGTTATGAACCGATTTGGACTTAATTTAGAACATTTGTTGGAAATCATAACAAAACACATCATACAAAATTTCAATCAAATAGGATAATAATTGCGCACTCCAGAGGCTCAAGAAGTCAAGACCCGAGATCAATTTATATGGCAGCTATATTAAGTTATGAGCCGATTTGGACCAAGCATAATACAGTTGTTGGAAGTCATAATAAAACCCCTCATACAAATTTTCAACCAAATATGATAATAATTGCGCACTCCAGAGGCTCAAGAAGTCAAGACCCGAGATCGATTTATATGGCAACTATATTAAGCTATGAACCGATTTGAACCAAACTTAACACAGTTGTTGGAAGCCATAATAAAACACCTCATCTAAAATTTCAGCCAAATAGGATAATAATTGTGCACTCCAGAGGCTCAAAAACTCAAGATCCCAGATCTATTTATATGCCAGCTATATTAAATTATGGAGCGATTTGGACCAAACTTAGCACATTTGTTGGAAGTCATAATAAAACATCTCATACACAATTTCAGCCAAATAGGATAATAATTGCGCACTCCAGAGGCTCAAAAACTCAAGATCCCAGATCTATTTATATGCCAGCTATATTAAGTTATGGAGCGATTTGGACCAAACTTAGCACATTTGTTGGAAGTCATAATAAAACATCTCATACACAATTTCAGCCAAATAGGATAATAATTGCGCACTCCAGAGGCCTAAAAATTCAAGATCCGAGATCGATTTATATGACAGCTATATTAAGTTATGAACCGATTAGGACCTAACTTAACACAGTTGTTGGAAGTCATAACAAAACACCTCATACAAAATTTCAGCCAAATAGGATAATAATTGTGCACCCCAGTAGCCCAAGAAGTCAAGATCCGAGATCGATTTACATGGCAGTTATATTAAGTTATGAACAGATTTGGACCTAACTTAGCACATATGTTGGAAGTCATAATAAAACAGCTCATACAAAATTTCAATCAAATCGGATAAGAAATGCGAAGTCTAGATGCTCAAGAAGTCAAGATTCAAGACCGGGTTATATGGCAGCTATATCAAAACATGGACCTATATGGCCCATTTATAATCCCAACAAACGTACACTAATAGGAGGTATTTGTGCAAAATAACAAACGCCTAGCTTTATTCCTTTGAAAGTTTTGCGAGTTCGAATCCTGGCGGAAACAATTTTTTAGCGGTAGCTGTCCCCTTCTTATGCTGGCGACATTTGTGAGGTACTTTGCTATGTAAAAATTTCTCTCCAAAGAGGTGTCGCTCTGCCGCACACCGTTTGGACTCGTCTATAAAAAGGAGGCCCCTCATCGTAGAGCATAGACTTGAATCAGATAGCCTTAGGTGATATGTGAGACGCTGCCTCTGTTCCTTAATGGAATATTCATAGGAAAATTTGCATTTGCATGGGGTCTTAGACGAATATTTCGAGGTGTTACATGGTAGAGGGTATAGAAACAAACTATAATCTACAAACTTAAATTAAAAAAAAAAACATCCTAATTTAATGAATAGCTTTAGCAGGAAGATCATGACTCATGATACATCTGCGTCTAACGCCTATAGGCATAATTGTCTCGATATGATGCGATCTCAATAGGATTTTGATTTCTTATCCTCGTTAATTTTTCGAATGACATACGACCCCGACAATAATTCGCCATGCAACGTTTTTGGCCTGGCTGGAGGGACATTTTTTACGTCCTCAAACGATGTATTCAAATAGGTTAGCGATGATTATATCGAAAGTCTTCGAAAGATCAAAAACATGTCGAGATCTCGCTGAAATTTCGACTAATAAGTGCTGTGACGGCTTGCAAAGCAGTCATAATGCTGTGCAATTTACGAAAACATTGAATTCACACATAGAGATGCCCTAGAACACGAAGGAGAGTCTTTCGTAGCATACATGGTAGCCGAGCAGAAGAACAAACATCACAATTTACCAGACCCACTCGACTCAGACCCAGATCCCTCCGGACGCATCCCATCTTAATCGCTGAGTTCCTGGATCTTGACATTCAACAAAATCAAGCAGACGAAAGATAGGACAAAACAAACTGCTACAACAACAACAACCGTGGAGGAAGGTTCGAATATGACCCGGAGCGCGTAGTGCCTCAAGCGTTGAGAAAAGGAAAGTCTGTCTGACGATTCTCCCATGACCAACACCTTTCCTGCTTTCAGTAGCAACATCACTCGCCCATTGCTCACCTACAGGAGCTTGACGAGGATCGCCAACTCCACATGAAAATGTGGCTACAACAACAACAACGTCTATCTCAACGAGCTTGCCTCATATTTCGCTGCAAGAGATCTGAAGATATCTGACACCAAATCTACAGCCGCTTTGTTTGGTGTCAAATAAGACAGCTCTTACAAATTCTCCTTACATGTCACAGCAATTGTGATAAAATCAAAAGTACAATAGAAACAATCTCCTCAATCACGCGCCGGCAGCACTTGGGATGCTGAGAAAGAAACCTTGTTGACCCCATACAAAGCAATTGGCCGGTCTGCGGTAAGTTATGCAACGCCAGTGTTGTCTCGACTGCTCTGTGACCACAGTGGAATAATATTCAGATCTGTAAAAATGACGCCCTTCGAACTGCGACGGGCTGTCTCCTCAGTTCTCACGTGGAACACCTCCATCAGGAGATAAAGATCTTACCCATGTGAAGACATAACTACATGCTGTCTAAGCAATACCTTATGGGCTGTTATCTAACACCGTACAAATCATAATCTTGTGGTTAGGTACCCAGCGCCCAGAAACCTTAGGGTAGATCTACGTGAGCTAGAGCTTGAGGTTCAGCGCTGCAAGAGAGAAACTCTAGATCTAGCGGCATATCAAGCGGTAGACCCGCTGCAGACACGGTAGAAGATGCGGGGAATAGCTACCGGGTGAATGTGGTCCTTGGAGAACGCCCGCCTCCATTGCACCTAAAGAAATTGACCTCCCCCGGCGAACCAGAGTAGTTATGGCTCAATTACGATTCGCCAGATGCAGCCGCCTAAATTCCTACAGAGCAAGAATTTATGCCAACGTACAGTATGTATGGTCCGATTGTGACCAGGGACCATACGACTCACGTCACCTGTTTAACTGCCCAGTCAGACCCACTCGTCTCAGACCCAAATCGCTGTGGACGCATCCCATCTTAGTCGCAGAGTTCCTGGGTCTTGACACTCAGCAGAATCAAGCAGATAAAAATGAACACAACACAGCTACAACAACAACAACATCAATCTGGCTTATCGCGTTCAGAGGTTGCGGATAGTGAAATGCTTCATACAGAGCTACTGTAATTGCAGTCCGATTCGAGTTCCTGAGGTCAACCCACATTTAAACACCAAATTTCTGCGAAATCGGAAGTGCGCCCTATAAAGTGTAGTTTTGCCGATGATGAGACGTTGGAGCATTTCCTATGTCATTGCTCGGCTTTCACGTCCAACAGACTCCGGTACTTAGGACAGAATACCAGACATGAACTAAGTGGTGTAGTATGGAAAACAATTACGAATTTTGTAAGTAGCACGGAATTCTTGGCTTAGATTTCTCTTTTCGAGGTTACTTTTTAGTATTTAGAGCGCACAACAAACCGATTAGTGTATGCCCATAGTGGCATGGGACAGATTAATATTCGCACTTTCTTTTCAGCCTAAAGTAACCTAATGCTTCTAGGGCGTCAATCAAATAATGTTGGAAATGGTTTTGTACAATACTAAGACTTACCTGGTACGATTCATAGACTTAGCTAGTACTTGCAAATTTTCCCATGAACATACCATTAAAGAACAGGGGCAAACTGACACTTATTTGGTTTAAATTCATAATTGCACTGTTCATACCACATTTCAGGTTAATTGGGGATTATATTGACTTTTATTTAATTTATTTTATCTACTAAACTTTCAAACGAAATAACTTTGTGCTTACTGGGCTGCCTAGCAAAAAAAAGACTATTCACAATAAACCGAATAAATCAGCTGACCATGAATGTAAACAAATAAGGTTTACACGATGCTCTGCAATAAGAAATAAGAGCATAAACTAGCGACTTATAAATTTGTACAATAATTATTTTTTGTTAACAAATCTAATAGAACTTAACAAATTCGCACGTAATACTATAAAAAAAGAATTTCAAAATGTGTATGATGTGACTCCTGTAAATCTATTGATAAGTAATTCAGACTTTCTTCAATAAAACGGCTACCACATGTCGCTGCAACATAGCGCTTAGAGACTCCCAATGAAATCCCACATGTAAATAAAGCGTTTGTTTGTTATTGGTTTGCATGTTCAGGAAGTTGTCGTGGAAATAGTTATCGTGTTTCCTTTACCGTTACCTATAGTGGACAATGAGCATTAACTGGATAAAAATAACTGATAGGTATGAACTCTAAATGCATTATATAACCTAAAGGACTTCTTACAAATTTTGTTTTCGTTTCCCAGAGCTCGAGAGGGTATAAAAATTATAAATGCCTTGCCTTACAATACATTTAGTACCGTGCTTCAATATGTACATCGCCAAATGATTACTACTGGAGGTGGTGCAGATTCCAAGGGCGAGAATGTTTCATCCAGTGCCGAGAATGAAAATGCTTTGGAAGAATTGGAACGCCTAGTCGGTGTGCCCCGTCCTGATTTTTTGTTGTTGATCAAAACTTTCTCCTATATATTGAGGCGCACCAGCACATACATTATAAAACCTTCGTTGCTTCAAACAGAGCTAAGGGATAAGTTACAATTACAAGATGAAGCAAAAATCGATGCCATTGTGCGACTGTGGGTACGTCAAACTACCCCCATTATGAATAATTTGGCAAGGGATTGCTATGAATCGAATGAAATAGCAGATGTGGCCTGGAAATTGAATGTGGAAATATCATCGCATTGCCAGCAAAGGGAAAAGACAGCATTAGCTGTATTGCAGTTGAAAACTGGTGCTGGCGAGGACATAAATATGGAAATGAATCACGAAGAGTTGTTGCAATTGTATCAACAATTTGAGTGCATACAAAACGAACTAGATGCCATGAATGCACAGCCGAAAATTGAAACTACAAAGCCAGCACAAATGTAAACGTTTAGTATAAATGAATGATGTTTTCCTCATGACTACAGTATTATTTAAGAAAACATGATAACTGGAAATGCTTATATGTTGTTAAATTTTGGATATTTATAAAAAAAAAGTATAAAAAATATATGTTTGTGATGTTCACTGGAGTCCCAAAACTAATTTTTGACTTCTGTTGTCCCCCCCGAACGCCGGGCGTTTATTAATCAAAGGAAGGGGGTTCAAATGCTTCAGGGAATGCTTCAATCGTGTTGCTGTGAAGCATGATTCCCAGCATCAGAGAACTAATTCTAGAAATCACTAGGTAGTCAAGGAATGACTACCACAATTTATCCAAAATTAACCAAAGTTACGAAATTTTTAAAGTCTCAAAAATGATGACAGATTACAAATCTCTTGTTTTCGGACCAAACATGGCGAATCTAAATTGCAATGAGTGGAAGTTCGTCAACGCAAAAAAACCTTGTGTTTTTAGGCTTAAAATGGGCTTTTCAAGAATCTGAAAAATGCCAAAGGTATTGAATATGGATGGTGGCGCAACTATAGTTGCGTTGCCAGGAGATAAAACCATGAAATAAAAAGTAGTAAAAATTTGGAAATTGTTCCCAGTTTCATTCAATATCGGTGTTTTGTGCTCTCAGTTACTAAGTAAATTGTAAAATCATGAAATTTAATACAGAAATTGAAATCTCTATATTAAATATGGCCATTAACAAATCAACTGAAGTTGGGTTGCAATCCATAAACGACCAATAAATGCTTTTGGCTTCAAACGACGCATTTTCTGCGCATACAACGCGCGTGGGTCAACCACTAACTAAATTTCGAAACATCTTAAATTTTAATGATTTCGAAATTGGTCAAAATATTTTCTTGATTTTGCCGAAAAACTTCGGCCAATAAGAATCCTGAACTGAGAGCATATCAGTGTATATTTCAGATTTTCGAAAATACCATTTTTTTTTGTCAAAAACGTGAGGTTTTTCAGTGCAGATGAATTTCAAAACGTCGATTCATCAGCTTTTAAGAATCACCACAAGTACTAATTTTAAATGCATCTTCATTGATATGTGAGAACAACATTTGTGAGGTACTATGGCATGTAAAACTTCTCTCCAAAGAGATGTCGCACTGCGGCACGCCGTTCGGACTCGGCTATAAAAAGTAGGCCCCTTATCATTGAGTTTAAACTTGAATCGGACTGAACTCATTGATGTGTGAGAAGTTTGCCCCTGTTCCTAAGTGGAATGTTCATGGGAAAAATGTGCAATGATAAGAACACAGAATATTATCCCGGCACGGGATAGCTGTCAGGACCACACTGGCCAAACAATGAGGTCCGTTCTGGGTGATGTTCATTGCTAGCACGAGAACCTTAGCTGAGAGCTACCGGCCGCGTCCACAGGTTGAGGATAGTGCAATGCTCCATACGGAGTAGCTGCAACGGCAGACGCGGACAATCAGCGGTATCGAGCGGAGAGTGTCAGTGAGAGGTCGAGCGGTACCGGCTCTTTCACAAATACTGAGTGCCTATGGTGCTCCTGTTCCTTAGTGGAATGTTCATGGGCAAAATTTGCAATTTGCATGGTGCTCAATATGACAAGGCGAGTTATAAGCGCCTTTAAATAACCAATGGCCGCCCTGATCCCGCGGCGATCGGTACTACCGATATGTGGTCCAAAGGACCACCTCCTCCAGACGGCATAGAGATCGTATAATATGCGGACGATTGTACGATCATGGCATCAGGCCCCCCACCCATTGATGACATCTGCGATAGGTTGAACGTCTACCTCAACGAAATTGCCTCATATTTCGCTGCAAGATATCTGCCACCAAATCTTCAGCCAATCTACAAATACTCGTGAGGTGAATACTGAGCTGACTGTGATGGTCAATGGAGAAATGATTCCGACCATCAAGTGTCCAAAAATACTTGGCGTCACATTTGACAGCTCTTACACATTCTCCCCACATGCCACAGCAATTTGCGATAAAGTCAAAAGTAGAAACAACGTCCTCTAGTCACTTGCTGGCAGCACTTGGGGTGCAGACAAAGAAACCTTGTTGACCACGTACAAAGCAATTGGCCGGTCTGTGGTAAGTTATGCAGCGCCAGTGTGGTCTCGTCAGTTTTGTGACACGCATGGAATAATATACAGATCTGTCAGAATGCCGCCCTCGAACTGCGACGGGCTGTTTCCTCAGTTCTCATGTGGATCACCTCCATCAGGAGACAAAGATCCTACCAGTGCGAAGACATAACTACATGCTGTCTAAGCAATACCTTTTGGGCTGTTATCGCAGAGACCATCCAAATCGTCATCTTGTGGATAGATATCCACTGCCCAGAAGCCTTAGAGTAGATCTACATGATCTAGAGCGTGAGTTTCAGAGCTACAAGAGAGAACCTCTAGATCAAGTGGCATATCAAGTGAGTCTAGACCACATTCATGTAGACACCATAGCAGATGCGGTAAATGGCTACCGGGTGAATGTATTCTTAGGAGAACGACCGCCTCCCATTGCACCTGAAGAAATTGACCTCCCCCGGCAAACCAGAGTAGTACTAGCTCAATTACGTTCCGGCAGATGTAGCCGCCTCAACTTCTACAGAGCAAGAATTGATGCCGACGTGTAAGATGAATGTCCCGATTGTAACCGCGGACCGCACGATACACGTCACCTGTTTAACTGCCAAGACAGACCCAGATCCCTGTGGACCCCATCTTAGTCGCAGAGTTCCTGGGCTGGGTCTTGACACTCAACAGAATCAAGCAGACGAAAGATAGAACACAACAAACTGCTACAACAACAACAACAATTTAAAAACATTAAAAAATAATTAAAAATAAAATAAAGTTAAAAAACAAAATTAAATTAAAGAAATAAAATTAAAAAACTAAATTAAAATAAAATTAAAAAATAAAAAATAAAAAACAAAAACATAAAACATAAAACAAAAATCAAAAAAATAAAAAAAAAAATTACCAAAAAAATAAAAATAATAAAAAAGAAAAATAATAAAAAAATACCAAAATTTAAAAATAAATAGCAAATATATTGAACTTTAAAATAAGGATAAAAAAAATGTTAAAATTAAAGAAAATGGGTATAAATATTAAAAAAAAAATATTCAAATAAAACGAAATATTAAAAATTAAAATAAATATTAAAATTAAAATAAATATTAAGATAAAAGATATATAAAAAATTAAAAAGTATTAAAATTAAAAAAATAAAATAGAAAAATATTAAAATTAAAAAAATATATACAAAAAAATTTTAAAATTAAAAAAAATATATAAAAAAATATTAAAATAAAAAAAAATAAAATAGAAAAATAATAAAATTAAAAAAAATTAATTAAAAAAATATTAAAATTAAAAAAAAAAAATATTAATATTAAAAAAAATATTAATATTAAAAAAAAATATTATAATTAAAAATATATATATAAAAAAATATTAAAATTAAAAAAATATATTGGGTAGCCCAAAAAGTAATTGCGGATTTTTTAAAAGAAAGTAAATGCATTTTTAATAAAACTTAGAATGAAATTTAATCAAATATACTTTTTTTACACTTTTTTTCCAAAGCAAGCTAAAAGTCACAGCTGATAACTGACAGAAGAAAGAATGCAATTACAGAGTCACAAGCTGTGAAAAAATTTGTCAACGCCGACTATATGAAAAATCCGCAATTACTTTTTGGGCAACCCAATATATAAAAAAATATTAAAATTAAAATAATATATAAAAAATATTAAAATTAAAAAAATTTTAAAAATAAAATATAAAAAAAAATATTAATATGAAAATTTTTTACCCAAATGATAAGGGGACAGAACACTATTACAACAACAAAGCGTTTCCTTTTCGCCCTTTTCGTTTGCAGCACTAGGGATGTATGCAAAGAAATCTTGTTGCATGCTTTTAGGCTAATGAACGGCCATTGGTAATTTATGCAGTCCCAGTGTGACATCGCCAGTTGAGAGTCATACTCCGCCTTTATTTTGACCGCAACTGTTACTCACCCAACATCCTGAGTTAGTTTTCATTTCTTTAAAAATAAACACTCGCAGCACATCATTTTAATATTTTTTAGGTATGTATTCATGTTTTGTTTTGTTTTTATCAAAAATAAATAATAGTTTATTTTAGTAGCTTATAATGGATCTTTTGCAAAATATTTACATATTCTTAATTGAAAATTTATTATAATTATTGTATTTTGTAATTAAAAGAAGAATGCACAATTAAATAAATAATAAAAAAAATAATAATGAAATGAAAAAAAAAAATAAAAAAATTTGGCTTCATTCAGAGGGGTGGTTGTTGGTACGAGTAAAGTATGGATAAAATCAAAAATTATTAAAAGATTCAACGCGAACGTTTCGAGGTGTATGAGGAAAAGGAAAGGAGCTCGCGCCTATGTATTTATGTATATATAATAAAAAATAACATTTGTATTTCGTTAACAATAAAAATATGAGCCAACAGTTGTTAAAAATTATAGTATGCCGTTAAAAAATTAAATAAAATTGTAAATCATAAATATGCAATACAATGCAATGCAAAGCGATGCACTTAAGTTTCAAAATATTTATAAATAGCTGTAACATAAGACATTATTTGAGTCCAATCGGGACGTTCGATTTGACACATATCATTGATGTTCTGCAAAAAAAGGAATAGAGAGAGAGACAATCATCCATGAGAATAAAAAACTAAAACACAAATGGGCAAAAACTCACCAGTGTTGTGGGTATACCAACGCTTTCAGCTGCCGCAAAGGCCAATGAGAAATTACGTCTTTTGTTGGCTGGACTTAAAGTATCATAAGGAATGCGATCCGGTAAATAGGAATGTAAAATTGCACAAAATGCCAAGCCATCATTCCAGGATGAACTGAAATTTGTGATTTCTATATTGCGATAACCGACAGTTTTATTTTGACACCATTTCAACAAAGCATTGCGCTTTGAACCACCATTCTTAGCCAGCATGTTCAAAGGATCTTTGCGTTCACCTTTAATTAGATTTAAATAGAGGAAGAAGTTATTCACCACAATTCTTAAAGAATATCTTACACTTCTTACCACTTAACAGAGATTTGGAAACATTGTTGAGACTGCTTATGTGTAAATTGGATACTACAGATTGTTGTTGTTGCTGTTCTCTTAGTGGGCCCTTGGTTGTTGCTGTTGTCAATGCTGGTACCATTGGTGTTGTAATATTATTGGGTGCTGCTGCCGTTGTTGCAGTATTTAAGCTGCCTATTAAGGGTGTAAGTCTAGAAACCTATTAAGAGCCAAAAAAAAAACAGTAGGAATTTAGATTAAAACATTAATTATGTTCGTCATTGTGAGCCTTACATTTTCAGACCAGTCTGGATTGTTCGTATTGGTAGTGACTAACGGTATAGCACTGGGTGTTATTTCTGGAGTACTACTACTATTTAAACTTGATGAAGAGCTGTAGCGAGACTCTGGCTCCTCTGCTTTAGCGGTCTAAAATAGGAAACATAAATAATATAAAAAAAGAAAGATACCAAATATATATGCACATACAATTATGTTTATGTTTAGGGCTTTTTATACAATAAAAATAAAATACTTTTCAATCAAGCCTTCAGCAATTTTTTGAGGAAAATCACATGAAAACACAAATATGAAATGGGTCCATTTTGAGTACTAGTAGAACATGTGGAGTCATGTCTACAGAACTTTTGTTGTTGTTGTAGCAGCGTGTTGTACGCTGAGGCGGCAGCTCTTGCCGTTGATGGATCTCAACGGGTCAATCCGGTATGTACAACCCGCTGCCATGGGCCATGTGATTGACAGAACTTTTGTAATCCAGGAAAATGTTATAAAGGGTTTTATAGCTTTTGTCTACATTCTACAGTATGACATTTAGCCGATGTGTTAGGATATTTGAAATTGGACCAATAAGCCTAAGGAAGGAATGCAAATTATAAACCCTCAATATGCTGATCTTGTTAAGAAAAGGAGGAGGGCGGCGGTAGGTGTAACAAATATGGGACCATCTAGCTATGTCCATGTCTCTGTTTTAATTACCCACTAGTTTCTTTACCCATAAATGCATAAAGCTCTCTCGCAAATTTTATTCAATGGTAAAAACTTTTCTACTAACTAGTGTCACTTCGTGGTACGTCGTTCGGACTCGGCATAAAGAACAAGGTCCCTTATTATTGACTAAAGACCTTAATCGGACTGCACTCTTTGATATGAGAGAAGTATCCCCTGGTCCTTAATGGAATGTTCATGGGAAATTCAGTAGTATTAATCCTTTATAAAGGACGATATACTGGGAGTGCGTATAATATAGACCAATATGCTCAATTTGTATCACAATTTGCACGATCATACTGTCGGTAGAGAAGACGATGCACGATGAAAGGAAGTAAGAAGTAGGTCAGTATAGCTTTTGGTATCATTTTGCAAGTGTGAGCTCGTAGTCCTATGTGTCCCGTACATAGGACTACGATCTCATTTCTGCAAAATCGGTGCAGCAAGTAGTGATAGCATGTGTATGGCATACGGGGAGGATGATGAGACGTTAAGGCATTTCCTATGTCATTGCTCGGCTTTCGCGGCTATCAGACACCGGCATTTAGATGAGGACAGACTACCAGACATAAACCAACTAAGGGACGTGATATAGAAAACAATTAGAAATGTTGTAAGTATATCGAATTTTGACGGTACTTAGTATAGTTGTTGGAAGTCAGAACAAAACAAAGACTTCATGCCAAATTTTGGTCAAATTGGGAAAAAATTTGCCAAAAAAAATTAAACCAAAAAAATATATAAATAGACAAGAGACAAAAGACATAGAAAATAATGAACATAGTTAAATAATATAAAAAAATAAAATTTAAAATAGAAAAAACAATAAATAATAGAAAAATAAAAAAATAATAATAATAAAAAAATAAAAAATAAACATAAAAAATAGAAAAAAAATAATAATAATAAAAAAATAAACATAAAAAATAGAAAAAAAAATTAAAACTTTAAAAATAAAAAACATTAAAAAATAAAAAAAATTTTCAAAAGTAATAGGGCATTAATAATACAAAAATGTTTTTTTGTTCGTTCGGCTTTAGTGCCTAAAGTCGAACCAAATGGAAAATCAGAAAAAACATTAAAAAATTAGAAAATTAAAAAATAAAAAAACGTTAAATATAAAAACATTGGAAAAAAATTATAAATAGTGTTAAGACATTAAAAATAAAACAAATCATTTTATATTAAAGAAACTAATATAAATTAAGAAATAAAAAACATTACAAATATATTAAATAACAAAAATCAGAAATAGATAAGCAAAAATAAGAAACAACATTAAAACATCAAAATAAGCTAAAACAATTAAACACACCATTAAAAAATAAAAAACAACATCCAAAAAAAAAAAAACAACATCCAAAAATAAAAAACAAAACTATAAAAAAAATAGTAACATTAAAAATATTAGAAAAAAAGAACTAAAAACAATAATAATTGAAAAGAAAAATTGAAAGAAACAGAAAAAATAATAAAAAATAAGAAGAAAATTATATTTAAAAATCATTCGAAAATTAAAAAGAACGACCGAATTTGAAAAAAAACAAACAGCAGAAATTGAAAAAAAACATCGAAAATTGAAAAAATTAAGTATTAAAAAAAATATGTTAAAAATATTAAAAAAAATATTAAAAATATATAAAAAAAATTTAAAAAATAATAAAAACATTAAAAAAAATAATAAAAAAATAAAAAATAATAAATAATAAAAACAAAAAAAAAATAATAAATAATAAATAATAAATAATAAAAACAAAAAAAATAATAAAAAAATAATAAAAAAATAAAAAAAATAAAAAAAGTAAAAAAATAAAAAAAAAATTAAAATTTAAAATTTAAAAGTAAACTAAAAAAATGTAAAAGAAAATAAAAAAAAAAAAATAAAAAGAAAATGAAAAAATAAAAAGTAGAAAAAAACAAATTTAAGAAAATAAAAAATAATAAAATAAAAACTAATACAAGAATATAAAAAACAACAGAAAAAAAGGAATTAAAAAAACAATTCAATAATTGTTATATTTTTTCAAGAAAGGGTTTACTCTTTGTTTTGACTCATTTGTTGGTGAAAGAAAATTTTGGAAAACCTGGCAAATCCGGTTGTACATAGCGGATTGAACCGATGGAGTTCTTCGTCGACAAGGGCTGCCGCCTCAGTGTATAACACACTGCTACAACAACAACATCAATATAACACATGATGACGACCTCGGCTAATATGCGAGGTGATGGTGTGCAAAGCAATTGTCGTGCTAGATTATTTGTGAAATACACTACTGGGTTCTTGGCTACCGACGAGAGAAGCGATATCGGTCTGTAAAATTCTCCTTTACTCGAACCTTTAGTCAGACAGTTACTGCTAGGTCACCAAAACTTGAATATGAATGCTTTTTAACGAAAGCTTCAATTCAGTATCTGCCCAATAAAATTTGGTTCCGATAGCCTTTAATTTATATACGATATTGAACCGATAACAGTGCAGCAAGCAATTTGTCAAGCACCATCTTTTGGCTGTAATTTGTATGCTTAAGCAACACCTAGGCAACGCAGGAGTAGAGTATCTGCCGAGAAGCCTTCATTTCTCGATTACTTTTAGACACATCTGCAGGTCGAGTAAAATACTACACTTTAATAAATCTCCTAACCAAAGTCGTAAAAATTATTTTAGCTCTATTCCCAGCTAGCTTAAGCATGTCCCTACTTCCAGCAAATCATCAAAACGTCTTCCTTCCCAATGATTAACCACTCACCTGTTTATTATTTTCTATGCTTTCAATTAAAGTTTTGACAGACAAACGTGAGTCTTGTCTTGAAAAGCTGCCTACTTTGCTGCGTCTCGAGGCCATTTCTTGTTGTACAGTCGATACTGTGTTGTACACTGATTGCTGTGTCTCGGTTTGTTGTTGTTCTATAAAACAAAAATAAAACAAAATATTCCTATTATAAGCAAGGTCTTAATTTTATGCATTTTCTTCTTTAGAACTTACGTTGTTTGTTTAATTTCTCAATTTGTTGTTCCAACATACGTATTTTCTCCTTTTGCGTCTTATTATCCAATACTAATTGTTCTCTAGCACTAAGGGCTTCAGTCTTAAAATCATTGGCTACCCGCACGGTCATCAGTAGATCCGATTGGAATTGTTGCCATTCTTCGGCTTCTTGTTTTCGTAATTGTTGCAAATCTTCCAGTTGCTGTTGGGTGTCGTTTAATTTACGTTCGACGTCAGCCAAATGTTTTTGCGTTTCACTCAGCAGTGACTGGAGTTGATTTTTGTCCTCCAAATGACATTTGCATTGCACTTGTAATTCACTTGTACTCTCGCAGAGTTGTTGGTGTTCGGCTGAAAGCTTATCCTTCTCCTGTTGAACTTGGTCCAGCCGGTATTCGAGATGGGAGAGGGCACATTTCGAATTGTTTTTGGAAACTTTGAGTTCCTCAGTTAAATCGGCAATTTGATCCTTGAGTCGCCTAACCTCGGCCTGACTGCGAGACCACTGATCTTGTATTTCGGCTACTTTTTCTTCCAATAAGTCTTTTTCTTTGCGCGCCGCATCTAAAAGATCACTAAGATCGGTTTTATCGCCTCGAGCCAGATCCTGTTCGAGTTCTTCAATTTTTGATTTGGCATTCTCTAGTAGGGTGGTCAATCGATTTATTTCGATTATACCATGTGATATTTCCTCTTTGGCTGCTTGCAGTTGTAGTTCCATTTGTTTGCGCTGAGAATGTTCCGCATCTATGGAGGACTCTAGCAGAGCAATGCGTTCCCTAAGGCGGGTTTGCTCTGCCGTATAGCTTTCATTGGTTTGCCTTAAATCTTGCAGTTCAGCATTGAGTTCCTCCTGCTTGACTAAGGCCGCTTCACGTTCATCTTGGGCAGTTTTGATTAGATCCATTAATTTCTTTTCCCTTTCCGAGGAAACAGCCTCTTCGGCGGTGTTTTGTTTAGCATCTCTTAGCAAAAGTTCTTGTAGATTATTGATTTGGGTGCGAGAATCGTTGAGTTTTTCAGTTTGCCGACACAACGACTGAAAGAGAACGTCCTTTTCTTCGGCTAAACGTTCATTCTCGGTTTGGGCATCACTCAATTGAGCCTGCAAATCGGATAGTTCCTGGAGAGTGGCTTGCAATTCTTCATTGGTCGAGTAATGGGTCTCTTCCATTTGTATGATCTTATCTTGCAGACAAGCTACAGATATTTCACTAGAAGAGGAATGCTTATCCCAGTCGGGCGTAAGGCAAGGTGTGCCACCATTATCATTGTCTGAGGACTAAAAACGAACAGTAATTAAAGTAATTAAAAGATATTAAAACGCTGGCCATCAATCAAAAAGCTAAGACATAAGGAATGCCTCCCAACTTACTGTCGGTAGTGCAATGGAGGCTGGCGCAGAACTATGTAGACGCTGGGAATCTTGTATGATTTGGTGCTTTTCCGCATCGGATAGCGGTGAGTTGACAACGTCTCTCAAACGGGTTCTCAACGACTCATTTTCATATTTCAAATTGGTGATTTCCAACTGATGCTTCTCTTGGGCACTCTGAAAATATACAACAACAACAACAACAACAATAACAATGAATCAACATAGATCACAAGTAATTGTAGATGCCAACAAAGGGAACGTGTGCCAACTGCATCAAGCAATTTCCACCACTAACCAATAAACTGGGGATCATGTCTGCCCAAAGGGATGTATTCCTCTGTATGTCAGTCTATGTAATAAAACAAAAACAATATCTTAACTGTTTGCTTTCCTCCCTTTGTTGTTGTTTGGTGTTTTTTTTTTTATCAGAAATCATTTGTTAGTAGTGGCTGTTTTGTTACCCCGCTTAAAGATTCTTGATAGATTTGTGGTCGATTGGTTGATTTGTTATTGAGCTGCTCGACGACAGATACGTTAGTTAGATAGATGGGTTAGGTTAGACAGACAGACAGACAGACAGATAAATGTAGATCTATATTTGCATTGATCTCAAATGAAATGTTTTCGTTTTGTGGTTTTATAACTGAATGAACATAACAAATGCGTTGCGTTGCATATTCTTCTCGAAGAGGGCAAAGAAAAACCATAGTACAACACATGCCTCGTTTTCATAGCATGTGCATTAAATGTCACAATTTTATTGATACCTAACTAGGTAGATAGATAGATAGAATAGAAAAAGTATTTTTCAATATTTCATGGTTGGAGGTGATGAATCATTGAGACAAGTCTCACAGTAAAGTGTTGTGGCGTACTTAAACCAAGAATTAGCAGAAGGACAAATAAAAATTATTAACACAAAAGTCTAAGGGCTTATATGGCTAGCCTAACAGACACAATTGAATAAAATATGATGAAGTGCAAAGAGGATTGAAATAACGAGAAATTGTTGTGCTCTCAAAGCATTTTAAAGCAAATGTCAAGCTAATAGGTGTCGAAAAAATTAATTAAAATCAAATCTACAGCAAAAAGAAAGATACACCTATTGAAAGATACGACTGTCGAAACCCTATATACATGCATTATGCCATATTTTCCTTCACGGCAAAGGAAATATTGCATACTTAGAAAATGCAAACGACGCAAACTGCATGCCATTGAGAGCAAAAAGAAAGGCTTCGCGGCAATAGTAAATAAGATGAATTGTTATTATAAAATTGTCTTTAATAAAGTAAATTTCGAAAATCTGCTAGCAATTATCTAAGAAATTCTCATTTATCTATTGGGTTGCCCAAAAAGTAATTGCGGATTTTTCATATAGTCGGCGTTGACAAATTTTTTCACAGCTTGTGACTCTGTAATTGCATTCTTTCTTCTGTCAGTTATCAGCTGTTACTTTTAGCTTGCTTTAGAAAAAAAGTGTAAAAAAAGTATATTTGATTAAAGTTCATTTTAAGTTTTATTAAAAATGCATTTAATTTCTTTTAAAAAATCCGCAATTACTTTTTGGGCAACCCAATATATTCACAAGCGCCGCCAAAAAGTCTATGTACGAAGTTCAAATCTTTATCTATATACAATTTATCTTTGTGAAGTGCTCACATTGTGTTGTTTGTTATCACCACAGAAAATTCCTGAACACTAATTCCTTACGGATATAATTTAAAAAAAGGGTTTCTATTATACCCTTCACCATAGGGTGAGGGTGTACTTATTTTGTCATTCTTATGGGGTCTTAGACCCCATAAACTATATACATTCTTTATCGTCATGACATTTTAAGTCGATCTAGCCACGTCCATGTGTCCGTCTGTCTGTCAAAAGCACGCTAACTTTCGAAGGAGTAAAGCTAGGCGCTTGAAATTTTGCACCAATACATTTTATTATAGTAGGTCAATCCCATGGCAGCCGGTTGTACGTACCGGATTGACCCGATGAAGTCCTTCATCGGTAAGGGCTGCCGCCTCAGTGTACAACACACTGCTAAAACAACAACAACAACATTATAGTAGGTCGGTTGGGATTGTAAATGGGCCAAATCGTTTCATGTTTTCATATAGCTGCCATATAAACCGATCTTGGGTTTTTTCTTCTTGAGCCTCTAGAGGACGCAATTCTTGTCCGATTTGGCTGACATTTTTCACGTTTTGTTTTGATATCACATCCAACTACTAAGCTAAGTATTGTTCAAATCGGTTAATAACCGGATATAGGTGCCATATGAACCGATCATGGGTCCTAACTTATTGAGCTTTGATTTGGATGAGATATTGATTTTGCTGTAATTTTGTACGTGGTGTTTTGGTATCACTTCCAACAACTGTCCCAAGTATGGTCCAAATCGGTTTTTAACCTGGTATAGCTGCCATATTAACCGATCTTGGATCTTGAATCCTTGGGCCGCTAGAGAGTGCAATTCTCATCCGATTTGGCTGAAACTTTGTTTTTGTTTTGTTTTGATATCACTTCCAACAATTGTGCCGAATATGGTTCAAATCGGTTAGTAACCGGATATAGCTGCCATATAAACCGATCTTATATCTTGACTTCTTGAGCCGCTAGAGGGCTCAATTCTCATCCAATTTTTGCATGAGGCGTTTTGTTACGTGCTAAGTATGACGCAAATCCGTTCATAACCTGGTATAGCTGCCATATAAACCGATCTGGGATCTTGACTTCTTGAGCCAAGAGAGAGCGCAATTCTCATCCGATTTGGCAGTATTTTTGTACAACGGCTTCTCCCATGACCTTCAACATACGCATTCAATATGGTCTCAATCGATCTATAACTTGATACAGCTCCCATATAAACCGATCTCCCGATTTTGATTCTTGTGCCTCTACAAGGAACAATTCTTATCCGAATGGACTAATATAATCGAATCGGACTATAACTTGATATAGCTCCTAAAGCATAACAGTTCTTATTCATTATTTTTGTTTGCCTTAAAAGAGATAGCGCGCAAAGAACTCTACAAATGCGATCCATGATGGAGGGTATATAAGATTCGGCCCGGCTCGGCCGAACTTAGCACACTCCTACTTGTTTTTAAACTCACAATGCCACTTTTCAAGATGATTTGGTGTTGTATCGATCCAACGATTTCAAAATTAAATAATTTAAAAATCGGTTGTCTCCTTCATGTGAGAATAGACAAAAGTTTCTTGCCTGAGAAATGTTCTATGAGACTTTGCTCTCGCAGAAGCTCAGTATGTTAGATCATCAGCTGATTTGAAGTGAGCTTGAAACTATGTACGTGTTCTCAAATGAGAAAAAGAATTATTTGTGGGGTGACGTTAATGTCAAAGTATAAAGGATAATAAATGTGGAACAATATCACAAATGGTCCCAAAAACGATACATCGATAGAAAAATAAAAACTTGAGTGAATGTTGTCAGAGGAAGAAATATTTGTTGGATGAAATGAATGTCAAAGGTTAAATGCGTGTGAAACAGATCGAATATGACCCCGAGATGTTGAAAGTAAATTAAACAAGTAAAAAGGCGTTAAGTTCGGCTGGGCCGAACTTTGGATACCCACCACCTCGGGTATATACGTAAACCACCTTTCATCAAAATTCGGTGAAAATTTCATACCTTATACTCATATACCTCATACCGATCTGAACTATATACGACACGGATGTCGAAAAGCCGAACATAAGTCACTGTGTCAAATTTCAGTGAAATCGGATTATAAATGCGCCTTTTATGGGGCCAAGACTTTAAATCGAGATATCGGTCTACATGGCAGCTATATCCAAATCTGGACCGATTTGGGCCAAGTTGCATAAACATGTCGAAGAGCCTAACACTAAGCACTGTCCCAAATTTCGGCGAAATCGGACAATAAATGCCTCTTTTATGGGCCCTAAACCTTAAATCCAGAGATCGGTCTATATGGCAGCTATATTCAAATCTGGACTGATCTGGGCGAAATTGAAGAAGGACGTCGAAGGGACTGACACAACTCATTGTCCCAAATTTTAGCAAAATCGGATAATAAATGTGGGTTTTATGGGTCTAACACCATAAATCGGAGGATCGGTCTATATGGCAGCTATATCCAAATCTGGACCGATATGTGCGATATTGCAGAAGTATGTCAAGGGGCTTAACTTAACTCACTGTTCCAAATTTCGGGGACATCGGGCAATAAATGAGCATTTTATGGGCCCAAAACCATAAATCAAGAAATCGGTCTATATGGCAGCTATATCCAAATTTGAACCGATCTTGACCAAATTGAAGAAATGTGTCAAAGGGCCTAACACATCTTACTGTCCCAAATTTCAGCAAAATCGGATAATGAATGTGGCTATTATGGGCCTTACACCATAAATCGGAGGTTCGATCTATATGGCAGCTATATCCAAATCTGGACCGATCTGAGCCAAATTAACGAAGGATGTCGATGGGCCTAACACAATTCACTGCCCCGAATTTCATCAAAATCGGATAATAAATGTGGCTTTTGTGGGCCTAAGACCCTAAACCGGAGGATCGGTCTATATGGCAGCTATATCCAAATCTGAACCGATCTGGATCAAATTAAAGAAACATGTCAAAGGGCCTAAGACAACTCACTGTCCCAAATTTCAGCGAAATCGGACCATAAATGTGGCTTTTATGGGCCTAAGACCCTAAATCGGAGGATCGGTCTATATGGCAGCTATATCCAAATTTGGACCGATCTGGGCCAAATTGACAAAGAATATCAAAGAGCCTAACACAACTCACTGTCCCAAATTTCAGCGAAATCGGACCATAAATGTGGCTTTTATGGGCCTTAGACCCTAAATCGGAGGATCGGTCTATATGGCAGCTATATCCAAATCTGGACCGATCTGGACCAAATTAAAGAAACATGCCAGAGGGCCTAACACAACTCACTTTCCCAAAATTCAGCAAAATCGGATAATAAATGTGGCTCTTATGGGCCTAGAACCCAAAATCGTAGGATCGGTCTATATGACAGCTATATCCAAATTTGGACCGATCTGAGCCAAATTGACAAAGGATGTTAAAGGGCCTAACACAACTCACTGTCCTAAATTTCAGCGAAATCGGACCATAAATGTGGCTTTTATGGGCCTTAGACCCTAAATCGGAGGATCGGTCTATATGGCAGCTATATCCAAATCTGGACCGATCTGAGCCAAATTGACAAAGGATGTCGACGGGCCTAACACAACTCACTGTCCCAAATTTCAACAAAATCGAATAATAAATGTGGCTTTTATGGGCCTAAGACCCTAAATTGGCGGATCGGTCTATATGGGGGCTATATCAAGATATAGTCCGATATAGCCCATCTTCGAACTTAACCTGCTTATGGACAAAAAAAGAATCTGTGCAAAATTTCAGCTCAATATCTCTATTTTTAAAGACTGTAGCGTGATTTCAACAGACAGACGGACAGACGGACGGACATGGCTAGATCGTCTTAGATTTTTACGCTGATCAAGAATATATATACTTTATAGGGTCGGAAATGGATATTTCGATGTGTTGCAAACGGAATGACAAAATGAATATACCCCCATCCTTCGGTGGTGGGTATAAAAACTTGAATAATTACATTTTCTGGAGGAAGCGTTAGGTTATGTAAAGTGGCCTTTCGATTTGACTTCTAAACCCCCAGAATCTGCAATTTTTATCCGATTGGGTTGACATGCCCGTAGTGTTTCGTTACGACTTCTAACAGTCGTGACAAGTATGGTCAAAAATCGGTTTATAACCTGATATAATAGTTTCTATATACAGCCTCTTAGCATGCCAACCAAAGCTAATAGCATAAAATGTTGAAACACGAAAAAATATCAGTTTTGGTTCAACAGAGATTTTGTCCTCAAAAAATGTTCTTACATTGGAAACCTAAAAGTGAGCTTGTGATTCATTCAAATTTCAATGAAAATCTAATCATAAAGCTACAAAAGGGTAGTGTTGTCAGATTACGGGGAAATTTTCCCAAACAGGGGATTTTTTTAAGTGATTGGGGAAACATTTTCTTATTTGGGGTAGGGGGTTTTAATGGGGAAAAAGTAAAAATTGGGGATTTTCTAGGGGAAATTTCATCAGCATAACTTGAAAATTAATTTTCTTGAGTATAGGATTTTTTTTTTTTTTGTTTAGTACTGGTCGATACTCTCGGGTAAGGTGTGATTAATTAGAAAGCATGTTCATCTACACTGGTGTTTACGGTAGGAATGTATCTCCCAAGAAATTGTGAGAAATTATGCATTAATATATAGACATGGGATTTAGTCTATCAGTAGGCATGGGCTTTAGTTCATCGTACTGGAAATGCTTCCAACAAATTAAGCTCGGCAAAGGTAGCGGCATTCAAAATACAAAGATGACTTTTTATAACCACCACCATTCAATATAATCTAATCTAGTCATTCCGTTCGTAACACCTCGAAATATTGATATGCGATCTATTCATGTTCGTCCCTCCGTCCGTCGGGGAGTGAGTCATGGTTCAACGATTGAAGCTATCTCCTTGAAATTTTTGGCCATTTGCAAATGTGCCACATCGGTTCAGATATCGATATAGCTCGCACATAAAGTGGCCTTTCGATTTGAGTTCTAAACCCCTAGAAACAGCAATTTTTATCCGATTGGCCTAACTTGCACGTAGTGTTTTGTAAGACTTCTAACAATCATGGCAAGTATGGTCAAAATCGGTTTATAACCTTATATAATAGTTCCTATATAAACCGATTACAACTATCTCCCGGTTTTACATCTTGACAATGACAAAATGAAAATGAAATCCTTTGGTTGTGAAAATAAAACTTAAGTTTTTTATATAAAAATGTTATCCGTAATTTTTTTTAGGGGATTTTCTTAGTGGGAAAACATTTTAATTGGGGATTTGGGGATTATTGCCACTAGAGGTCGCAATTCTTATCCGATTGGCCAGAAATGGTCCAAATTGATTCATAGCCTGATATAGCTCCCATATTAATCGATCTACCAAATTGACTTATTGAGCCTTTAGAGGGCCCAATTCTTAACCGACTTGGCTGAAATTGAACGGTTGATTTGACTATTTGAGAGACTTCCGATTTGCCTGAAATTTTGAATGTGGAATTTATTTATGACTTCTAACAGACATGACAAGTACGGTCCATATCAGTCCATAACTTGATAGAGCTATCATATGTTTGAAATCCATTAAAATAACTTGTGGCATGCTACAATATGCACTTTTATATGTTTTGGACGACTGAATTATTGGCGAATCTCTCGCTTATGGCGACTCCTCTTTATTCCGTTCCCTGCGTTTCCCTTAGTTTTTGTCATCTTATTTTCGTTTTTCGTTCTACTGATATTTACCATACTATAGTGGATCTCTGTCTTTATTCTACGTCTTGTCCTATACTCTAAGGCGAACTCAACGGATCTAAGGTCTCTCAATGAAAAGACTAGCAATTGAGGTTGCCAGTAGCCTTCAACCTTATCTAATATAAGGTTGGAAAAAGGGTGCTCCAATAGCATGTCCATGCCAATAAGTATAACAGGGACTAAGACGCCCGAACCTTTTCCTTTTAATTAATTCATTCTCAATTCTTGGGGAGCTCGGTACGGCCATTGGTAACATTTTCAGCATTTACCGTTATAACCTAACTTACCGTCAAGTTTTCCCATGAACATTCCATTAAGGAACAGTGGCAAACTTCTCACATATGAACGAGTGCTGTCTGATTCATGTTTAAACTCATTGATAAAAGAACTTCTTCGAACGACGCGCCGCAGTGCAACACCTCTTTGGGGAGAATTTTTTACATGGCTTCTATGCATGGCAAAGTACCCTTTAAATGTCGCCAGCATAAAGAAAAAAAATTCGGATGTTCTTGTCAGGATTAGAACCCTTGACGTTCAGCGTCGTAGACGGACATGCTAACCTCTGCTAACGGTGGCTTAGCCCTAATGAATCCTTCATTCATAATCTGTATGTCTATCGGGAAAATCATAATCATTGCCTAATTGGCGTAGCTCTCGTTCTAACGTTTATGCCAAGTCAACAATTTAATTAAACATTTGTAAAGTCCTTGTATTGTTTTCCCTTCATGACCTTCGTAGGCAGCTAGAAATACGAAAAATTACGATATAGGTACCACTTCAATCATTACATAGAGAACCCTGTTCGCATGCTCCCAACCAGAATTCATCCTAAAGCACTTAAACTTATAAAATCTTTATACTAACGAAACATTACTCATGGAATTGACCAATCCTAGTTTTGTTCGTAAGCAGGCTGGTTAAAAGTTCTCCCCAGTGGACTAACACAAGGTTCGATGGAATGTCTTCCTGTTGGAAGTATTTTATGTCTGATACTAAAACGCAAAGCCAACAAAATTAAATGGCCAAATCAATTTTTAAGATTGAATTTAATGGCATAGGTTTATGGGTTAGGTTGAAAAGAGGGTACGGAAATTAATCCGTCTCATGACACTATGGACACACGCCTAAGCCAGTAATCGGCTTGTTGTGCGCTCTAAATGCTTAAAAGTAACATCGAAAAAGAAATTTTAAGTCAGGAATCCCCTGCTGCTTACAAAATCTCTCATTGTTTTCCATACCACGCCCTTTGTTGGTTATGGCCGGTATTGTGTCGCAACTTAGTGCCGGTACCTGTAAGCTGCGTAAGCCGGACAATTACATAGGTAGATTGGAGAAAAATTCCTGCAGCGAATGTTTCCCTAAAGCTGAGCTATCTACAATGACTTAAATCTTATTTAGAGCGAAATATTGCTCTTCTACTTACAAACAGTTAAAACGTAATTCTAAATAAATCTCCATTTAAAAAAGGGATGAGCTTTACCTTTCTATCTGGGGCCGAATTACCGCATGTGATCGAGTGCGTACTCTTGCGAATGGAATTTCATGTCGAATTTAAGGGATGTTATACCACTTTTATACCTATTGAAATATTAAATTTGTTATAAAATATGATCGATTTAAAAATTCGCGTCCTTACATTTCATTCACGTTCAAAAAAATATATATAATTCACAATAGAGGGATTTCGAACGATTTTACTCTTTCACGTATGCGTTCTAACATTCCATTCCATTGCATTCACGTTCAATAAAAACATCATTCACAATAGAGTTTTCGAACGATTTTACTCTTTCAAATAGCCCGCGTTCAACCAACTAACTTTAAATGACTTGGGAAAGTTTTTTTTAAACTTCCTTTACAATTCAAGTCCATTTATACACTCTAGTGGGACCATTAAAAAACATCATGGAATTGTATATGGGGAAAAGTTGGCATACTTTGATAAATTCATCATTACAAGCTTACCTGCATTTTCACTAAATCACTTTTTAGTTTGGTTACTTCGTTTTGATACGGCAACAATTCTGTGACTCGTGATTCTGCCAGCATTTTATCACGAGCCAAACGATCCAGTTGGGATTGCAACTCTTGCATTTTAATATTTGAAGCCTACAACAAACAAAAGAATAGAGGAAATATGTTAATACACACCAAAACAAATAAAAATCTTACAAACACCAACTCTATGACCATACCTCTAGAATTTGTTGTTGTTCGTTGTTGATAAACTGATAGCTGGCTGCTGCTGCGGCAGCCATAAATGCAGGATTTAAGGCATACAAATCATTGGCGGAAGTACCAGCAGCATTAGCTGTCGTCGCTGATATGGCAGGGTTAGAGTGTGATGTTGATAACGAGGTCGCAGAGCCCGGCTGAACGGAAGAGCTTTGGGAACCTGGTGCCACAGCAGCCATTGAAGACATTACTACATCGCCGCCTACACCCGGTGGAGGAGCAACAACCGTTGGTGCAGTGCCTTTGGGGGCAACTGGCAAAGGCTTTGGTTGTTTTTGGCCCTTTTTCGATGTACCTCCCTTACTCTTTTTGTGGGGTAAAGTGTGAGCGTGTTGTCCAGCTGCAATAGCGCCAGCGTTGGCTTGTGCCAATTGATTCGCTTCCAAACTATGATAGCTATTATTCAAACGATCATCGCCCACATCAACACCGCGTTCACTCGATGAACCTTCTATTTGCACAATGGGGGGATTCTGGGCATCAGGATAAAATTTCGTTGATGTTGCTCCTGCTCCAGCCTGTTGCTTTTTATCCTCGTTCTCGATGGCAGTGTTCAGAGACTGGGTTGATTGGGATTTGTTGCGATTGTTGTTACTACTGTTGCTGCTGCTGGAATGTTTAGACGAGGACTGTGAGGGGGTTTGCCCTCTGCGAAACAGTGATTTCAATTTAATCATTTTGCCAAATTTTTAGTATTGTTGGTTGTAATTATGGACAGAGTGTCGTTGTAGTTCTGAGAAATTCTTGTACCAATTTCCCCAAGGTGGTTCGATTTTTTTTATATTGCTCTCTTTTTTTTATAACAAAAGACGAATTTTCGAGTTTGACGAAACACTTTTCTTTCTAAGATCGTTGTTGTTCTTTTTATAAAATATTTCGATGGTATGGTTCATTACACATTTCCAGTTCATTTTAGTTCATTTGTAGCGACTTTTGTCTATTTTATTTCCATTGAGAAATACCTATATAAATTATGTTCACTGACTGGTTGCCTGGCTCTAGCATTTTGTGTGTTACTTAAACAAATCAGCCCGTGATAAAATTTAACAAATTATCCCCCTCAACAAATAAGACGCGAAAGAAATTTCAAAACGCAAGAGGATTTCACAAAATCTGTAAATCTGTTGACAAATTTATTGGAATATTGCCGTTGTCTTGCTAGCAGTCAACACGAAGGAAGAAAGAGAAATCGAATCTTCTCATACTCTAGCCACTTACTCGATCCCATTCATCATGTAAAATAAATGTCGGGGGAAATGAGAGGAATATGAAACAGACAGTTGAAAACAAGCAGCAACAGCGGACGGAGGCACACAACGAAACACCAACGTGCTATGCATTTCAAAATGTGTTTCCCCCTCCCCCTCCTTTTTAAGATGCAATATAACATATGTATGTAGGTACATATTTTTCATTTTTCGTAGAGGAATTAAAAACTAAAAGATAATGAATGCCGGATAGAGAAAAAGTGATAGATGAAGAAAAATTTTATTGCTTGATGCTTATGAGAAACAATTCGTAACATTCGAACAACCACAAATCCAACAAAAGTCATAAAGATCATTATCAGCCGGCAGAAAAGCCACAAAACGAAGAGTTGAGTAGTAGAGATTTTTTCTTTGAAAAAAAAAAAAACAAATGTCCAACCTGTGGAAGTTATGTACAAAACTCAAGTGTGTTTAAAGAATATCAAAAATTCTAAATAGTAAAGGCGCTTCCATTAATCCAATAGTAAAAATAAAATACTATATAAACCGGGTGTGCGATTTAATCCTAACCTATCCTTCAAGATTCACTAATATAAGGTTGTCACTTGAGAAAACATAAAGTGGATAGTCCCCCACGAACAGCAATAAGATTGTCGAAATGTGCCTATTGTGAATGTTAATAAATGTCAGTAAAATTGTTTTTTCTCTGACAAAATGCAGCATAATGCACATCCACACACTATTTTTTTTCCTTTTATTTTTTATAATTATTTCTTATTTTTTTATAATTATTTTATTTTTTTTTAATCTGGCTTGAAATATTTCAATTTTGTATAGGTATTTAATTAATTCAATTTAAATTTTAACGTGAGCAAACGCACTTAATGACGAAAATTCAAAAACAATCCCATGGCTGCCGGTTGTACGTACCGGATTGACACAATGGAATCTTTCATCGGCAAGAGCTGCCGCCAACAACAAAATTCAAAAACTTGCGTGTTGGCTGCCGCAACCTTATTAAGTGTATCCTGATTTTTCCTTATTGTTTTCCTATATACCTTTCCTTATTTTTAATCTTGTTAAGAAATTTTTTCTTCAATAATAATTTGTTTGTTTTCCACCATAAACTGCAATCAAAGGCAAAACAAAATATTCTGGCAACGCCGCCAGAATTAATTGAAAACTGGTATCTCCACTCTCTCTTTCTCAGAGAATCTATTATCTACTTTTTATTAACAATCCTAGGTGTGATTATAAACAAAACGCAAGTGTTTTTTTTTATAATTAGAGATATTGGCAAAAAAAATATTGTGTAGTCACAGCAGCATGTCTTGCTGCCTCATAAGGAATGTAGACAAGACAAAAAGTACATAAATTAAAGACTAACTTGTTTGGTTAGATAAAGCGATAAAACCAAGTAACGTCATTTCTACGACTTGCGACTATTGCTTGCGTGTTGTTGCTTAAAAGCTTATCTACTATCTTCCATGCATGCATGTGTGGTTGGTTGGTGGGGTAATTGTATCACATGTAAAACGCAATTACTCATTGCCATCGCAGCACAGCACAACACAGCAATAAGGTGATGAAGGAATAGTGAAAAATAGAAAAATACAGAACGACGAAACGAGGAACGAATATAGGGAGGCGCTACATACTCGTGCATTGAATGAGAGTGAGTGACCAACATTATTTAAAGGGAACACATTTCAGTTGGTGGGCTGCAGCATTGGGATTTGAGTTTTCAATGCTAAATATGGTTGTCATCTGTTCAGTTTGAATGTTGGTTGCTTAAGAGCCTTCCAAAATATTTTTTCACTCGGTTTCGGAGAAACTGTTGCTTTTACTTTTTTTTTGTGTAATGCTTCAAATAAACTTCCTGTCTAACCAAAACTTTCCAAAGAAATATTGTTTTTCTTCTTTAACTAATATATTATTATATGTATCACTTTTTTTTAGCACTAAAAAGATTGAGTTTATTTTGCTCTTAACACCATTTTCAGAGAATCGTTTTTATGACATTTTGTGAATGTAGGTTGTATAATTTAACATATGATTTCATTGAACTTTGTTAATTTTTGGATGTTTCAAATTTGAAACGGCCTCTAAGATGCAGCAATTACGACTGATTGTCATTGTAGTTGTTTTCTCAAATTTATAAATAAAATTGGCTTTTGTGTTATTGCATGCATAATTCATAAATTTTTGATTATTGTTTAACTTAATTTGACGCGTCACATTAAATTGAACAACACTGTGTTTTGTTGTTTTTCTTTTCATTTACTTCAATAGCACACACACACACTCCTACAAAGAATACAATGAGTTCAAAAGAGAACGAGAGAGATGGCCTTACAAAAGACGTTTTTCTTCATCTCTCATACGCGGGCATCAAGTAACACCACACATAGATATGAGGAGACACTGCAGTGTAAACGATCATGAGTTATGTAGTTAATTGTGTTACAAAGGTTGCCACTGTTATTGAAATCGAAAAAAAACCTATACAATCAACCAGCCAGTCAGTCAGCATCCACATAATTAATGATTGACATTTAAATGACACTTGGGGTATGATTTAAATAAATATGTGAAGTTGTGTTTTGTAGCTTTTTCATTCATCATCTTTCACAATGCAATAATTAATTTCAGGCCCCCGAGGAAAATTTCATAATTTCTTTTGTAGCTAGCACTTTCATTTGGAAAAAGAGAAAATATTGGCAGTATTATCTATATATATTGTAACACACAAAAACAACGAATACAGCAACCGATCGCTTTGTAGAAGTTTTGTGGGCAAAGAAAAGCCAACAAAATTTCACACAAACTCCTATTTACTGAGGGACACAACACACACACACAAACACAAAATCAACCGCTCGATCAACCCGCCGCGCCAAACATCCGACCAACTTCGCTCGTACGATGAACATGAAATAAATGCTTACTAGAGTTCAAGCACAGCACACACCGGTGTTGTGAGTGTTGGTACAGGCGAACCAAAAAAAAGGTACCTTCAAGGCCAAACAAGTAGATGATTTGGTACTATTTAAAATCAAAATTGTAATGGTTTTAAATGGAAAAGAAAACGAAAAATAAAAAAAATTATGAAATTTGAGATAAATTTGTCGACCTAAATAAAAAACCTAATACGAAATAGCTAGAATTTGGATTTTGTTTTTTAGAGAAAAGTTTGTATGGAACGATTCCTTAATATCCTCGCATTTGTTAAGTTTTTAGTACGATTTTTATTTCTATCTTAACTTAATCGAATTAGAATTGATACCATTAGGTGAGCAAAATGTCAAATCACAGGATATGGCTTCTATGTAGTTTTTTTTGAACCGATTCGGATCATTTTCGTCGTGTATGTGGTACGACAATCTCACTCTAAAGGCCCAGGGGAGCAACATTAGGGGAGCTGGTCCCACAAAAACCGAAACTGGTACAAATAATAGATGGCACAATTCGAGAATGTAGTTGCGCACCACTGATACACAAACACACATACACAGCCACAACACAGCGTTAACTTCGTCAACAATAACATTAGTAGCTCTCTCACGTGAGCTAATGAAGCAACAACGTAAATGAAAAAGAGGAAAATGAAAAAGATAAAAATTAGCAACAACTTCGTCATATAAAAGGAAGAAAATACGAGAAGAAAACAACATGTAATGTAATTCTACAGCAACAACTACTATTTAGGCAGGTGGTAGGGGACAACACCCCTACAAAAGAAGCAAGCATAACACATAATTATGCCAAACCTGAAGACAATGTTATAAACCTGCAAAACATTAGAAAAACACCCACAAAAAACTAACCTCAAACTGACTAAGGTTCTACCAGTCCTAGGAGGGTTTTTATGCACCTTTACTCTGAAAAAGTATAAAACGTGGGGGTGGATACAAAACAAAATAAACAAAACCAAATATGAAAAATTATCTTATTGCCCCTTTGACGTAATATGATCAAGAGACCGGTGTTCTCTTTTAGCTATAGAGTGACAGAGATCGAGAGAGATAAATGAACAAAGTCCATATTAACAGCAGAGAGCTTACAAATTCAACATGCAACACAACATTCACAATAACTATCTACAAATTAACATTCACATTGATTGCGTACATATGGAAAGCTTTTTTTTAATGTGATGTGTAAATGACTAAAGCAAAATTTCAAAGCAGCTTTTTAGGAGGAATATAAAACAGAAGAAAATTGCCACAGTGTCTAGATCCAGTTGCAAATACTAAACTGTGTTGGTGGGAGGGGCAGTAAATTTTTTTGTGAATATAAAGATCCCCCCACTTTTGATAAATTGGGTTGATATGACGCTGACATACCCGGATTATCAAAGCTTCATAAGCGGAGGACACGATTGTGACAACAGGAACTTCGCAAGGAGGGGTTTTATCCCC
Source organism: Stomoxys calcitrans (assembly GCF_963082655.1). Taxonomy (NCBI): domain Eukaryota; kingdom Metazoa; phylum Arthropoda; class Insecta; order Diptera; family Muscidae; genus Stomoxys; species Stomoxys calcitrans. The sequence goes on along the minus strand of NC_081555.1, from coordinate 28,303,118 downwards.
TCTTTTTGGCTTATGGTCAAAAATGGGATTCTGAAAATCCCATGGCAGCCGGTTGTACGTACCGGATTGGCCCAATGGACTCTTTCATCGGCAAGGGCTGTCGCCTCAGTATACAACACACTGCTAGAACAACAACAATGGGATTCTCGGGTCTTTCGAGGAGAGTGTGAAGGTCGCTGCTTAGGGGGATGATATCGCCGTCATGGAGGGTGACCTTTTAACTATTACGGCGCAAATGGCGTTGTAGATGCTGTCTGGATGGGAGAGGGTCGACGGACTTGGCATAAACCACAGAAATATTGACCTTATATTTCATGAGGAGAATAAAGATGGATGTTTTCAGGAGTTTGCACTCTTTCCGGAACCAAAGTACTTGGGCGTGATTCTTGACTAGAAACTAAACTGGAGAAGCAACGACAAGGAAAGGAGAGGCGCTGAAAGCCATTCCCGATCTAAGGCCCTTAAACAGAGGGAATCAAATACCTTGATATATATGGATGTCATTCCATGTTTGGCGTTTGGCATCGTTTTCCCCAGAAGGGATCTATGGTCCCGCCCGTCCTGGGACCTTCTGTATATTCAGATGAGTCTGACACCAGTGCATGAGTCTTCATGCACTGGTGTCAGACTTCGTCTGAAAAAGGCCGCACACGGGTGCGGCCTTTTTCAGATTTTGATGCGGAAGCGGCGCTGAACCCCGACACGGGATATTTGACAAGGCCGGTTATTGGCCTTTAAATAACCAATGGCCACTCTGTTCCCGCGGCAATCGGTACTTTGGACCGAAACGAACTTGTTCACCTACAAGAGCTTGACGAGGATCGCCACCTCCAAATGAAAATATGGTTACAACAACATGACGCTGAACGCCTGGGTTATACAGTTCCAGTGTGGCCTCGTCCGGTCTGTGACACACAGTGGAATAATATTCAGATCCGAGACTATCCAAATCATCATCTTGTGGATAGATATCCAACGCTTAGAAACCTTAGGGTAGATCTACATGATCTAGAGCGTGAGGTTCAATGCTACAAGAGAGAACCTCTAGATCAAGCGGCATGTCAAGCGGGTCTAGACAACATTCATGCAGACACGGTAGCAGATGTGGCAAATAGCTATCGGGTGAATGGAGAACTACTAACGTGGACTGTCAGGTGCCGGTTAAGGTTCTGGCATCGGGTCATGTGGATTCGAGCCTAGTTAGAAGAACCATGGAAAAGACGGTCGAGCCATGTTGGGTTCCGGGGGCCTTCAAGAGATGGCGGGGGACTATGCGACCGATGAGCTGGCCAGGAATGGATGGCTGATCAGCGCAGAACGTGGAAGCTCTCTCCCGTGCGATCTTCATGGTAGGATGGACTCCTACGCTTACGATGACACCGCGAATAAGGCAAGGGCCCTTTGGCTGAACATCATTATCCTGACATGACTTTGGACTGCTGATAAGAATCCTAACCGTTCATTACAACGTCCGGTATTTGACGTCGCACTGAACACAGGCAGAGGCGGACTCCTGCAGGGTATGTGATGATGAAGAGGTAGAGGTCGTCGGGTGCCTTTTGTGTCACTGCCCTAAAATTGCGAGAAGATGCAGGGTAATGGGTAAACACCTCTTTCCGTGACTTGATACCCACCAGCCACTTAGACCTCTTCTCATTCTGGAGTTCTGTAGGGGCCTGTAGTGGTTGAGAGGACGATGCTCTTGCCTTTGAGAGCTCTTCTCTGGACAAACCACCGCTGAGGTTCTCACCAAGAATCGAATACAGGCAATCAGCGTCATAGGGGGAAGTGCTCTGCGCCACTGTGGCCCCAGTTTTGGAGCAATGATATAAACTAAGCACTACCGCTTGCATGCCTTTTATAGACTTCATGATAGGATAAGGCATACACTACGAGTCAACTGAGCAGATTGCTAAACGGGCGAATCTGTGGAATTTACTAGGACGTGTAGGGTGTGTTGGGGCAACTGCTAGAAATTGCAGAAGGACTATGAATGCGAAATTTTATGCAGCAAAACTGCTTTTGGAAGGAAGTATGCCAAACATATGAAACATCTCAGAGAGTTAGGTATAAGATAATGGTTAAGGCCCTCTGCCCTATTGATAGTCAAAGATAACAGAACAATAAGGGCAGCATTTTGCAAACCAAATAAAAATGATGTTGAATGGTCAAAAAACACTTCATGAAGAATTAGAAAGAAGGAAAACCCACCACAATGCTGAAAAAGTAACACAAGTTCTATTACTATAATATCCATATAATTTGTTGTTTTCTACACACATTGGAATGGGACAACTTTTGAATTTTAATTGGCAAAAACAAAAAAGAAAGAGAACCAAGAACTTGAACTGCATACAAATGGACAGCACTTCAAACAAAAAAATTGGAAAAAAAAAACAAACTGACCACCATACCACATAATGCTAATGTTGCTGTTGTCTGGTCATCATCGTGTGGCCAGCAAGTGTTATTGCTAAGAAATAACCACAATTATATTTGGATTTGTGGAGAAAGAAGTATTATTTACATGGAAAAGAATGCCCATAGATACATAAGCGAGCAATGAATGTGGTTAAGGAAGAAATTCCTCAAAAAAATTTAACTATGCATTTGTAGAACTCTTTTTCTATGCTGACGACAAAAGCAATGGCAAGTGCCTAGGCGGCAGACAGCCAGCAACATGGTTACATGCTTCTTGCGTTGCAACATAGATGAATGATAAGCTTTCTAAATTTTTTTTTTAAGAACATTATCAACACATCATCATCGTCATCTTCTCCCCAATCCAAGCATGACCATCATAAAAGTGGCTATGGTGTAATGGCAAAGAGCAGAAACTTTGTTGTTTACAAACTAACACTGAAGTGTGGCGACAGACGGTTGGTGATACAACTATGGCAGGCGAGCAGGCGGTATGTATGAACAAAAATTAGAATATAAAAATATTTGTATTATAAAAAATAGATGTAACAACAATAACAACAACAAGATTCTGGGAAACAAGTGTGTCTTGCATCAGAACATAAAAAACAGCGCCAGTGCAGAGCACCAGTGGTTCCCAAATTATGCACCAGCTTCTGGGAAGTATGAACAAAAGAAATGTCTGAGGACTTGGTAAAACATATTATGGGTAAAAAATATTCACTGTGTAATATTTCAGTTCATTCGGATAAAAATTGCGCCTTGTAGTTGCTCAAGAAGCAAAATTCGGGAGATCGGTTTATATGGGAGCTGTATCCAGCTATAGATCGATTCAGACCATATTGGACACGTACCTTGAAGATCATGGAAGAAGCCGTTGTACAAAATTTCTGCCAAATCAGATGAGAATTGCGCTCTCTTGAGGCTCAAGAAGTCAAGATTTCAGATCGGTTTATATGGCAGTTATTGGGAGTCACAACAAAACACCTCATGCAAAATTTCAGCCAAATCGGATGAGAATTGCGTCCTCCAGCGGCTCAAGAAGTGAAGATCCAGGATCGGTTTATATGGTGGCTATACCAGGTTATGAACCGATTTCAATCATACTTGACACTGTTGTTGAAAGTGGAACCAAAACACCAAGTGCAAAATTACAGCCTAATCGGATAAGAATTGCGCCTTCTAAAAGCAGAAGAAGTCAAGGCCCCAGATCGGTTTATATGGCAGCTATATCAGGTTATGAACCGATTTGAACCATACTTAGCACAGTTGTTAGAAGTGATACCAAAACACCAGGTGCAAAATTCAAATCGGACGAGAATTGCGCCCTCTGGAAGCTCAAAAAGTCAAGACCCAAGATCGGTTTATATGGCAGCTATATAAAAACATGGAACGATTTGGTCCATTTACAATCCCAACCGACCTACACTAGTAAAAAGTATTTGTACAAAATTTCAAGCGCCTAGCTTCACTCCTTCGAAAGTTAGCATGCTTTCAACAGACGGACGGACGGACATTGCTAGATCGACTTAAAATTGCATGACGATCAAGATATTCTTTATGGGGTCTTAAACGAATATTTCGAGGTGTTACAAGCAGAATGACGAAATTAGTATACCCCCATCTTATGGTGGAGGGTATAAAAATTTGAATAGGAACCTAGGATATGTAAGGTTGAAAAGAGAGTGCGGATATTGTTTTTGTAGCCACATTTTCATGTGGAGGTGGTGATCCTCGTCCTGCTCCTGATATGAGCAAGGTCGTTGCGGTCCAAAGGACCAACCGCCCCGGGAACAAGTTTGCCAATGGTTATTTAAAGGCGCCAATAACTCGCCTTGTCATATTGAGCATCATAGGCACTCAGTATTTTGTGTGAGAACCGGTGCCGCCCGGCTTCTCACTGAGACTCTCCGCTCAATACCGCTGATTGTCCGCGACTGCAGCTACTCCGTATGGAGCATTCCGCTATCCAAAGCAAATCAAATTTTCTCACGCACACAAATTTTCTCCCCCACGAGCCCCTTACGTCATGATGTTATGCTATCACGTACCTATTGACATGTTTGCTGTGTTTTATTTTAGTTCTATATAGATAAGCCGTGAAGGATAAAAATAAAACGCAAAAAAGTTTCCAATGCAAGTCTGTTTGTTTGCCATGAAGTGGTAACGCTATTTGCCAACCTGTCAAAAAATACCAGGGAAAAAGTGCAAATATTTGTACAATTTATTACTAAAATTTGCAAAAAAAATTTTTGGGCATAGCAGTCAAATAAAATTTATTAAGATTTGTGCACATAATTGGTTTTGATTTTATTTCACCATTCACAATAGAGGTATTTCTGCAAGTGGCCGCACTTATTTGTGAAAAACATCATGGCAATCCTGACAACAGATGTTGAACACTGAGACGGCAGCCCGGTACATACAACAGGCTGCCATGGGATTGCCTGCACTGGGACCTAATAACGGCATCCGTGAAATCGTTCGAAATCTATCTATTGTGAATTATGTTTTTCTTTATTAAACTAAATTTTTTGTTTTTTTTTTTTTTTTTTTTAACGCGGATGTTTAAATCAATAACAACTTTTAAATAATTTGTCATTAAAACCAGGGACGGGTCCTCCTTCACCAAAAGTGGAGTCGGAGAACAATAGCATGACCGCTAATATTTCGTTGGATGCAGGAATAGAAGAACTTCTCCGGTGCCTTGAAATGACGATAAGCTGAAAACGTCCTAGCATTTATTGTCCTATTGCTATGCAATAGCGGGGAGGAGGAATAGAGATTCACTTTAGATAATTAGTCATTTTGTCATTTTGTAGGGGCTTGAAACTGTGAGTTGGCGGTATAGAACCTATGAGATGATCATGGTCATAAAAAAAGAAAGTTATTACTTAGGGATGTAAGAATGTCATCCGTATGACCTTCGTCACCTCTATGGGACAAAGACGTTGGAGCACTTCAGACATGAATCAGACATGAACTAACTTTTTTACCTAGTCTCACCCTAACTATCATGACAATTTTTCTTTAATGAGCGTATCTGGGAGGACTTACTTCTATGGTCGTGTTGATTATTCCCAGTCGTTACTGCCGAAGCACTGGCCGATTTATATATTTAATTGCTATCGCACCCATTAAATTACGCACATGGCTTGTGGCATCCTGTCCTGTCGTCCAAATGCCTGAGATATAGTCACATATGAATCTCCAAAATTAGTGATACTGATTGAGCTAAAAGATCTATAAACTATTTTTTAGTTAGTACTATTAGTGCTAACGCTAACCTTGGCTGCCAATTGAAATTAATTTTGGCAAAAATAACCAGAGTAACGCTTTGGCAAACTCTGCTCTACACTATTACCTGGTAAATGGTTTGTTCTTGATGTTCATTGTGTTCTTAGTGTTTTCTTTTGGTCTGAAGATCAGGTGGTTTCGTTATGTGTTTTTCTCTTTTTTGTAGTTGCTGTGGCTATGAAAAATTGTTTATTACAGTTATTCATAGCTGCGCTTAGCGTTGGCCGCGATCATCTTTTAATGGATGATGAGATTCTTCTCTATTGACTGCAGCATGCCAAAACGAGGGATGTATGATAAATTCTTTCAATAACTTGAAATATGCAAAATGGGTTCTTTCAAATATTTAAAGTAAATTCCGTATTCTGTAGGTATATTATTTACTAGTGTGCCTTATCTAAACTGCTCTAATGACTGTAGTGATATTTAAAACATCATGTTTTTCATGTTTTTAAGATGATTGGTAATATGAGTTACTTATTGTTATTCATGTATTGAAAATATCACAAATGGTACTATTGTGAATTATTGGTGAGCAGCTGTTATAGGAGTGTTACTAACGCTCATATAACAATTTAAGCCTAGTATTGACTTCGTCTTTTCGCCCGGGCCGAATCTTAGAAACTCACCACCATGGATTCTGCTAAAAATTTATACAAAAAAAAATTAGTTGAAGGGCATAATTTTATTCATTTCATTTCATTTCATTTCATTTATTAACCAAATATGTAATATAAAGCCAATAAGGCCCATAAAATAATTACATACAAACATTTCAGTAACCTGAGTATAACAGATAATTAAATTCATTTCTTAACATAATGAGGTACTTTATTATATTTACCTAATATTTGGCTAATATTCTACACACCAGACTTCTGTAAAAGCAGCAAAAATTAAAGCTTCTAGAAACCGAACAAGGATGATTGAGAGACCCGTTTAAATGGGAGCAATGTCAGGTTATAGACTGATTTGGACCATATTTGCAACACCGCATAGGTGTTGCAAGTCGTAATAGAACACCGCATGCAAAATTTCAACCAAATCGAAGAAAAATTGCGGCTTGTAAGAACCCAAGAAGTAAAATCGGGAGATCGATTTATATGGGAGCTACATCAGGTTATAGACCAATTTAGACCGTACTTGGCACAGTTGTTGAAAGTCATAACAAAGCACTACATGCTTAATTTAAGCTAAATCGGACAAAAATTGCGGCTTTTAAGGGCTTAAGATATCAAATCGGGAGATCGGTTTATATGGGAGCTATATCAGGTAATAGACCGATTCGGACCGTACTTGGCACAGTCGTTGGAAGTCGTAACGAAATACCACATGGGAATTTTCAATCAAATCGGGAAAAAAATGCGGCCTGTAAGACTTCAAGAAGTCAAATATGGAAATCGGTTCATATGGGGGCTATATCAGGTTATACACGGATTTAGACCGCATTTGGCACAGTGCGGCCTCAAGAAGTCAAATCGGGAAATCGGTTTATATGGGAGCTATATCTAAATCTGAACCGATATGGCCCAGATGCAATCCCCAACGACCTACAACAATATTAAGTACCTGTACAAAATTTTAAGCGGCAAGCTTTACGCGTTCGACCGCTATAGCGATTTCGACAGATGGACGGACGAACATGGCTAGATCGACTCAGAACGTCGAGACAATCAAGAATATATAAATATGGGGTCTTAGACGAATATTTCGAGTTATTTCAAATGGAATGACTAGATTAGTATACCCCCATCTACATTCCGAAGAAGTGGTACTGAGTTCTCTGAGCAAAATACCAGCGACATGTCGCTGCGCCAACATAAATTTCGCTTCAATTAATTGCAAAGGTAATTAGTTGCTCATGAACTGGGTCGCAAGTAACTCTGTTTCAACGTATTTTCTTTTGTTGTGTGGCTTTGTATGACCTTTGTTTGTGTTATGTCATACAAGGAATGCGGCATATTTCGCAACCAATTAATAGACAATTTTATGTAGTGAGTACTAGACTTAAGAGAGCAGACGTTTAAACAGCAGCATGCGCCACATTTGTTGCTATTGTGAATTAAAGGTTAACTGTCACAAACATAACAGATATAACAGTGAGGTGGACCTTTTTTCAGGGTTATGTGGCCAGATATTCATTCCAAATGGTGCCTAAAGAGCCTTAACAAACAAAGGAGTGAGTTAATAAAATATTACCCTTAAAATGCCCAAAATGTTTACTTAAAATTCTAATTCAACCCTCGCTATTTTTGCGGTTTTGTGCAACCTGATGTGGTTAAGCGAATTTTTTGTTCTTTCTATTTTGTGGTTACAGTTTTTTATATTTCTTGGCCTGGGCATGTGTATAAATAATTAGAAAAAGTAGATATGGTCAACATAGCAGAATTGGTTTCATCTGCGCTTTTGTTTTTGGTTTGTCAGAACAAGTTACAATTATGAGCAAACTACACGCATATCAATTACAATATGTATAACAACTACACCAAAACATATACATAGAGAGTTAACAACAACAAAAAACCTTAACGCTATCCAACAATAGTGCCATAATAATATAAACGTTAATAGTGATGTATAGAAACTAAAGAACGACCATGCCAATCACCAAGAGGCACCCTACCATGTCATGCGGTGGCAGGAGTAACACTTTAAGGAAAGAAATATGTACAGTTTTTGCAAATAAGGGAATGAATGCCGGTTGTGTAGCAAAAATAATAACAAAACAAACAATAACCATAGAAACACATGTAACCAAGAGGAGGGACCAAATGAAGACAATAGCACAGCGGAGACAAGAACCATCATATAATGTCGTCGTCGTCAAACATAAACGTTATCAATTACAACCAGAAGAGGTACATATAAGGCTTTGCGGTTTGTTTGCTATACCCTACAGACACAACAAACAATGGGCCTTATTTTCTTCTCTTTAGTGAAGATATAACCGCAATAGCTGTTGAAGAAAATTGTCGGTGGTTTTTAGACCAAACAGCTGAAGCTAAAAGCCAACACTAATAATTAAACGAAACAGGAAGTACTTGGGGAACATGGAGAGTAAGAAGGATTATACATATACATTAAAATTCTTGGCAAAATAAAAAAAGAAAATTATCGCAAAATTTTTATATTCTATGAACGATTTAGCAAGTGAATATCTACTTCCGAAAAATAATATCTACTTCAACTTTTATAGTATATATAGAAAATTATGTTAATCCCCGTTTACACTGCTCATTAAATCTGAATTTAAGGCTCTTGTCAGCTGATTTTATAAAGGGAAAACAGATGAAACTTTTCTCCAAATTTTATTTCTATAGGAAAATTGGTCAAAATTTTATTAACTAGAATTTTTTTTAATTTGTTTTTATTTTCTTTTATTTTTTATTATTTTTTTAATTTGTTCTTCTCTTTAAATTTTTAATTTTTCTTTAATTTATTAATTTCTTTTTTTATTTTTTTTTTTAATTTTCTTTCAATTTTTTTTATTTTTTTAAATTTTATTTTTAATTTTTTTGTTAATTTTTTTTTTACTTTTTTTAAACAACTTTTCCTTGAGGCAACTTTCCGTAAACTTCTAAATTCTTTATTTTTTAAGCACCACACAACTTTTTGGCCAAATTCTAATATTCCCCCGTACCACAGTGCATTCTATTCTACGGAACTAAAAAAGATTAATCTTTAGTCATGGGCGAATAAAGACATTTCTACAAATTATAATTGAGAGATAACAAACAAAAACTATAACTTTCAAAGTGACCAAACCACTATTGGAAATCTGGAAGACATTCTCTTTTTTTGTGTGTGCGTCGTACTCGTCGCTGCTTGTTTATCACAGACCATTAAATTCTAATTGCCGTTAGTGAATGGGAAGCCTATCCATAATCCGATCAAAACGATCCATCAATAGCGACGACAAAACATAGGGCGATTAAAAGAGGCGACCCTAGAAAGAAGTCGTAACGATAACGATAAACATCGCACATACAAAACAAAACAAAAGCTGTAAACCAGCTGTATCATAAACAAGAACATCTTTGAACGCATCCCTATTCCAGTCCATACTATTAAACAACAACAACTTTATACATTATTCTTTTTTTCATAGGCGAATAGAAAGACTGTCTGTCCTCTACTATAAATTGGAATTTTAATCAAACTGCCTACCTTACTTGACCAAACCAAAACAAAATACACAAAAAAAAAATCAAAAGCCGACATAAACAACAACAAAAAAAAACGCATTCCTAATCGGTCCAACGATCGACCGATTGAGCATTGCTGAACAATATAATCGAACGGATTCGTTTCGATTGTAAGAGAAAAGAAATAAGCAAGCCAGGTAAGAGCAGGCAGAGAGGAAAAGCTTGAGAATAAGAACAAGCATTAAGAATACATGAGCATGTCTTGTCTCTCCTGTTTATCTGTCTGGCGATACAGTGAACTGCAAAAAAGTCAAAGTCAAGAACTATGAGAAAAAATAGAAAAATCCTTAAAATGATAATCATCGGCTCTGACCTCAAAATTAGGTTAAGAGGCACTGGATATGAAAAAAATAAAAACAAAATCTATGAAAGCAGACTTTTTTTTGGAGATATTGCGACATTATTTTCTATAGAAATAAAATTTTGACAAAATTTTCTATAGAAATAAAATTTTGACAAAATTTTCTATAGAAATAAAATTTTGACAAAATTTTCTATAGAAATAAAATTTTGACAAAATTTTCTATAGAAATAAAATTTTGACAAAATTTTCTATAGAAATAAAATTTTGACAAAATTTTCTATAGAAATAAAATTTTGACAAAATTTTCTATAGAAATAAAATTTTGACAAAATTTTCTATAGAAATAAAATTTTGATCAAATTTTCTATAGAAATAAAATTTTGACAAAATTTTCTATAGAAATAAAATTTTGACAAAATTTTCTATAGAAATAAAATTTTGACAAAATTTTCTATAGAAATAAAATTTTGACAAAATTTTCTATAGAAATAAAATTTTGACAAAATTTTCTATAGAAATAAAATTTTGACAAAATTTTCTATAGAAATAAAATTTTGACAAAATTTTCTATAGAAATAAAATTTTGACAAAATTTTCTATAGAAATAAAATTTTGACAAAATTTTCTATAGAAATAAAATTTTGACAAAATTTTCTATAGAAATAAAATTTTGACAAAATTTTCTATAGAAATAAAATTTTGACAAAATTTTCTATAGAAATAAAATTTTGACAAAATTTTCTATAGAAATAAAATTTTGACAAAATTTTCTATAGAAATAAAATTTTGACAAAATTTTCTATAGAAATAAAATTTTAACAAAATTTTCTATAGAAATAAAATTTTGACAAAATTTTCTACAGAAATAAAATTTTGACAAAATTTTCTATAGGAATAAAATTTTGACAAAATTTTCTATAGAAATAAAATTTTGACAAAATTTTTATAGAAAAAAAATTTTGACAAAATTTTCTATAGAAAAAAAATTTTGACAAAATTTTCTATAGAAAAAAAAATTTGACAAAATTTTCTATAGAAATAAAATTTTGACAAAATTTTCTATAGAAATTAAATTTTGTCAAAATATTGGTCTTTTTGACAGATGTATCCAAATATAGACCGAACTGAACCATAAAGGACACGTATGTCGAAAAGCCTAACATAAGTCACTGTGTCAAATTTCAGCGAAATCGAATAATAAATGCGCCAAGACCTTAAATAGAGAAATCGGTCCATATGGCATCTATATCCAAATATTGACCGATCTGAGCCATCTTCAAAAAGGATATTGAGGGGCCTAACATAACTCCCTGTCCTAAATTTCAGCGAAATCGGACAAAAATGCGCCTCTTATGGGCCTAAGACCTTAAATCGAGAGATCGGTTTATATTCCAGCTATTTCCAAATCTGGACCGAACTGGGCCAAACTGAAAAAAGATGCGGAAGGGCCCAACACAACTCACTGTACCAAATTTCAGCGAAATCGGACAATAAATATGTTGTTTATGGGCCCAAGACCTTAAATCGAGAGATCGGACTATATGGCAACTATGTCCAAATCTGGACCGATTTGGGCCAAAGGATGTCGAGAAGCCCAACACAACTTACTGTCTCAAATTTAGCAAAATCGAATAATAAATGCGCCTTTTATGGGCCCAAGACCTTAAATCGAGAGATCGGTCTATATGGCAGCAATATCTAAATCTGGACCGATTTAGGTCAAAGGATGTTAAAGTTTTTTTAAAAAACCAAAATTTTGACAGTACCTATTTCTGAAAATTGGATACTTTATCCCTTCAAATAAAAATTAGTTATAAAAATTGGCAACTTTAAATCAAATATCACAGATACTGTTTAAGATTACCCCAGTCTAGGATGATAAGGACAATGCATGCTGTGCTGCGAATGACATTGACTACGAAGGCCGGCCTTTTGTTGGTTTTACTTGACGATGTTGGTGATGTTGATGGTGAAGGAGGAAGTGTTTTTATGGGTGGGAAGAACGAGCTATCGTGAGAGTTCAAAACAAACAGACAGAAGGTAAAAAAAAACGAAAAGAAACAGAAGACTGATCTTTTGTTTATTTTTATGTCATCACATGTTATTGTAGTTGCTGTTGTTGGTGTTGTTGTTGTTGTTACTGATGTTCTATAATTATCAACAAGTCTGAAGTTGGGAAGCGGGCAACAAAGCCTGCTGTCTATTTAAGAGCAGAGTAAGAACAAAATGAAAAAAAAGGCGGAATGACAACAACAAAGGCTATATCATCAACAACATGGGCAACAACAACAAAAACAACTTCTTTTATAACAATAACAAACATCAGTTACACTCGAGATAAAATATCTGAAAATAAAACAAAATTGAAGACACCAAAATAAACGGCGAAAAAATAAAAACAGTAAAACTATAAAAAAACCGTCAAACAACTATAGGTCGATCGGAATTCCTATAAAAAAATTAATAGGATTCTGCTTAGTAAGGTGAAGTCACTATCGGAACCAGGTATGTTTTGCACACTGTCTGGTATCAGGGTCATGCACGTAAAAGAGCACTTTTGAAGTTCTTTTTGAGTCTTGCGCTGTAAGAAAGGAATTTTGGGTGCTTAATCAACCTACGGGGCCACCGTAGCGCAGAGGTTAGCATGTCCGCCTATGATGCTGAACGCTTGGGTTCAAATCCTGGCAAGATCATCACAAAAAATTTTCAGCGATGGTTTTCTCCTCCTAATACTTGCAACGTTTGTGAGGTACTATGCCATGTAAAACTTCTCTCCAAAGAGGTGTTGCACTGTGACACACCGTTCAGACTCGGCTATAAAAAGGTGGCCCCTTATCATTGAGCTGAAACTTGAATCGGACTGCACTCATTGATATGTGAGAAGTTTGCCCCTGTTCCTTAGTGGAATTTTCATGGGCAAAATTTGCATTTGCAATCAACCTACATCCTCAAATTTTGAACTTGCAGCATGTTGTTATCATATACCTGTACCCTCAACCATAATTTACCATCCATTTGTTTCGAGTGTAAGTTCTAGAGCTGTTGTAAAAAATCTCTAGTAAACACCATCACAAAAAAAACAAAAAATTCCAAGCAAAAGGAAAATCCAGTAGTGCTTCAAAGTCTGCTACAACAGCATTACTGATGCTGCTGCTGCTGCTTCTGGCAACGACTGAAGCCATAACAAAAGCAAATTATCTTTTGTTGGACACAATGTTTTTCCTCTTCCATTTCTTTGGTCGTTTGACTGTCGTAGATGTTTGTCTTCTTCCTTGATTTCCAGTTTCTTTCTTTGAATGGCGATTCTGCTGCTACCATCATCATTATAGGCTACACAAAGTCCACATTATAAGTAAGAAGCAACGCACATTACATTATCATTTTCTTTTTATTTCATATTATTTTTCATCTGATCTGATAAAAAAAATCTACAAAAACTTTAGATGTGGAATGTAGGAGACCAATGTCGTGTATAATCAAATTCAGATGTAGATATAAGAAATCTGGTCACATCATAAGCAAAGTGGGTAATTCTTAAAAAAAAACTGAATATATACTGAGAGCCTACTCTCTCAATAAGAATAACAGACTTCCAATGATTGGGTTGGATTAAATGGATCAGGTGGCTTAACTCAGTGGTCTATTTTATACCATTGTGATGCACTAGTTATTGGACCCCAGATTCGGATGAGAAAAAACAAAGGCCTAATCCAACCCTAAATGTAGGTATAAGAATCTACTTCCAAAGCCCATTCGAGTCGTATATTATCCCGATCTATGAAGGTGACCGATTGATGGCACTTCAGTGTCTGGGTGCCAATCCACATTTGGATGTCTGATTTATACACTATTTGGATGGTTAATTTTTATATGGGTCATTTATAACCCATATAGTACAGATCAGCTTAAATATCCCCTTTTTGGATTTAGGTGATCAGCAGCCTTGTTGTTGTTGTTTACCTAGAACCGATCGCGGGGTATCGATATCGCTGACTGACAAAGCAACACCGTATACGGAGCATCCCAATATCCGCAACCTCTGGATGCGCCCCATAACTCTCAGCTGAACTTCTCGTAATGATGTTGAACACCACAAAAATTGTAGCTCGGAGTTCGAACCCGTGTGGTGCATACATTCATCACGAAACATTTTATTTCAATAAATTTACATAGTTTTTGACCTCATATTAAAATATCGGATATGTACTCTACTCCTCAAAATTTTAATTTGAGTCCCATAATATTGTGGTCGATCAACAATCCCGTTCAAATAAAAAAAAAATATTTGAACGGGACTTCCCCAATACTCTTGACTCGACATGTCCCTAATAGAGCTGGCAAACTATAGATAATCGCAATATTCGATATTTTCCATAGTAATAATAGTAAATATCGATAGTATCGATACTATCGTTAGTTTCCCATTGTTTATATTTCAAACGAAATGAGAAGTAAAAATGTAGGATATCGATTTATATAGAAGCAATATCAATGCATAGACCGAATAAAACAAAGGTTAATAAAGTCAGTTGGAAGTCATGAGAGAAATCATTGTACAATGTGTTAGCCTTATCAGATGAAAATTGCGCCCTCTATCGGCGCAGTGTTTGGTTTTTCCAAAAATTTAACTTTTGTGATAGTATCAATCGGAAAATTATCAATCGATATTCAATCAAAAAATTAAATATCGATAGTGCCATCGATATTTTGCTAGCTCTAATCCCTACTCTTCTTAATTGGTGATTTTGGGGGTGGGGCACTCCCCCTGTTACTTGGGTCGATATGTTATATTAGATTCGACTTCCACTTCAAAATACCTTTCATCTGATACTTATTGTGTCAGTGGGCCAACATGTCTGTGTAGGTATATGGTGCTTAAACCAGGTTGCTTAAATCAAATTGTATTCAGTGCAAGTTTGTTAGTTTGACATCAGATGGTAGCACCGTTTGGCAACGTGTCCAAATCATACGGGGGAAAAAGTGCAAATATTTGAAAAATTAATAAATACAAGTAGTAAAACATATACAGGCATTAAAGTCAAATAAATAATTTTATAAGATTTGTGCTTGTAATTTTACTTTGGCTGTGTTTTATTTATATAGTGCTGCGCAATAAACTTTGTATGAAAATGACATCTATACAGGACAACGAAGTTCTGGATAAATTACCGCAGGCTTATACAGAACATCTGTTGTCAGGATTGCCATGGTATGTTTTTCACAAATAAGCGTGGCCACTTGCAGAAATACCTCTATTGTGAATGACCAAATAAAATTAAAACCAATTATTTATAAAATTTGGTGCTCGAATCTTATTAAATTTAATTTGACTTCTATGCTCACACATGTCTTGCATAGTTATACCCTACACCACTACTTAGTACAGGGTATTGTAACTTAGTGCATTTGTTTGTAACACCCAGAAGAAAGATATATCCATTGATGAGTATACCGATTGACTCAGAATCACTTTCTGATTCGATTTAGCTTTGTCCGTGTGTCTGTCTACGCATTTATTGACCAATCTTGACTACATTTTGTACAGCGTTTTCCCCAACGACTACCACAATATTTAAGAAGTTTACTCGAAATCGGTTTTGATGTAGATATACCTCCCATATATATATATGTTCGTCAGATTTGGACTAATATTGCAATAAAGCGCTCATTTGTTAACCAATTCTCTCAAAATTTGGCAGTAAGGATTATCTTATAACTTTCGTCATTACTGTTACGATTTTATAGAAGTCGGTTCAGATTTATATATAGCTGCCATATATGTATTTCACCCGATTTTCACTTCCAGCGTCACTGCAAGCGCATTTATTGACTAATATGGCAAAATTGTGCACAACTCTTTCCTCGTTGTATACCACAATATCTAAGAAGTTTGTTCAAAATCGGTTCAGATTTAGTTGTAGCTCACATATATATGTATGTTCGTTAGATTTTGGTTAATTTGCTATAATGTTGTCATTTGTCAAACGTATTTATTGCAGTTTGAACATATTTTCTCGAAATTTGATACGAATTGTTTAATAGCCCATCTGAAAACATCCGCAGAGGTCCATCAAAATTGGTTCAGAATTAGATACAGCTCCCACTTTTTACCTAAAGTTTAGGTGTATTATAAAGTCGGCATCGCCCGGCTTTTTCCTTTTCTTACTTGATTATTTATAAATTTAACAACTATTTCCCCTTTTTTTCCTCGTATTGTTCTGACAGTTTGACGAAAGGTGTTACCAACTCATGGTAAACAAACAAATTTGCACTTGAAAATTTTTTTGCGTTTTTATTTTGTCCTTCACGGCTTAACTATCCAGTACAGTTGAAACTCGATTATCCGGGCCTCTACTAACCGGTTACCCTTGGTAACCGGCATGCTGTGCTTTTGGTTTTGTACCTCTATTAAGCGTAGTTTACCTTTATTATCCGTGCTTCAAAAATGCTCCCTTTATTAACCGTACTTTCCTCTGTTATCCGCGCACCGCTCATATTTTTTTATGTAAAGGGTGATTTTTTTGAGGTTAGGATTTTCATGCATTAGTATTTGACAGATCACGTGGGATTTCAGACATGGTGTCAAAGAGAAAGATGCTCAGTATGCTTTGACATTTCATCATGAATAGACTTACTAACGAGCAACGCTTGCAAATCATTGAATTTTATTACCAAAATCAGTGTTCGGTTCGAAATGTGTTCAAATTTTGACAAATTTTGTTCAGCGATGAGGCTCATTTCTGGTTGAATGGCTACGTAAATAAGCAAAATTGCCGCATTTGGAGTGAAGAGCAACCAGAAGCCGTTCAAGAACTGCCCATGCATCCCGAAAAATGCACTGTTTGGTGTGGTTTGTACGCTGGTGGATTCATTGGACCGTATTTTTTCAAAGATGCTGTTGGACGCAACGTTACGGTGAATGAACACATTTCGAACCGAACACTGATTTTGGTAATAAAATTCAATGATTTGCAAGCGTTGCTCGTTAGTAAGTCTATTCATGATGAAATGTCAAAGCATACTGAGCATCTTCCTCTTTGACACCATGTCTGAAATCCCACGTGATCTGTCAAATACTAATGCATGAAAATCCTAACCTCAAAAAAATCACCCTTTACAATTCTGGGATTCCTTTTTTATTTTGAGCTAAATTAAATTATCAAATTATATTCAGTTTGTAATTGAAAGTTAATACAATAGTTCAAGTTGTTCGTTCGAAAAACTATAAAAGAAAGAGAACGTAACGTTCTTTCAATACAGGAAAAATTAGAACTGAATAAAGATCACGGTAAATACACATCTCCGTTGTTTTGCTATCAGAAAAATATGATGGGCAAACAAACTTTACGGGATTTAATACCAAAAAAGAAATTAATTTTCAAATACACCTATAGAAATACTAAAAAACATTTGCACCGAACGATTATTCGGCTCGCTCGAGGTTTAACTGTATTAGAATAAAACAGCAAATGTTTAGTTTTCAGCGCATAGATTCTTGCCCCATTTTGTCGCATTTAAAAAAAATATGGAAGCTAGGGCTTTATTATAGTATTTTTTACCCTTTTTTGCGATTTTTGTTGCTCTTTTTTGCTGATAAATAGTTGGCATCACTGAATGTGAGTGTCATATCCCTCTGAAACAGGGCTGGGAATGTGTAATTCTATACTGATGCCTTGAATGCAGGGTAAAAATATTTCTCACAGGTTCTAACTACTATTCCTACCATGGCCATTACAGGGATGATAAATGCAACGATCCTTGAAAGAAAAAATAACCCAAATTGTTCTAAGACGATAAAAAACATATTTTCCCCAAATTCTTGTTTAATAGAGTGTGGTTAACACTTTGTTTCCTTGTTTAAAATGATTCCTCCTTCTCTTTTTTTCTCTTAACCAAAATCACAATTAATTTTAAGCATTTCATTTAATTAAAACGCGAGCCAGACATTGTGATGTTTTATTTATATTTTGTTATGTGGTGGTATTGTTATATTTGTTGTTGTGTATTACCATGCTTGTTATTATTATTATTATTGTTAAAGTTATTATTATCATTATTTCATACATTTGTGTAGCAGGCAAATGACGTCAATAGTTGTTGTTGTTGATCTCTCATTATGTTGTCTGTTGGCTATTTGTTGTTTTTTTTTCTATTTACTGTGTTCTCAAACCAAAAACGAAGCAAACGCCAAACGTCAGTTAGCCCCGCCCGCACGCGCGGGCTTTACTTTACTCTATTCATTCATTCATTAATTCATTATTTATTTATTTTCTTAGCTAACGGCATATATCGTGCATAACATGACGCCGTTGTGCGCATGTGCACCGATTTCTGTCATGGTGAGGTAGTTGTAATGAGTGGTCTCAACCAAGCCTCACCACTTCCCTGTTCGATTCTCTCAGTTATTTGCTTGCAGCCAAAAACTAAGAAAAAAAAATACATAGGTACTCAGAAACCAGATATAAACTCAAGCGCAATAACAACAAAAATCATTATAACAATTGTTATACATTGCCAGTACCTACTATGAAAATAGAAAAAAAGAAAACATTAAATAAATATTCATAGTTTTGTCTTGTTGTTATTAAAATATGAAATAAATGAAAAAAAAAGTACGGTAATTAACAAAAACGACCCCATGAAATGTATACATAATACCCAAAGCAAAAGTAGGAAGGAGGTGAAATCATATGGCGGCACACCACCACCAACCACATTGTCGGCTGTTTGGTTCACACATAAAGCCACCAAAACTAAATTTTATTATTTCCATTGAAGTTCAACGAAGCTTAGCATTTCTGAACAAGTGAAAATTTATGGTTGAACATTATAAAGTTTCACCTGTAATAATCTAAACAAACGGAACACTACCATCATCTACTGTGGGTAAATGGGCCCATAACAAATGAAAAACAAATAGACGAGATGAGTATTATTGTAAAAGAGAAGAGAGTTCCAAAAATTGAAGTTAAACAAAAAAAAATATCTAATAATCAGGGGTGGGGAAAAAGGTAAGAAAATATCTTCTTTAAAGGTTAAGTTTTAGTTAGGTCTACACGGCAACTTCCTTTTAAATGCTAAGCTTCCTATTTGCCTGATATAAGCTGTGTTTTATTTTAGTACAATATATGTATTTTACGCCATAGTTTCCTTCACGGGAAAGGAAATGAAACATATTAAGAAAATGCATACGACGAAAACTGCAAGCCATTGAAAGCAGAATTCTGGTTGCGGCATGTTCCTAGATTATCTATGCACGATTTCGGTTTCGGCAGTCATAGCTTCCAACATGTGTATCTTTCCAACTTTTTTCCATTTCTTTTTGCTGTAAATTTATTTTTTTTTTAATTTTTTCGGCAGAGCTGCTTGCTTTGAAGAAAAATAAAATAATTACCGACACCTATAAGCTTGACATTGTAAAATTTTGAGAGCACAAAAATTTCTCTATCTCATCTATCTTCCTTGATGTTCTACATAAGCCTGCACTGGTAATTTATCCGTTGTTCTGGATAGATGTCATTTTCATACAAATTTTATTGCACTGCACTATATAGGTAGTACTAAAATAAAACACACCTTATATTTGCAAGCGCCACCAACCAGTCTATGTGCGAAGTTCAAATGCTTTATCTATAGGTATATAATTTATCTATGAAGTTCTACATAAGCCTGCTGGTAATTTATACAGAACTTCGTTGTCCTGGAAAGATGTAATTTTCATATAAATTTCATTGCATTGCACTATATAGGTATAAAACACAGCTACTGTAATATTACTCGATAACTTTAGCTTATAATGGAGCGACAATTCTCGAATATACCTAGCTAAAAAAACAAAATAATGCATTCAATTCCTTAAATGTATCACAAAAAGGGGGTTGTGTTGAATTTGGTGCATCGGATATGCACCCTCATAAGTATGACAAAAAAAGAATAACATCGAAACTAAATTTACTCTCTCTCTCGCTCTTTCACTGTCTTTTTCTCCCCGTCAGTCAATGTGCTTATAAGAGTTCTCAATAAAACCCGGTCATGGGAAAATAAGAATTTTTGGGTTATCTACCTATACACACTTACATATGTTTTTCTCAAATGTGGGATATTTTAATGAAATAAGGTTATAAATGAAAAATGTGTTTTTATAGTGTAAGAAAATGTGTCCAATATTAATTTTGGTAAAAAAGAAAGATAGAAAAAAGGATAGTAATGCTACTGTTACTATTATCTATTTGAAAAACGTCATTTAAGCCTATGAAAAACGAAAACATTCAATAAAACAAAAAGCAGGGTTGCCAAGTTTTTCAAATTAATTTTTTGCGAACAAACAGTCTCGGAATGTAAGAAAAGCCTTCTTTGGTACGATCCGCATCGTTTGGGGGCCTGGCCATAGCGGAGTAAGGCAAAATGAAAGGGCAAACGATTTAACCGTGAAGGCCAGAGATCTGGCCTCAGTAAACTTGGTAAATCTGAAGCCTTTCGGTGCGGCGCAGTCCGAATTAAGGGCGTGGACGAGGAACGGGCCGGTAGCACTGGAAAAATGAATAGGTCAGTAGGACGGCGAAAATCATATGAGGAAATTCGGATGGTGAGAAGAATAGGCTATTACAAAAAGAAAGTAAGAAGAAAGAATCAATATAGATTTTGGTATAGTCACGTAGGACTAGAATAGCATGTGTAGGGCATATGATGTTGAGACAAAGAGCCACCGGCACTTCACTGTCAGACAATGTCAGATTTTAATCTATTTACTAAGGGGCGTGGAATGGAGAAAAATTAAAGATGTTGTTAGTAGCACTGAAAACTTGTAAATTTTTTCGAGGTTACTTTTTAGTATTTAGAGCACAGAACAAGCCGATCGCTGGCTTGATTGTATCGATGTTGTCCATAGTGGCATGGGTGATTCATTTTCAATTCATTTCAATCAAATGTCAATTTATTACCTTTTTACATACATTCTTTGTTTACTTTTTCTCCTATTTGATGACTCTTTCAAATCGGTAGATTTGACATCATTAATGATGGTCATGGGGCCTATTCACTTTATGTTTCGCAAGTGACCTAACCTTCTATTAGTGAATCCTGGTCGCCATCTTGTAATCTACACAACTATTTTTCAGTGGCAGCATAAATGTCTTGGCTGCAAACGAAAATTTCGCTAGAGGTGCATAGCCAACCTAAGACCTTAACAAAGTTTAAGGCCATTTTAGTTTTCTTCTGAAGAATAATTGAAAGGTAATTGAATTGAATCTGTTAATGGTCTAAAATATTAAATTTTTTTAGAAAATGGACAATTTTTGTTGGTAAGTTTGCAGATTAGGTGGAGTATATGATGGTTTTTTCCTCTCCCTGATATCACTCCAGAACCACAAATATGTCTTCCAGACTTCTCTACGTTTTGCGAAACGTCGAAAGCGCATCTGCTTCAACCTAGGCAAAATTGGATTCAAATGCAAGATTTTTAAAAGGAGAGGAAAAATATTTAATATTTCGTGTGCACATTTAGGCCAATCAGGACAAATAGGTAATGAGGGGTAGAGAATTTGAGATTCCTGTTTGTTAAAATTTTCTGGAGATCAGAAACATCATGCAAGGTTGAAACTATGTTTGTGGGAAACTTTTAACCCCTTATGCCCCCAACGAGAGGGCATATAGCCTAAACGGATAATAAATGGCAAATGACAGATGAATGGATCAATCGATTTTTAAGCGTCACTGGCTTGAATCGGTTGCAATAAAACTCTTCATCCGATTTGTTATTTGATCCCCTGAAAACACCGATTTGGCTAAATTTTTTCATCAATGATATTTTTCAAAACCAACAACAAGTTTAGTCCAAATCAGTACAGAATCTGATATATATATAAATATATACATACATTTTATTGGTCCGAAACAATTCTCAGCCATATAAAGCTATATTTCTTCTATTCTACATGCGAATCTGCCTGTCCTTTATAAGGCGGAAAACCGTGTCAATCCTACCGAAAGACAAACGGCAAATTAGTCTCTCGTCCCAATTAGTTTCTCACCTTGTTGAGAGCCCAGAGAGACCATTGAACACGTTTATCTGAAACTTACTGCCTAGAAAACGAATTTTGTTTTTTCTTTTTGTCACTCGATTAATTCACCAATTCACTTTAAAACAGCTGTTTTCCCTTTATAAAATCAGCTGTTTTCAATAAATTGGCGAACGACTAGTAAGGACATTAATCGACTTTTTGTAGCTCTTAGTAATCAATGGCATTCTCAGACCACTTGATGAGGAGACGAGTGTATGGACTTACAAATAGAATACTTCGGGATACGATTTAGAGGCAGGAGCCACCGCCCGGTGGGATTTTCACGATATAAGTGGACAGTCAGGTGGCAATGAAGAATAAAGAACTCGGGTATGTAAAATTGAGACTGCAAGGAAAGGCGCAAGAAGCATCACTGGATAAGTAGTGGCGGGAAATGGGGATGCTGACGAACAAATCAAGAACATGTTGCTGATAAGTTTTGGCACTGTGAGACCTGCTAGATGATGATAAATTCTGATGTTATGAGTTTCAGGCATGACAACCCCACTGTGAAAGTGTTTCTCTATAAAAAAAAGGGTATTTAACTTGGAGAAAAGAAGGCATGACCTGGCTATTGATAGTTGTTTTAACTGGTCATTGCAGGTGGTTTACATTGGCGTTACAATTATTGCAATGAAGTTTTGCACAGATACTTCTTAAGGTAGATAGTTGGGCATATTCATTTGCATATTCGTAATTTGCTCGACAATACCTTTCATTTTATACCTTTATGGCCTAGGTTGGACCACTTGCCCGCTGAGGGGGATTTTTGGACCCTAGGGGGCCTTTACCCCAAACGAATTCGGATTCGGATTTTTTTATTTTTCTTTAATTTTTAAGTATTTTGCCACTGTCAAGAATTACACAATCAAATACCTAAGGCAAGCCTTCATAATATTTTAATCTTGGCAACCCTGTAAGGAGCAAACCAATAGGAAACAAAACATATGGGGTGAGAGCAGCAAGAAACAATTCTGCTGTCGAACAATAAAAAAAACATACAACGTAATAAATACACAACAGCAACAACAATAAAAGCCGTAAGAAAAAAGAACTGCAAAAACAAACGTCGTTATGTTGGGTGTCAGTTGTAGATGAGAAACAAACGTAGTCGCTGCGTCGTTGTTTAACGTTTTTTTTTGTTTGTGGGTTGAACACTCGTCGTCATAGTTGCTGTTTCTCAGCATATAGTGTTATTTTTGTTTTTTTTCTGATGAATGTTTTAAATGTACGTAGTGATTGTTGTTGTTGTTTTTCTCATGCATGAGCCCTGCCTGCTGCTGCTTAGCTTATTTTAATTCGTCGCCGTATGCAAACAACAATAGGGATTGTTTGGTTTCGTCTTTTTTTGGATGAATCTCTTTTTCATTTCGTTCATTTAAATGCAAAATTATTCTACATCTTTTAAAGTGGGGTTCAACACAATAAAAAAAAAATCGATTGACACCACCTGGGGACCTGGGGGTTTGCTTGGTATAAAAATTTCTTTTCTTTTAATTCAAATGTTTAGTTTTAATATTATACAAAAATTTGTGATATTTTTTATAATGAGAAAACCACAAAAATTTGAAAATGAAAGTATGGGGAGATTATTGCAAAATAAAAAAATTATGTGTTTGCGTGTTAGCTGCTTCATTTTTTTCTATCAAAAGGGAGCTGAAGCCAAAACTCAACCAACCATTGAGAAAATTAAATCATAAACTTACCCAATTGATGGTTTTGTTTTATTTGATAGGTTGGCCTATTATTTTGCTGAACATCTGGGTCGGCTGTCTACTTTTCGTTGTTATTGGTGATTGATTTTTTCTTTCTTCACTATTTTTTTCTTTTTTTGGGTAATAATAGTCATCAAAGATTTTCGAACTCTCGCAATAATAAGCGTTAATTAAGCTTTTCTAAGCTTTAATGATACTTCTTGCTTGGCCTTTCTATGAACTAAATTCTTTTTAGGGAAATAAACACAAAAACAATTTTAACAACTTTCTTGACTAATAATATGTAGATATTTTATGTAATTATGGTTTCTTTCACAATTGGACACCGTTAAGCTGAAATGCAAAATCCAATTGACATTTGACTTTTCTCCTTATGACACTTGCATCTCGATTTGCCAGACTTTTCCCTCTTGTATGCCGCACAAAAACACACACGCACACACAAACACGTGAAAATATATTTCCGGAGAAAATAACGTTAGTTTAGCTGCTCTCTCTTTCTCTATCTCACATTAATTTCTTGTTTTAATTAAATTATACGTTATGTTAAACTAAAACAATAAAAAAAAAAACCAAAAGCGACGAATCGACTTGGGGGAAAACAAAGAGGAAAAACTAATAATTACCCACATTAGAAACCGTTGCAGCATACTACAATCATGGTCTTCATATTACTGTTGTTTTCTTTTCTCTTTTTTCGTACACTTCCATCGGTGGTTGCAAATGCCAAATTAGTTTGGAAATTGCATTAACAGCTCTTCAAATTTCCATTTGTTTTCCATAACCATTAGTAATTGCAATATTTTTTTTACCATAATTGCATTTTTCACTCAGATTAACGCTCTTACTTGATTTTTAACAACATTCACTCACACCAATTTGATATAATAAAACTTTTCTTTTCTAATGATTTTTCACCAATTGTTTTTCCCACCGCAAACGCGTCCGAATATCGTTTTTCTTTCCCAATCGTATACACACGCACACACACACTCGCCGTTTTGTATTTTTTATGCATCTGGCTACGGCTGCTGCTGCAACATTTGCATTAACAATTTTTTATTTTTTCTTGCATTTAGTATATAACTCTGCAATTTATTCTTTAAACTCTTGCATGCCTTTAATTAGTTTCAATTGTTTTTAATTAATGTTTAATTAAAAAACAACAACGAACACTACGGATCTTGTGCGGCTGTTTGCTTTGGTTGCTGACAACGATTTATTTGTCGACCAGCTCGTTTGGTTGTTTGGGGGCTATTTTACGCAAAGAGCGCTCTTTGGTTTTACGCTGCTGGCATCCAATATTTACGAAGGACATGGAAAAGAATGAACGTTGTCTCCAAGAATGGTAGAATGAAGGAATGGCCGTTACTCTCTCTCTCTGCCTTAAAACGTTATCGATATCAATATTTGTTTGATATCGAATATGTTAATATCGTCGTAACATTTAAATTCAGGTTGAAATATCCTTGATTTGCTCCGCGTCTGTTGTTTTACTATGCTATGCATATGCAGTATAACGAAAGTAGCGTTATGTTATGATGAAGTATGATGGAGGTCAATTCGATGATGGTCTTCTGGTCGATTTTGAAATTTACTTATCGATTAGCAACTCACAGCAGCTCAACGTTTGAAATATATCGATAATTTAATTGGATAGATATAGACCCAGTAGCCACAACATTTTGTAATATGACATGTAGAAAAAAATCGAAAATTTGAGATAAATTAGAATTTTTCTACAAAGTTAAAGAATTTTTAACGTTGACGACGGAAATCGAGCATCATTCTGTGTTGCCGTACATGAAGTAGTGTTTTAAGACGTCAAAGTTATATATTGTTCAAGTTTTGTTCGTTGCTTTTGTGAGATTTGTTTGCAGAGTTGCATTCCCAACGCGACACTCAACAACAAAAATTATTCTGTTTAGGTTTTAAGCCTCGTTTACACTTCTCATTAAATCCGGATTTAAGGCTTTCGTCAGCTGATTTCATAAAGGTAAAACAGATGATTGAACCATTAAATCCGGATTTAAAGGGAAAACAAATGAACGAGCCATCAAATACGGATTTAAAGTGCAGTGTAAACGAGAATCAAGTTATAGGAGAGTTATAGGAGAGTTGGATCAACATACCGACCAATCTTGATGTGTTTTGAAGTGAGTGTTGAGTGCGTAACAAACAAATATGGAACCCAAGTGGACTGAAGAAAGGTCCTCATCGTTGAGATCTACCACCTGTCAATCATTTTAAGCTCCAGAATGGCGAAGGGTTTGTGGGCCTGAAAGTAATCAAGGCCCTCAATTAGGTGTTCACTCATAATCGTATGTTTCCCACTTACACAAAAGGTGTTCCTTGCACCAAAAAAATCTGAAGAAGATTGTCTTTCTCTGTGGACAGCGCGATGTCAAAAGTCTGACCAATGAGGACACTCTCAGGCCCAGTATAAGTACAGTCCTATTCAGTGAACAACTCAGCCTCACGGCTTGGCCAACCTGCTACCTACGCCATCTGTCGCAGCTCCTTTCAAGCGATCATCGTAAAAAGCCTATACCATACGAAAAACCTCTACCAATAGAACAATCAATACTTATTAGCGATTCATTTGTGTGCAAATCGTCTGTCTCCCCTTTGCTCCCTCCCCCAATCCCAACCACCTCTTCATGATCTATAACCCATCAAAGGCCTTAGGACTTTCCTATGACTAGTGTGTTCTTTGTGTAACTGCTTCACAGAGGCAGACTCTTTCCGGTAGGCAATGACCAGGAGTTGTCGGAGACGGTTGATCTCCTTTTGTATTACAGTCGCGCAAATGCGAGAAGAAGATACAAGGTATTGGGCGAACACTTCTTTATCGTCCCTGGGACTTTAGCCTCTTGTTATTTTGGAGTTCCTGATATGTAAGAGTTTGCCCCTTGTTTTGGGCATCAGTATTAATGCTAGATGTCCTTTTTAAGTAGAGATATAGTCGGCTTTAATAGAAACAAAATCTACATGCTAATGCCTACAGCATAGATCTTTCAACTAGCAAAGACATCCAATATGTAAAGATACAGTGTTTCAATTGCGCCTTCTGGACGCCAGATGTCGTTGGTGAAATTACCCAATCTTTTGCTAATATTTTAGTTGCAAATAGTGGTCAACAGATGTCGTTGTTCAAAATGGACCCAACTTTTTTTAGAGATTTTTCTAAAATTGGATATTTTAACTGTGCTTGGCCCTCAGGCTAGCAGCTAGCAGTAAAATACTGCAACTATCGCAGCAAAACTGCACATAAGTACCTAGATATGGTAATACCCTCACAACAGTATATACCTTCAGAGTTGAAGTGTTTCACAGCATTCAGCTTTTGTTTTGTCCTAATTATTTGGTGCAAATCACGATTAATAGTTTCTTATTATCTCTTAAAGCATGTTATCGATAACTTACCACTACAACTTTGCGCTGATATTTTATCCAGAATATTTGACTCGCACTGGATATGACTAAAATAAAACGCAGCACATGTTAGGTGACTTTGAGTTAGAGCTATTTGTAACCAGCTGGCTACCAACAATGTAAATGTATGGAATCGGTCCTAAACTGCACTTGGGTCAGAATGATCTATGTAGCAGTCAAATCTAGTTATAGTTCTCGACAGTATTCGAACCCATACCTTCATTGTCATAGGTGAGCATTCTAACTATCTCTTCCTCTACAGAAGCGACATTTCAACATTTGGTTTTCCTACCTTTACAAGGCTATTCGACTATTCAAAAGACGATTCGATTCCCCCAAAAGTCGATTGCGACTTTTCGATTTTTTACACAGAAAGTCGATTAATCGATTAGTCGAAATTCGACTTTCAGATTGGTAGACGAGAAAAAAAAATTTTATTTTGGTTAGCATAAAAAAAGTTCCAATGGTCAAGCAAATACAAAGAATATAAACAAACGCCAAACAGAACAAATGCAAAAGAACTAAATAAAAAACGAACAAGAAAATTATGAAATAACTGAACGAGTTGAAAGATTTGTGGTTAACACCAACACACAAAGGCGTTTGTGCACACTTGAGCTGGTGCTAGTTGAAGTGAATAAGAAAATATAACAGAAAAAAAATATATACATATGTGTTGTGACGTCGCGCTTAGTTTTCTTAGCGGGAACAAAAGTGTAATTATTGAAGAAATTGTACATTGAAGATGGCATAGACCTCCCCGGTTGGCCGGTGTGCTAAGTGACAATTGAAGACTTTTTTCCGTGTTCCCAGCCATCCAATAGAGGACTTCGTAAATTAAACCAGTTCATTGAGAAAAAAAGGAGTCCCCATTGTTGGTGAACTTCCAGTTTATCGCCATTGGACGTGGTCTGTACTAAGCATCGCGGCGGTGCCATGGAAAGCATCTGCAGATTATGTTTCCAACCGGCAGCGGTAAGTTTTTCTAATGTTTTCTTTTATCTATAAGATATTTGAGCGCTCGCGGCTTCCCCTTGCTGGCGTTGTTGAAGCGAGCTCCCCCGTCTTGATGGTTCGTTCAACCGTTTGGGTTAGGTTAAAATAACAATTTGCGCGCGTCTTTTATTGCCTTTGCAAAAATGTGTGTATTTTGTTGTTTTTATTGATTTTCTTTCTTAGCGCCTTCTTATGTGTTGTTCGTCGGTTCTCCACCTTCTTCTGGTAGTTTTAAAATGCCACCAAGAAAGATTGTCTCTCGTCTTGGTGGTAGGTACATCGATGGGATTTGGGTGGTGTGGCTTTGAAACTTAGAAAACTTTTCTAAGTATAGTTTTTGTTGTATCATATTTATATACATATATATGGAGACGACGCCTCGACTCACATCCGGAGGCGCCCCATCAACCGAATAGCAACAATACAAACACCCCCAAAAAAGGGGCGGGGATGTTACAAAACTCAAAACTAACTAAAACTCTACTACAAACTAGCATCCATACAACAATAAAATATTCTGCCTCAGTTGATGGAGACGACGTCAATGCTGTTGCTGTCGCCTTCGCTGCTTAGCTGCGATGCTTAGAAAAAGGCTTAAAATTTTACACAACAACAATTGTCCAAACTCCACATACATTATTTTACTTTTGGGCGCGTATTTAGTTTTCTAAAATAAACCCACACTACCTACAATTCCAGCACACAGTGTCTCTCTGAATATTTGAAAATTTCTTGCTGCTCTTTGTGTTTTTGGGCTCTCTGACTTTTTGGTGGAGAAATGCATTTGGCAGCTAACGCTGACTGCGACGTCGTCAACATCGACGTCGTTGCCTTTAATTTACTGCCAAATACATGGGAAACATAACAAATAAAATAATTTCAGAGAGTTTTCGATTTTCGTGAGAGCAAAGCAAAGGCAGGAGTAATCATTTTTATGTACAATTGGATGTGGCTGTGTATGTGTTTGGTAATGCGTTTGTTACAACAAAGTTGTATTTTAGTTCTGCTGCTATTTGAATGCCCATATTGCTGTTGTTGTTATGCATTTTTATTATTGCTGTTGCTGCCGCTGCTCTACTGCTGTTGCTTCCTAATTCAACTAACTTGGCGAATGTCAAATAATTTATTTCTTATTGTATGGGTGGTTGGGGGTGCTCTATGAAGGGAGTATGTGCAAATTTACAAAAGGGTTGGCCACATCAAATAGTAATGCCCATCTTTGGGGTTTTTCGGGTAAATAAGCGTTTTTGTTGTCAAAGTGTTGCGTTTTTTTTTCCATAAAGCGGAAGGAAAAGTAATTTGGAGGCCTTTTTTATAAATCTCAGGAATACTGGTCTGGGAAGGTATAGACTAGAAGTGAAGGCCCAGTTATCTTGAAGCTTGTAATAATAATAATTTTCTTGTATTTGTTGAGAAGCTTTTTGATTGCCTGCATGTCTGATGAGAAAAAAGAAATTGATGAAGGTCATACTAAGCATTATCGTATATGTTGCAATCGGATTTATATGTTGCCCTAGCCTTACCTATTCTTATTTTATGGTCTGTGAAGTGTTTGGGGGCAGGTTACGAAAGCTAAACATGTCCTTAGTTCGGCCAAATAGCTGTTTATATCGTTCATCGTCTTTGGGACATTTGCTCTGTTGGTGATGCCAGAGAAATCTTAACCATATGAGATGACTTTTAGATTAGTGTGTGTAGTGGGGCCTCAGGTTAGGTGATAAAACTGCCGCAAATAAATGAAAAAACACCCCACACCATAAGGCCCCAAAATTTAAGCCTTTATTTCATATTCAAAATTAGGGGTTTTAACTTAAATTAAATTAGGCCCTAATTTTAAAATTTAAATGAAGCCCATAAATGAAATAAAGCCTCCATATCCTTGTTTTTGGTGCCATATATAAAATGTTGGGACCTTTTTTCATTTTCCGTTTGGGACTTTGTTGCGTTGGTGTCTTATTTCATACCGCCATGGCGATCTAGTTTATGTGCCCTTTAAGGTGTCTTAGGTCAATATTCCTTAATATGTTGTAAACGGAATAAAGAAGCCCTATGGTGAGGGCTATGAAAAGTGACAAGGGACATTTATTACACAATCTAATGCTTCTGTAGACAGAGGGCATCGTCTATTCTGCATAAAACAAAATTTGTAGCGTAATCGTGGATTCGAACCTTATCAGAGGCTTTGGAGTGTTGCTTCCCCTTCAAAAGTAATTTCGATCAAGTTTATGTGTATAGCGTAATCGGTAGCGTACTCGGCTTTCCAGTACAGTATCACAGCGATGTAAAAGTGATTTTCTTAATATTGCCTTTGGGAGCATTCCTTTTTTGTAGTTCCACCCATTCAGAATCGTCCCCATTTTCCGCTGTGGTCGGACTATCTTGATATACTCGGACAGTAATGCGGATATGAAGTCTCCGGCGTAGGACCTTGTAAAGTCCAGAGTAGGTACGAAATGCGAAGAGTATCTTCGAGCCGCCAAGATGGGACCATTGAAAATATTTGACTATGCTACTGAAGCAGCGCATCCAGCCTGTGCGAACGACTTGGTAGGATAGACGCTTTCTATGATGATAAAAGCGTTACAATCCCATGGCGGCCGGATTGACCCTATGGAGTTCTCCGTCGGCAAGGGCTGCCGCACCAGTGTACAACACACTGCTACAATAACAGCAACAACCAAAGCGTTAGGTGATGCTATGAGCTGTGGAGTGGACAGGGCACTGCGGCCTAGCTTTTTACGCAGCAGGGTCCCACTTATCTTGCGGTGAGAAAGCTTATCTTGGACTACGGATAGGTCACTTAACTGGTATTTGCAATGTGAAGTCTTTGGCTCATTTGAACACAGTGACTGGGTTTGTAGGGATATAGAGGAGGTTGCCGGAAGACGGCACAGTATTATGGGTGAACGCTTTTCTCTGTATAAGGATTCTCTTTCTTTTTCGGGGTTACTTTTGAGTTTTTAGAGCGCACAATAAGCCGATTACTGGCTTAGGTGTATGTCCATAGTGGCATTGGGCGGATTAATATCTGCAGCCTCTTTTCAACCTAAAGCCTAGCCCAAGGATTCTCTTCAGGCATACAAGTCCTGATGGCGTTTAATGCAGGCAACTGCCGTGTTGGCTCAATCCTGCAGGGTAAGAAACCTGTAACTCTGTATAAATACAATACGTCTACCAACGCTGCCATACATAGCCTAGGCTATGCATGAGTACCAATTAGAGTCAATCCCATGGCAGCCGGTTGTTCGTACCGGATTGACCCGATGGATTTCTTCATCGACAAGGGCTGCCGTCTCAGTGTACAACACTGCTAGAACAACAACAACCAATTCGAGTTCACGACGTGTTCTCCCCCTTGGTTAAGAGTGGACTGGGCCACCGGTTGCAACTCCAAATCAAGCTTGCGCTCTTCCCGCGATTTGGGTCCAAACCACAGCCAGGCCCCATTTGGGCCTTATCACAGTCGGGCTGGGATCGAAATCGTAGGGGCACCCGACTCCCGTGGTACCAGCTTAAGGACTCCGGTCAGACTTCGTAGTCGAAGCTACTACCAGTTAAACCCCAAAAGGTTCCGCGCCTGAAGAGAAAACAGCCAAAGCCATTTCCCCGACCCCCAAAACCCCCATCACCCCCAAGATCAAATATGGTCGCCAAAAAAGCGAACTAAAACCCAATACAAATCCAAAACGGACAAAATACCCAGCGCGGTATGGACAACTCCCCTTACGGATATAACGGGCAAAAACAGATGGTAAAGAGCAGACACTTCCCACTACGGACAGTGGGACGGACAAACATCAAGAGCCAAACCATCACCGCTTACCTAACATCTTTCTTCTATCAAAGTCCGCCCTCGCCAAGATGGTCAACCACGCAAACATCCCAGAGTCCAACAAGGCCCTGCTCAAATCCCACACCCCCTCTCCATAGGATATACCCATAGCGCCTAAGTCCGTGAGGTCCGAATAGTTCGGGCACTCAGTCAGTAAGTGCATTACATTCTTCAGGCATACAGTCCATGCGTCATTCTGGACTGATTGATCGGGACAATATGAAAGTTTAGCATCTTTAGAGCCGTCCACATCCCGTATTGCGTATTTGTTTAGTGTTCATCATGGGATGGGGGCATACTAATCACGGTAGCGGTCGAACGCGTAAAGCTAGCCGCTTGAAACTTTACATAGATACCTAATATTGATGTAGGTCGTTGGGAATTGCTAATCGGTCATATCGGTTCAGATTTATAGTCCGATCTCCCGATTTGACTATTTCAGCCCGCGAAAGCCGCAATTTTAGCGGTCCCTCAGCCCCAAAAACACAAACCAACAGCACACTTTTACCGCTTTTGGTAATATAGGTATGCAATGAAAGTTATTTAAAAGTAGAGTACAAATCTGACATAAAAATTTATTCCTGGGGTTTGACGGGCCAAATCGCCACAGTAGGACATATTTATCGATTGGGACAATATGGATATCAAATGATAGGTATTTAAAAGTAGAGTTAAAAGCTGTTATAAAAATTTATTCCTTGGTGTCTGAGGCGCGCCCCATCCCCCAAAAGCCCTCAATAGAACATATTTACCGATTGGGACATATGTAGATCAAATAATAGGTTCTTAAATGTAGAGTAAAAAGGTGACATAGAAATTGTTTCCTTAGTTTTTTCCTTCCAACCGGCCATATTTGCATACTATGGCTACAAATAATTGGTATTTGATAGTAGAAAACGAATTTGATATCCGATTTTGAGGTCATGTGTTCGGGGGTCGTCCCACCCCATAAACTCCCCTTAAAATAAAAGAAATTTTAGACGCTCCACCCCTCAAACTGGACATATTTGTTGATAATGGCATAAAGGGGCTCGAATCTTATATCTGTTTTATGGCCAAGTGTTTCAGGGACGCCTCACCTCATAAACACCCTTTAAACTAACATGAAAATATGAGGCTTAAATGAAAACAATTTGAGACTAAAGCACGAAACTGCTATATGGGGTCCACCTCACTCCCAAAAATACCCCAATACCGGACATATTTACCGACCATAGTAGCAATATAAGGCTCAAATGAAAGGTATTCGGGAGTAGAGCACGAATATGTCATCAACATTGAAGCGAAATATCTAAAAGGCGATACCAGCACCCCCAAACAGAACTTATTTCCAGACCGTGCCAGTATAGGGCTCAAATAAAATAAGTGAATGAAAGAAGGCGCAGCGGAGCGGACCCTGTCCAGCTAGTATATTATTGGGTTGCCCAAAAAGTAATTGCGGATTTTTTAAAAGAAAGTAAATGCATTTTTAATAAAACTTAGAATGAACTTTAATTAAATTTTACTTTTTTTACACTTTTTTCTAAAGCAAGCTAAAAGTAACAGCTGATAACTGAAAGAAGAAAGAATGCAATTACAGAGTCACAAGCTGTGAAAAATTTTGTCAACGCCGACTATATGAAAAATCCGCAATTACTTTTTGGGCAACCCAATATAATTATGATTTATTGTAATTTTAGAACGCTATGTCTAAGGATCTGTTCATCAGTCAATTCAGCAAAGCCAACATAACGTCTTACGCCACGTTTGTCTTCGTTTTTTTTTTTGTTTTGTCTGTTTTTTCTCATAGTTCTTTTTGTAGTCTATGCGTTCAAGATCAGTTATTTTTGGCTGGCGTAATTATCCACAGGGATAATTACCAAGCCAATGACTTTCATTTTTGCTTGCAAGAAAATCTTTAATAATAAAGTTTGAAGAATTAAGCCTTCCCTTCTAATAAAATGACTAAATATAAAGAAAAAGTTCTTTCAACCATTTCCCTTAACCCATCATATGCCCACGAAACATGCTTCTCACTTAAACTGAGCTAGATTTGGTTATTATATCCTCCACCATAGGATGGGGGTATACTAATTTCGTCATTCTGTTTGTATTTTCTCGAAACATTCATCTCAGACGCCATAAAGTATATATAGATCGTCATGACATTTTATGTCGATCTAGCCATGTCCCTTCGGCCGTCTGTCTGTCTGTCTGCCCGTCCGTTCGTCTGTCCGTCCGTCCGTCCATCTGTCGGTCGAATGCCCGCTAACTTTCGAAGAAGTAAAGCTAGCCGTTTGAAATTTTGCACAAATACTTCGTATAGATGTAGGTCGGTTGGGATTTTAAATGGACCATATCGGTCCATATTTTGATATAGCTGCCATATAAACCGATCTTAGATCTTGACTTCTTGAGTCACTACAGGGCGCAATTTTTATCCGATTTGGGTGAAATTTTGGACGACGTGTCTCGTTATGACTTTCAACAACTGTGCTAAGTATAGCTGAAATCGGTCCATAACCTGATATAGCTGTCATATAAACTGGTCTGGGGTCTTGACTTCTTGAGTCACTACACCGCGCAATTTTTATCCGATTTGGCTGAAATTTTGCACGACGTGTCTCGTCATGACTTTCAACAACTGTGCCAAGGATGGTTCAAATCGGTTCATAACCTGATATAGCTGCCATATAAACCGATCTTGAATCTTGACTTTTGAGTTACTAGAGGACGCAATTCTTATCCGATTTAGCTGACATTGTGCATGAGGTTTTTTGTTATGATTTCCAACAACTGTGCAAAGTATGAGTGAAATCGGTGCATAACCTGATATAGCTGTGTCATATAAATCGATCTAGGGTCTTGACTACTTGAGCCTTTAGAGGGCGCAAATCGTATTTGATTTCGCTGAAATTTAGCATGACGTGTTTCGTTGTGAATTTCAACAACTGTGCAAAGTATGGTTCAAATCGGTCCATAACCTGATATAGCTGCCTTATAAACCGATCTGGGATCTTGACTTCTTGAGCCTCTATAGGGCGCAATTATTATCTGATTTGAGTGAACTGGTTCGTACAACGGCTTCTCCCCTGACATTGAACATGCGTGTCAAATATGGTCTGAATCGGTCCACAGCCTAATACAGCTCCCCTATAAAACGATCTTCCTATTTTACTTTATGAAACCCTAAAGGGCGTAATTCTTATTCGATTTGGCTGAAATTTTACACAATGACTTCTAATATGGTCTCCAACATTCATTTCATTAGCAAAGCAATTCTTTTCTATTATTCTTTTCTTTCCTTTGTTTGCCTAAAGAGAGACACCGGGAAAAGAATTCGACAAATGCGTTCCATGTTGGAGGGTATATAAGATTCGGCCCGGCCGAACCTAGCACCCTTTTGCTTGTTTTTCTATTCATTGGTCGTTAGTAAGAACCTTTTTACATTAAAGTTCTATACCTATTGCTTGTCAAGGTTTTTTGCCTTTTAGCCACTGTAAGGGTTATCCCTTTCGACTGCATTTTCAAAATATGTGGGTACATGTAGTTTTTAGAGAAAACATTTTTATTCTCTAGCATTTGGCGATTTCTGAGTACTTTTTATGGGTCACACACACAGTGTAAAACTTGACCATTTGCAATGGACAAATCTCTTGCTCTCTGACTTTGGCTCTCTCGCGCTAAAAAACACATGCATTGCAAAAGAAACCCCATTGAGAAGCAGCATTTGACAGACCGGTAGGTAGGCAGCTGGCAGAGTCCTTTCCATGTTTTTGCAGTGAGTGTTTTGGTATTTTGTGCTCTTTGTGTTTAGCATGAAACGCTCTTTTTTAGGTCTGTTTTTTAGGGGTTAGTTTATGCTGTGTTGCATATGACCCCCCTTGAAACCAAAAACATAATGAAATTCACTGAACAAGATGATGACAAAGAGAGTTGCTTGAATGCTGATAATGATGATGTTACAGCCTTACCTTCTATTAAAAGAAAGTTGAGTGTCGCATGTGCTTATTGTTTGTATTTTTATGTGATTTCTCACACATACCATGACATCACAGAACACAGCACATGTATAGACAACCAAAGAGCACCAGCAGCTGCTACTACTGCTATTGCTACTCACTCATATAGAGCTGCTGTTTTTTAGCATGGGTGAGAGCCTCTTTGTGCCTCTGTGAATTTCATTGCAATGCAATAGCGAACAAGTGTTTTGTCTTTGCAAATAAATCAACTTAATTTTTGGGTAAAAAATCTGGCAAAACAATGTGTGTGAGTAAAAGTTCATAATCAAAACAAAAACCGAAAGAAAAAACGACAACAACAAGGACGATGAGGACAACACTAAAAAACGGAAGCTGGAGGCTGACAAAAGGTTCTATGTACGTATGGGAGTCCCCAGAGCACTGAGCAAAAAACAACTGGAAAGAAAAAAAAAAACAAAAACGAAAACACATGCATGCATATGCGTTGGTGTGTTTATCAAAAGCCCGGCTGCTGCTGCATGCATGCATGTGTTTCAAAGGTAGTTACTCTGAGTAGGTATTCAATAGTTGTAGTTGTAGCGTAGTAAAGCAGCGTAGTAAAATAAAGCAAGCAAGCAACTAAGCAATAGAACAGGATTAAAAGGAATTTTGCT
Organism: Stomoxys calcitrans; assembly: GCF_963082655.1. Taxonomy (NCBI): domain Eukaryota; kingdom Metazoa; phylum Arthropoda; class Insecta; order Diptera; family Muscidae; genus Stomoxys; species Stomoxys calcitrans. The sequence goes on along the minus strand of NC_081555.1, from coordinate 28,266,239 downwards.
AAAAAATGAATTCAAATAACAACAACCACAAACACAACAACTCTACCGGCAGCTGCAACAACAACAACCAGAGAAAACATTCCCAACCAGAGAGTAGCAGAATGTGTAAGGCAAAGTAAGGAAAACTTAGTTTGGACGTTATCGAAAAGTAAGTCAAACAAATGCTGGATAGCAAAAACGCATGAATGAATGAATGAAGAATGAATGGATGGATATGGATGATGATGACTATCACTATGGTTCGGCTTCCAGTTCTCTGGCTCTGTTTCTGGCCATGACTATGACTATGGCTATGAATTGTAAGGATACAGAGATGAAATGCTTGTTGGTTTGCCTTTGGCTGGCTGGCTGGCTGCGTGCCTGTTTGACTCGATGGATGGTTGGTAAGATTTTTTGGTCCGGTCAGATGGTATAAAAAACGAAAGTGTATTTATGGAAATTTTGCACGAAAGAAACATTAAAAACAGAACAAAAAGCCCAAGCACAAGCAGCAGCAGCAGGAGAAGACGAAGCACAAGAAGTCATAGCCAAGAACGTGATTAATTAAGAGAAATGGAGAAGGAATTGAAAACATTAAAATGGGGGATATTTGTCAAAAGTTTTTGGTTTGGGTAGGGGATTTGCCAAACGCACACACACACACAGACACACACCCACGCACACACTCTAACTCTTCAAAAAAAGAAAAGCCCAAGTAGAAGTTGAAAAAAATGACAAATTGAAAAGAAAATGGGCACATAATGATTTCGCAGTTACAATTTGAAATATGAAAACGACAAAAAAATGGAAACAAAATGTTTGTAATTAAGAAAGAACAGTATAAAAAAATGAAATACAATTACAAACGAATTTTCTTAGAGAATGGATGATGGGGGGAAGTGGCGCTGTAGGGTATTGGCAGTGGTGGTTGCTGGAGATTGGATTGGCTATGGTTGGTTGTAGACACAAAAATCGTCTACGAAAAAAATTAATGATTAAAGAAAAATATCTTGGAGAAAAAAAATCCTAGGAAATAATGTTGCAGCAGAGATAATAAATTGTAGGCAGATATAGCAGCAAGTATTGTGTAATAAATTCAATTATAAAAAATCCTTCTAGGGTGTTTGTACTTTAAAATGAAATTATAGTTTAATTAGTCGAAACTAGACAAAAAATAAACTACTTGTGTTGTTATTCATCCGAGGAACTTAAACTAAATTAAACGCTTTGGGGAAATTATGAACTCGAAAAATTTATAGAGTCTCCAGAAAACAAATCCGAGACCAGTTTGAAGTTTAACCAGGTAACCGTGCAGTTTGAGGAAATGATTGGGGGTGATAATCACATGTCTCTTGAGAAGTTTTCCCTTTGTGAGAACCAATTTATCTCACAAAAGTGGTAATTTTAGGTCAGTTATAGGTTTGGCTTGGATGTCGAAGACAATAGTAGATCCCATTGTGAAAAAATTCAAACAACTCGGATAAGACTTGCGCCCTAGAGAGACTTAAGAAGAAAAATTGGGAGATGGGTTTGCATGGGAGCTATATCAGGTTATGGACTGACTCAGACCATATTCGGCTCGGATATTAGGGGGCATAGAAGAAGTCAAACTGACTCCCTTTATAGGCAAACAAAGAATAATGGATAAGAATTGCTTTTCTATGGGAGATATGTCAGGTTATAAACCGATTTGGGCCATACTTGGCTTCGATGTTAAAGACAATAGTAGATCCCATTGTGCAAAATTTCAGTTAAATCGCGTAAGAATTATGCCCTCTAGTGGCTCAAGAAGTAAAATCGGGATATGGGTTTATATGGGAACTATATCAGGTTTAAGACCGATTCTAACTATACTTTGAACATTCATTAAATGTCATAATAGACGTCATAGTACAAAATTTGAGCCAGATCGAATAAGAATTGCGCCCTCTAGAGGCTAAAAAAGTCAAATCGGGAGGTCGGTTTATATGGGAGCTATATCAGGTTTTTGGCCAAATCAGACCATATTCCGCAAGTATAATAGAGAGCATAGAAGAACTCACTGTGCAAAATTTCAACTAAATCGGACAAGAATTATGCCCCCTAGAGGCTCAAGAAGTCAAATCGGGAGGACGGTTTATATGGGAGCTATATCAGGTTTTGAGCCGATTTGAACCTTACCTGACATATAAATTCAAGGTCATTGGAAAAGTCTTTGTGAAAAATTTCAGCTAAATCGGACAAGAATTAAGCACTTTAAAGGCTCAAAAAATCAAATCGGGAGGACGGTTTATATGGGAGCTGTACCAGGTTTTGGGCCGATTTGAACCTTACTTGACACATAAATTCAAGATTATTGGAAAAATCTTTGTGAAAAATTTCAGTAAAATCGGAAAAAAAATTGCAGCTTCTAGCAACCGAACAATGGAGATCGAGAGACCGGTTTACATGGGAGCTATATCAGGTTATAGACAAATTTGGACCGTACTGGCGCAGTTGTTGGAAGTCATAACAGAACACTATGTGCAAAATTTCAGCCAAATCGGGCAAAAATTGCGGCTTCCAGGGTCTCAAGAAGTCAAATCGTGAGATCGGTATATATGGGAGCTATATCAGGTTGTAGACTGATTTGGACCGTACTAAGGACAGTTGTTGAATGTCATAACGGAACGCTACATGCAAAATTTCTGCCAAATCGGACAAAAATTGCGGCATCCAGGGGCTCAAGAAGTCAAATCGGGAGATCGGTATATATGGTAGCTATATCTATATCTAAATCTAAACCGATATGGCCCATTTGCAATCTCCAATGACCTACATCGATATTATCTGTGCAAAATTTCAAGCGGCTAGCTTTACGCGTTCGACCTCTACCGTGATTTCGTCAGACCGACGGACATGGATCGATTCAGAACGACGAGACGATCAAGAACAAATTGGAACTGCAATATATAGACTTCTATACGGATGGTTCCAAACTAGACGACCAGATGGGCTTTGGGGTGTACTCTGAAAAACTAGAACTGGTCGTATCGAGAAGGTTACCCGACCACTGCAGTGGGTATCAAGCGGAGATCCTTGCAATTAATGAAGTGGTGGAATGGCTATGATATAAAGTCATAACGGCAACTGAAGTAAACATCTTCTCAGACAGCCAGGCAGCCATTGAATCCATGGAAAAAGTATTTCTGAATTCAAAAACCGCCTTCAACTGTCGCAGATCTCTCAACGAGATGGCTGAACAGTTCAACATACACCTGTTCTGGGTGCGGGGCCACAGAGATATCCCAGCCCAGAACTGCCTTACACATTCTAGGGGAACTGGAATCTGTGGTATGCCTCTAGCGACATGTAAGCTAAGTCTTAAGGATCAGGCCCGAACGCCAACGAATGATAGATGGTCAGTCACAAAGGCCTAATCTAGACTTGAAGAGGTCTGCCGCTTTGTTGTCACTGGCTAGAACATACGTCTCAGTCATGACAGGTCACTGCCTGATCGGAAAGCATGCTGACAGAATGAAGCTTGCTAGTAACGACTTTTGCAGAAGCTGTGAGAACGTCGAGGTAGAAGTGACTGTAGAACATCTGCTGTGTGTGTGTCCCGCACTGGTAGTCAGAAGAAGTTCCACTTTAGCTTCTCATTTCTTTAAGAACTTGCCTGATTAAGCGCATGTCTAAACATTCGCAAGTTGTTGGGCTTTTTAAAGCGATCTGGGTGGTTCAACGGTAGGAACTTCTTCCTTCTCCTGTTGCTTTGGTATCACAATGGACGAAAACGTCTAAGTGAGTCTGATGGCAGACTGCCACTTTAACCTAACCTAACTTACAAGAATGTATGACAGACAGATGTACAAACAAAGGGACAGACAAACAAACCATCCTCTTCACGGACATGGCACCTCTCCACACTGCCTAAATTGTCCTACCATGGAGGTAGACACAGAACATGTCGTATTAACATGTCCCAGATTCGCAATAAGTCGTAACATGTTGGAGCCTTTCATAAACAAACAGCTAATGGCAGACAATATAGTAACCGTCGTGCAAGAATCGTTCACAAAAGGCTGAATGAAGAAGAGGTCACACAGAGCTACCAAAATGCAGATAGTTTCTGGGGAAGTGGCGGAGATAGCGAAGTAATACCATCTGGCAGCTTGGCAGGATTGGGTATAGGAGATGGTGGTATAGTTTAGCTTGTATAAATCATATGAGCTGAGTACATCTTTCGAATATTCCAATCTTCCAGCGATGTAAAAAAAAAGAGAGATACAAACAGATGAACATGCAGACGGACGGACAGGTACCCCAAGTCTGAACCAAATCGACAGATAGATTGGCAGACAGACGGACAGTTAGACAGGCAGATTCACATACAGATGGGTAGACGTACAGACAGATCGCCTGAAGGATAGACGAACAGTCCGACATACAGACAGATAGACAGACGAACATATAGACGGACGGACAGACAAAATTTCAACAACAAATTTTCAGACAAATTTTCAATGGACAGACAGATAGACGAACAGACTGATTGATGGACAGATTGGTAGACGAACAGACTGATAGATGGACAGATTGATAGATGGACAGATTGATAGAGGGGCAGATTGATAGAAGGATAGATGGACAGATTGGTAGACGGACCGATTGATAGACGGACAGATTGATAGGCGGACAGATTGATAGACGGACAAACTGATAGACGGAAAGATTGATAGACGGCCGGATAGATAGACGGTCAGATTGATAGACGGATAGATTGATAGACGGGCAGATTGATAGACGGACAGATTGATAGATGGACAGATTAATAGACGGACAGATTAATAGACAGACAGATTAATAGACGGACAGATTGATAGACAGACAGCTTGGTAGATGGATAAATTGACAGACTGATAGACCGAAAAATTGATAGAAGGATAGATTGATAGACGGACAGATTGATGGAGGGGGAGATAGATAGAAGGGGAGATTGATAAACGAACAGATTGATAGACGAACAGATTGATAGACGAACAGATTGATAGACGGACAAATTGATAGACGGACAGATTGATGGACGGACAGACTGATAGACGGCCAGATTGATAGACGGACAGACGTCCGTCTGAAATGGCAGGCAAACCAAATTTCAACCAAATCGGACAAACATTCAGGCTTCTAGGGGCTCAAGAGCAGGGCTGCGGAGCCTAGAACTTGACTCCGAGTTATAACCCTAAACCAGGTCGGATTCTAAGTCGGAGTATTAAGCCGGAGTCGGAGGGCGGTACGGAGTCGGGGCAAGCGTGCTCAACTCCAACTCCGACTTCGACCTAAATAACTCAACTCCAGTCGATTCCGCAGCCCTGCTCAAGAGTCAAATTGGGGGAGCGGTTGATATGGGCCTGTATCTTTTAATGGACCTATTTGCATTTGAATTGTGCGTTGTAGGATATAAAAGTACTTCAGCTATCAAGTGTCCCCGGATTTGGCTTCTTTAACCCCTTAGAAGCCTCAATTTTCATCCGATTTGGTTGAAATTTGGCACAAGGACTTCCATTCCCAATGTATGTGCCGAGTATAATCCGAATCGGTCTATAAACTGATATAGCCCCCATACAAATGGATCCCTGGATTTGACATCTTAAGCCCCAATAACTGGTATACCTCCTATATAAACCGATACCCGGATTAGACTTCTTGAGCCATCTAATTTGCCTGAAACTTGTCACAAAAATTTCTGATATGATTCCAATATCCATTCCAATATGATCCGCATCGGTCCACATACTGATATAGGGCATGTAATTATCGATTTCCCGATATGACTACTTGAGGACATGGTGGTGGGTAGCCAATATTCGGCACGGGCTTACGCAGCACGTTTTTACTTGTTATACCCCCCACCCATAGGATGGGGACAACAAAAATTTCGTCACTTCAGACCCCACAAAGTATTTATATATTCTTGATCGTCTTGACATTCTAAATCGATTTAGCTATGTATGTTTGCTCGTTCTTCTGTCCGTCCGCCTGTCGAAAGCTAGATAACTTTCGAAATAGTAAAGCTGGGAACGTGAAATTTTGCACGATTACTTTCTATTAGTGTAGGTCGTTTGGGATTGTAAACTGTGCACTATCGGTCCATGTTTTGATATAGCTGCCATAAAACCGATCTCGAATCTTGACTTCTTGAGCCTCTAGAGGGCGCAGTTTATACCCGATTTGGCTAACATTTCGCAAGAGGTGTTTAATTTTGACTTCCAACAGACCTGTCGGTCTACAACCTGAATAGCTGCCATATGGCCGATCTTCAGATTTAACTTCTTATATCTCTGAAAGGAGCGATTACCACCCGATTTGCCTGAAATTTTGCCAGAGATATTAAATTCTGACTTCTTACTGTCTTGGCAAGCATGATTCTAATCGATTAATAGCTTGTTGTATCTCACGTATAAACCGATAGCCCGATTTGAATACTTAAGCATCTAGAGGGCGCAATTATTATCCGATTTGGCTAAAATTTTTCAACCTGGTATTGTTTAAGACTTCTAGTAATCATGAAGAATACCTTCCATAACTTAATGTATCTCCTATTGATTTGAAAAAGTCATTCAAAGAACACATGTACTAGATCGATTTTCGGTGCTAAGTGTTACTGAATAGTTATCGATATCATACAAAAATCACAAATACATTCTTGTGATTTTTACATAAACAGGGGTAGGCTCATTTAAGAGCCATTGTTGTGATTTTGATTTTAAATGGGGGTAGGGGTTATAGCTTGCATACTATCGATAATCGCAACATTCGATATTTTCGATAGTTTTAATAATAAATATCGATACTATCGTTAATTTCCCATCACCTATATTTTAAATGAAAATGAGAAGTAAAAATCAGGAGATCGTTTTATATAGAAGCATAATCAATGCACAGACCAAATAAAATAAAGATTTATAAAGTCAGTTGGAAGTCATAAGAGAAATCATTGTACAAAATGTTAGCCTAATCGGATGAAAATTGCGCCCTCTACAGGCGCAATGTATCTTAAAGGATGCAGTCAGTGTCGGATTGCTTACTTTTGTTTAATTTTGTAAAATATTGAACTTTTGCGATAGTATTCATTGGAAAAATATCAATCAGTATTTTTCGATATTTTGCCAGCTCTAGTAGGGATCATTCTTGTAAAGAACCGCTCAAATATTATTTTTCTAAAGAATTTTTTGTTAAATCGATTATAAAGTTATCGATGGTCAGTTTATCGACAAACATGGTTTGGGTAGGCTCATTTTAAAAGCCACTCTCATGATTTTGATTTTTAAAGGGGCTAGATCCAATTCTTCTAAAAAACTGTTTAAATTTTATTTTTCTTAAGAATTTTTCGTTAAATCGATTATAAAGTTATCGATGTTCAGTTTATCGACAGTAATGGTTTTGCAATTATCTTTTATATTGTCAACTAACCCTGTTTATAAGATTCTATTTTCAAATAATTGAACCAAAAGCCCTTATTATATGTCATAAGATATATTTTAAAAACATTGTTTATAATGTTATCGGTTAATCGATATGTTATCGATCATACTATTTTTTTTTAACTTTTTCCAATTTTTTGTTTTTTCTAAGATGCATTGTTTTTTTTAATTTTCTCTTAATTGTTAACTTATTCCGCGAAATATTTAGAAATGTCATGTTGGTTTTTAATTAAACACAAATTTTCCCCCTCTAGTTTTGTTGTTTTTCGGAAAAAACCCCCCTCCGAACACTAAATTAAAAGTTTGTTTGCAAATTTTTGAAAAGTTTTTCCTAAAATTTTCTTTTGTGATTAATTGAAAAATACGTGCAGTTTTCTTTTTTTTTTTGCGCTATGCTCTCTCTTCGTCGTCGTCTTTTGTCCGTCTTTTCATAATATAACGCGAAAGAAAAGTGTTCGCTGTTTGGCATTGGTATTAGTGTGTAGAGAGTATTCAATGGCTATGAATGTGTGTGTGTGTAAGTGTGTTTGTGCGCGCTTTCTTTTTTCCAGAATTCAAATATTTGTATTCAAATATATTTTAAAGTTGTATTAGTAATGTTTGATGCAGCTTGGTGGAAATTGGCGGGGGTGGGGTGAAATCGAGTGGTTTGAGTGTGAGGGGGGTGTAGTGGTGTGGTGTGAGGAGGGGGAATGTATTTTCGCAACGTGGCAGCGAGGAAGTTAAGCCATCAACATCATCAAGGTGGTAGGTAGGTGGCCGTTGTTGGAGTATGGTTATTGTGTGACCATGGCGAGGGCGCGCAAAAGGAGAAGAACGACACCGTTGGTGTCGTTGTTGTTTTTGTCGTCCTCGTAGTCGTCATCATCATCATCATCATCATCGTCATTTTGTTCGTGGGGGGAGAACGCATTGGCAACGAAGAAGACGATGATGATGGGGCAAAGTAAGGAAGGAAACACACAAGGAGGTTTATGGCTGGGCAAAGGGTTATTGTTGGCGGCGGGGCAGGACATGCTGCACACACACACACACATACAACAGAAGAAGGAGTTTGTTTGGGGGGTGGGGGGGAAGGCAAGGCAGAATATGTTGCTGCTGCTTTGCCTGCTGCCTTTGTGTGTTGGTCGGTCGTTTGGTCGCTCATCGTTCATCGTGTATATGAGCAGCTGCTTGTGCTTGGATGGCTGGCTGGTTGTGTCGTTATCGTCGTCGTTGTTGTTGTTGTTGCTGCTGTTGTGACTGTAGCATAGCATAGCTGTATAGTTTCTAATGAGTGTATTGGGAGAATTAGATAGATTTAAAAATTTGTGTCTGCTCATGACAAAATTTCAAAAAAGATTCATATTTTTGAGTTATAGAGGTTTTCGGTCGGTCGCCTGGTCGGTCGTTCGGTCGTCGCCAGCAGCATCAGCCATAGCTGCGGCAGCACTAGCAGCATCAGCTAGCGCGGCGACTAGGAGGACGATTTGTGCGATTTGTGTGTTGTTTGTTGTATTCCTTGTGCTGTATTCCGCGTGTGTGGTGCGTTGTGCTCGGCGAGAATTTTCTTCCTCGGCGACTATTGTATTGTGTGCGAATGCGAATAACTTGTAACTTGTAAAAGTTTTGTTTTAAAATTAATCAACACCGAAATAACGCCGCGATCAAACGCCAAAGTAAAACCCGTTTTCTACGTACGTCCACCGTTGGCTAGCTTAGCTGTTTGCTGGACTTAATCTTACTGTCTGTCCATCTGTTTAAATCTTCTGAATCTTCGCTACGCTTTGGGAAAAACAAAAACCCAATTCAAGGACTATACTGAATCGTTAGAGGCCAAGTCAAAATACCAGGATGAAGGATGTTTGCTAGACCAGACAATTTGGAGATGACAATGCCCTTAGAAGAATAGGACCTTGTGGATGACTTGTGGATACCAAAGTTGCTTGTGCTTAATATGTGGTGTGTGCTGTTGTTGTGTTGCTTGCTGTTTTTTGCCTGCTGCTCCAGCGTAGTGGCATGTTTGCAATGAGGTGCATGTAACAACTGTTTTGAGGGAGACCCTGCAAAATAACAACAACTACAACGAGACGAACGACGTCGACAACAACAACAACAACAACGCTCTTAAAAAGTGAACTTAAAAAATTCTCTGCTCGTTTTTTGCATCAAAATATCAAAAAAAAAAGTAAAAAATATAAAACCCAAACGTTTTTCCCCCTTCTTCAGTTAGTAAAAACAACAACAAAACCTATATTTACTTAAAAATTTTGACGAATATTATTCCAAAACAAAGAACCACCAAGAAGAGTAAAAAACACCGAAAACATAGTAAAAAAGACCGGGAAAACTAGTGAGTGAAAACAAAAGCAAAAAACGAATAGACAAGTGCTGAGAGAATCAAGTGAGTGTTGCTAAAAAACGTAGGAGAACACAAAAGAGCGTGTTGTGTGCTGTTGTCAAAAAGAGGAGTAAAAAACACAGGAGTACCGTACCATATGCTCAAGAACTAGGTAACGTAACAAACCAATACGCTTTTCTGATCTCTTTTTAACGAAAATGTTTTCACTAATTCTAAGGATTATTAGAAAGATAACCGAGAATTTATATAAAATAATAAAAAAAAATATATAGGAACCTATAAAAAATAAAAAAACAAAAATAAAAATGTTGAAAAAATATAAAAAAATTAAACGTAAAAAATTTAGTAAAAAAAGTATGAAATTGAATATAAAAAGTATAAAATTTAGCATAAAAAGTATAAAATTTAGTTAAAAAATATAAAATTTAGTATAAAAAATATAAAAACATTAAAGAAAATATAATAATTAAAATAAAATAAAAAATATAAAGCAAAACAAAAAAAATTATTAATTATAAAAAATATAAAATAATAAAACTATTATATAAAATTATACCAATAATATATAAAGTTAAAAAAAAATATGAAAAACATAAAAAGTTTAAAACATAACAAATATAAAGATTTAAAATATTAATAAAAAAAAAATATTGTAAATAAAAAATTAAACAAATAGAATTTAAAAAAGGATAAAAGATGAAAATAATATAACAAATAAAATATAAAAATATTTTAAAATATAAACAGTTAAAAAATAAATTGAAAAATATAAAAAAAAAAATTATAAAAATATTTAAGTAGCGCAAAAACAGGCTATTAAAAAATATAAAAAACATTAATAAATCTAAAAAAGATCAAAAATATTAGAAAATATTAAAAAATAAAAAATAAAAAAAAATATATGATAAATAAAAAAAATATATATAAATGTAAAAAATCATAAAAAATATATAAAAGATACAAATAATATAAAGAAGATAAAAAATATAAAAATATATTAAAAAAATTTTTGGTCTCAGCTGGAAAAAAATCCAATAATAAAAAAATAAACGAATTTATAATAAAATAAAAAAGAATATAAAAATTACAAAAAAATATAAAAAAGTAGAATCTTGCTAAGTTCGGCCGGGCTGAATCTTGGGAACACATCTCCATGAATTCTGCTAAAAATTTATACAAAATAAATTTAGTTAAAAGACAAACCTTTATTTTACATACCAAACTTTTACCAAAAGTAAAATCGAGAGACCGGTTTATATGGGAGCTATATCGAGTTGTAGACTGATTTGGACCATACTTAACACAGTTTTTGAGAGTCGTGGCAGAACACCGCAAACAAAATTTCAGCCAAATCGGACAAAAATTGCGGCTTCCAAGGGCTCGAGAAGTCAAATCGGGAGATCGGTTTATATGGGAGCTATATCAGGTTATAGACCGATTTAGACAGTATTAGACACAGTTGCTGGAAGTCGTAACAGAACACTTCATGCAAAATTTCAGCCAAATCGGACTAAAATCGCGGCTTCCAGGGGCTCAAGAAGTCAAATCGGTAGATCGGTTTGTATGGTAGCTATATCAGGTTATAGACCGTTTTGAACCGTACTTGGCACAGTTATTGGAAGTCATAACAGAGCACTTCATGCAAAATTTCAGCCAAATCGGACAAAAATTGCGGCTTTTAGGGGCTCAGGAAATCAAATCGGGAGATTGGTTTATATGGGAGCCATATCTAAATTTGAACCGATATGTCCCATTTGCAATCCACAAAGACCTAAATCAATAGTAAGTATTTGTGCAAAATTTCAAGGCGCTAGCTCTACGCGTTCGACCGCTATCGTGATTTCGACAGACGGACGGACGGACAAGGCTAGATCGACTCAGAAAGGCGAGATTGGATTATAAATGCGCCTTTTATGGTGCCAAGACTTTAAATCGAGATATCGGTCTATATGGCAGCTATATTTAATTCTGGACTGATTTGGGCCAAGTTGCAGAAAAATGTCAAAGAGCCTAACGCAACTCACTGTCCCAAATTCCGGCGACATTTGACAATAAATGCGCCTTTTATGGGCCCAAAGCCTTAAACCGAGAGATCGGTCTATATGGCAGCTATATCCAGATATGGATCGATCTGTGCCATATTGCAGAAGTATGTCGAGGGGCTAAGCTTAACTCACTGTACCAAATTTCAGCGACAATGGACAATAAATACGCCTTTTATGGGTCCAAAGCCTTAAATCGAGAGATCGGTCTATATGGCAACTATATCCCAATCTGGATCAATCTAGGCCAAACTAAAGAAAGATGTCGAAGGGCCTAACACAACTCACTGTCCCAAATTTCAGCAAAAACGGATAATAAATGTGGCTTTTATGGGCCTAAGACCTTAAATCGGTGGATCGATCTATGTGACAGCTATATCCAAATCTGTACCGATCTGGGCCAAATTGAAGAAGGATGTCGAAGGGCTTAACATAACTCACTGTCCCAAATTTCAGCAAAATCGGATAATAAATGTGGCTTGTATGGGCCTAAGACCCTAAATCGGCGGTTCGGTCTATGTGACAGCTATATCCAAATCTGTACCGATCTGGGCCAAATTGAAGAAGGATGTCGAAGGGCCTAACAGAACTCACTGTCCAAAATTTAAGCAAAATCGGATAATAAATGTGGCTTTTATGAGCCAAAGACCTTAAATCGGTGGATCGATCTATATGACAGCTATATCCAAATCTGTTCCGATCTGGGCCAAATTGAAGAAGAATGTCGAGTGGCCTAACACAACTCACTGTCCCAAATTTCAGCAAAATCGGGTAATAAATGTGGCTTTTATGGGCCTAAGACCCTAAATAAGAAGTGCGCCCTCTAGAGGCTCAAGAAGTCAAGATTCAAGATCGATTTATATGCTAGCTATATCAGGTTATGGACCGATTTAAGCCATATTTTGCAAAGTTTATGGAAGTCAGACAACGCCGTGTTTGATTTTGTTGTATGGGTGTACATATTTTCATACAATTTCATCGTCTAGCAAATCCCATCATCCAAATTGGATAAGAAGTGCGCCCTCTAGAGGCTCAATTAGTCAAGATTCAAGATCGATTTATATGGCAGCTATATCAGTTTATGGACCGATTTGATCTATACATAGCATAGTAGTTGAAAGTCATAACAAAACACGCCTTACGAAATTTCAGCCAAATCGGATAATAATTGCGCCCTCTAGAGGCTCAAGAAGCCAATACCCCAGTTCGGTTTATATGACAGCTATATCAGGTTATAGACCGATTAGAACTATTCTAGGCACAGTTGTTGGAAGTCACAACAAAACATCTCATGCTAAATTTCTGTCAAAGCGGTTCAGAATTGCGCCCTCTAGAGGCTCAAGGGGTGAAGATCCGATATTGGTTTATGTGGCAGCTATACCAAAACATGGACCGATTTGGCCTATTTGCAATCTCAACCGACTTGCACTAATAACAAGTATTTGTGTAAAATTTCAAGCGCCTGGCTTTTACTCCTTCGAAAGTTAGCGTGCTTTCGACAGACGGACGGACATACAGATGGACGGAAAGGCTAAATCGAATTAGAACGTCAAGATGATCAAGAATATAAATTTAAACTTTCTTAGGTCTCAGATCAATATTTCCATGAGTTACAAACGGTATGACGAAATTGGTACACTCCCATCCTATGGTGGAGGTCATAAAAATATATGCGCAATAAAACTTCATAAAATTAAATAATGTAAGGAATATAAAAGTAATAAAATAAAAATATATAAAAAATATAAAAAAATATATAAAAAAATATTAAAAAAATATGGAAAAATATACAAAATTATACAAAATATTAGAAATATAAAAAAAAAATTTGGAAAGAGGGTGCAGATATTAATCCACCCCATGCAACTATGGACCTATACCGATGTCAGTAATCGGCTTGTTGTGCGCCCTAAATACTAAAAAGTGGAGGCCACCGTAGCGCAGAGGTTAACATGTCCGCCTATGACGCTGAACGCCTGGGTTCGAATTCTGGCGAGACCATCAGAAAAAAATTTCAGCGGTGGTTTTCCCCTCCTAATGCTGGCAACATTTGTGAGGCACTATGTCATGTGAAACTTCTCTCCAAAGAGGTGTCGCACTTTGGCACACCGTTCGGACTCGGCTATAAAAAGGAGGCCCCTTTTCATTGAGCTTAAACTTGAATCGGACAGCTGGGGTCCGTTAGCCACGAAAGCCGGGCAATGCTCCAACGTCTCATCATCTGCCCTACATGCCCTACACATGCTATTACTTGCCGCACCGATTTTGCAAAAGTGAGCTCGTGGTTTTATGTGTCCTGCTATGATACCAAAAGCTATACTGACCTCTTGCTTACTTCCTTACAGTAATAGCTTCGTCTTCTCACAATCTGAATCTCCCCATAAAATTTTCGCCGTTCTACCGACCGTTTCGCTGTTCCACAGTGTTAAATAGGCGTTCGTAGCCCTCGCCCTTAACATGGACTGCGTAGACCCAAAAGGCTTCGGGTTAACCAAGTTTATTGAAGGCAGTCCTCTGGCCTTCACTGCCAAATCGTCTGCTCTTTCACTCCCCCTCTCCGCTATGGCCGGGCACCAAAATAATACGGATCGTGCCATCCTCAGAAAAGGTGTTTATATCCTTCTTACACTCCAAGACTGTTCGTAACCTTACCCTCCTGATTGTTATTTTCCCTTATGACCAGTTTACTCTCCGTAAAGATGTTCACACTCAACGTCCTTGCGAAAACACCAAACCACCTAACGCATTTTGGCCCGGATCTAAGCCTGCAGGACCGTATTATGGTAAGGCAGTCGGAAATAGATCTCAGTCCCTGAGTTCTCATTCCCCCTTGCTCCGTTATGACCCGGCTAACAAATGTAACGGATCGTGCCATCCTCATAGAAGGCGTTAATTTCCTTTTTACACTCCAAGTCTGTTCGTGACTTTACCTTCCTGGTTGTTATTGCCCTGATGGCCAGTTTACTGTCCGTAATGATTTTCACACTCGACGTTCTAGCTTTAATACCACACCACCTCACGTATTCCGTGAGGTCCCCGGGTTCTCATTCCCCCTTACTTCGGTATGACCCGGCATCCAAACGGTACGGATCGTGCCATCCTCAGAGAAGGTGTTTATATCCTTACACTCCAAGACTGTTCGTGACCTTACCGTCCTGATTGTTATTTTCCCTTATGACCAGTTTACTCTCCGTAAAGATGTTCACACTCATCGTCCTCGCGATAACACCAAACCACCTAACGCATTTTGGCCCGGATCTAAGCCTGCAGGACCGTATTATCGTCCAGCATTCGAAAAAAGATCTCAGTCCCTGGGTTCTCATTCTCCCTTACTCCGCTATGACCCGGCACCCAAACGTTGCGAAACGCGCTGGATGTCCTACTCTTTATAATGGTATTCACAATACGTTCCATGGTTTTGGGTAGAAAGGACGTAAGGCTTATAGGTCTTTAGCCCTTTGGTATTACAACATTTGGCTTGCTGGACCTAGGTTCGAATCCTGGTGAGAACATCAGAAAAAAAAAATTCAGCGGTGGTTATACCCTTCTAATGCTGGCTACATTTGTAAGATACCATGTCATGCATAGAAGCCAGGTAAAAATTTCTCCCCAAAGAAGTGTCTCTCAGCGGCACGTTATTCGGACTTGGCTACAAAAAGGAGGACCCCCTATCTTTGAACTTAAATCGTAGAGCACTCATTGATTTATGAAATGTTTGCCCCTGTTACTCAAAGCAATTTTCATGGGCAAAACTTGCAAAACAACAACTACAACATTCATATAATAATATGGGCTGATTTAGACTAAGTTGGGGTTTAACTACCTCATTAATGAGTTAAAAAAAATTTCTTGTATGATTGGTATATATGACAGCTATTGGGTTGCCCAAAAAGTAATTGCGGATTTTTTAAAAGAAAGTAATGCATTTTTGATAAACCTTAGAATGAACTTTAATCAAATATACTTTTTTTTACACTTTTTTTCTAAAGCAAAAGTAACAGCTGATAACTGACAGAAGAAAGAATGCAATTACAGAGTCACAAGCTGTGAAAAAATTTGTAAACGCCGACTATATGAAAAATCCCCAATTACTTTTTGGGCAACCCCATATGGGCTGATTTAGACTGAGTTGGGTTTTAAGTACCTCATTAATGAGTTTAAAAAATTGCTTGTGTGATTGGTTTATATGACAGCTTTATGCAAATATTCGTCAGTATGTCGTTTGGGTTCTGATTTCAGTTCATATTTTATGAATTTTACTTGGATTTTTGTTTTCTTGGACAATGAAAAAATCATGCAAATGCAAATTTGCCCATGAACATTCCATTTAGGTACAGGGGCAAACTTCTCACATATCAATGAGTGCTGTTCGTTTCGAAGTTTAAGCTCAATGATAAGGACCTCCTTTTTTGTGACCGAGTCCGAACGGTTATTAAAATCGTATTCTGTGAAACTTTGTTGACTTTTACTGTTTTCCTAGATCGCGATTTCGTTTGGCACCAGACCAAACCTAATCGTTAGGATCTGCCAAACTGGACACATGCCTTCTACTCATTTTGTGAGAAATATGCACTTCTCTATATCAAAAACATTCAGCTATTAAAAATATGGAAGGATCGTTGCAGTTTTATAGTTAGAAAGTTGTTTGCATTCTTCCTTTATTAAACTTACTGATCTTGGGTGCGTATACTTACTCTTCGATAATTATGTGCACAATCATACGCCACCTTGGTCATTTATTTTACATATCAAATCAAATTGTTGCAAATAAAATCGCCAATCATAGGTGTTAGGAACTTCAATGTAATTTTTTTGGCCACTGGACAGTAAACTTAGACATAGCAAACATATCAGACATTCATAATGAAGAAATGGGGTTGCCCAAAAAGTAATTGCGGATTTTTCATATAGTCGGCGTTGACAAATTTTTTCACAGCTTGTGACTCTGTAATTGCATTCTTTCTTCTGTCAGTTATCAGCTGTTACTTTTAGCTTGCTTTAGAAAAAAAGTGTAAAAAAGTATATTTGATTAAAGTTCATTCTAAGTTTTATTAAAAATGCATTTACTTTCTTTTAAAAAATCCGCAATTACTTTTTGGGCAACCCAATACATCTTAAAAATAAAAAAAAATCATGGTCATTTCTATTTCTCTTTCGAGTCTTTAACATAAAAAAAAAAATCATGGTCATTTCTATTTCTCTTTCGAGTCGAGCTCGAAGATTTTTTTCTTTGGAATGGAAAAGTTAAGCCAGAAGTGCAACAACGCTAACCATAGTGTGATGTGTTTCTACCTCTTTGTTAAGGAGGGTCATCTTCAGACACTTTTAGATGTGAAGGTTTCATTGTCGTATTTAGAAGCAACGCAAATCCCACCATTTTTGGTTCGTCTATTGTTGGGAACCTGCTAGCATTACCAGTGCAGTGGTTGTGGGTTCGTTTTCCACCAGAGGCCTGGTCTATCGCTACGGTGGTTACTCAGTGGATACAACAAAAGTCTAAGGTCGGGTTAGGTTAGGTAAGAGTGGCAGTCCTTTACAGACTCACTTAGACAATTTTAAGTTCAGTGTGCTATCACACTGTAGCGACAGGCCAAGGTTTTTGGCGGGAATCGAACCCACGACCCCTGCACTGGTAATCCAAGCACGCTACCAACTCGGCTACCGGGGCGGGTTACTCATATAAAAAATAAAGTTTATGTTAGCTAATCGGAACATTAATTTATCTTGGGTATAAACCTCCTGCTAACAAATTCGGGTTTCTCGTACACTTTTAAGGTAATTTAGAAAATATGGCAACATTAAGCAGAAATCAAAAATTAGAGTGTTCGCGTACCCAAAAATTTTAAACAAACTTTTATGTAAAGTCGTTCCTTTTTCCAATAGGAGAGAGTGTGAGAGTGAACAAGTAAAATGGTGCAAGTTCGGCCGGGCCGGATCTTGGGAACCCACCATCATGAATTCTGCTAAAATATGGGAGCTATATCTGGTTATAGACCGATTTGGATCGTACTTGGCAAAGTTGTTGAAAATCATGAAATCGGATAAAAATGGCTGCTTTTAAGGGCTAAAGATGTAAAATCGGGAGATCGGTTTATATGGCAGTTATATCGGGTTGTTGATCGTACATAGCACAGTTGTTGAGAGTCATAACAGAACACCATATGCAAAATTTCAGCCAAATCAGACAAAAATTGCGGCTTCCAGGGGCTCAAGAAGTCAAATCAGGAGATGGGTTTATATGGGAGCTATATCCGGTTAAAGACCGATTTGAAGCGTACTTGTCATAGTTGTTGAAAGTCATAACAGGACACTTTGTGCAAAATTTCAGCCAAATCGGACGAGAATTGCACCTTCCAGGGGCCCAAGAAGTCAAATCAGGTGATGGGTTTATATGGAAGCTATATCCGGTTATAGACCGATTAAAGTTGTACTTGCCGCAGTTGTTGAAAGTCATAACATAACACTATGTGCAAGATTTCAGCCAAATCGGATGAAAATTTAAGCTTCGAGATCTCAAGAAGTGAAATTGGGAGATCGGTTTATATGGGAGCCATATCAGCTTTTTGACCGATTTGGTCCATACTTGGTACCGATGTTGATAGTCATAACAGAATACTATGTGCAAAATTTCAGCCAAATCGCACAAAAAATGCCCGCAGGTGCTCAAGAAGTCAAATCGGGAGATCGATTTATATGAGAGCTATATCCAAATCTGAACCGATATGACCCATTCGCAATCGCCAACGACCTACATCAATATTAAGTATCTGTGCAAAATTTCAAGCGGCTAACTTTACGCGTTCGACCGTTATGGTGATTTCGACAGGCGGACGGACGGACATGGCTAAATCGACTTAGAATGTCGAGGCGATCAAGAATATTTTTACTTTATGGGGTCCTAGATCAATATTTCGAGGTGTTACAAACGGAATGACTAGATTAGTATCCAAGGTGGTGGGTACAAAAAAACATTTGGAGAGTTTTGGAAATGGGAGGTCGCATATTTCTGCTGTAGGGCTTTTCCCCTGCAAACAATTTTTACTGGCAAATTGTTAGTGGATAAGTACGTGAACACACCTAATATTACGCAGCAATTGGTGAACAAACAAAAAACAGTATTCATCGGGACGATAAGTCACTAACCAATAAGCATATATTCAGTAAACCAAATTCCTTTTACCGTAAGAATGTCAATACGACAAATTATAACAGGAGAATGAGAAACCCGGCCTAAGTGAGTCTGTTTAGAAAATAGACTGCCTCGCTAACCTATCCTTAGCCGCATTTTTTGTCCGATTTTGCTGGAACAGTGGTTGCACTTGACCTCAAATTTTCAAGCAAATGTGGTCAATATCGGACTATATTTAGATATAGTTACTATATATAACGATCTGTCAACTAAGGGTTTCGAAGTTCATAACAGCCGTATTTATTGCTTGAATTAGTTGAAATTTGGAACAGTGAGTTGCACAGGACCCACCTATATTCGAACTAAATATGGTTCATTATCGAAAATATAAAAAAAAACAAGTTATAGTCCGATTCGGACCATAATTGAAAGCTGATTGAGATTGTAGAAGTAATTGTGTAATATTTCAGTTCATTCGGATAAGAATTGCGCCTTGTAGGGGCTCAAGAAGCAAAATCAGGGGATAGGTTTATATGGAAGCTGTATCAAACTATTGATCGATTCAGACCATACAAGACACGTATGTTGAAGGTCATGAGAGAAGCCCTTGTACAAAATTCCAGCCAAATCGAATGAGAATTGCGCCCTCTAGAGGTTCAAAATTCTAGATCCCAGATCGGTTTATATGGCAGCTATATCAGGTTCTATATCGATTTGCGCCATACCTAGCACAGTTATTGGAAGTCATAACAAAACACCTCATGCAAAATTTCAGCCAAATCGGATGAGAATTGCGCCCTCAATTGGCTCAAGAAGTCAAGATCCAAGATCGGTTTATATGACAGCTATACCAGATTATGAACCGATTTGAATCATACTTAGCACAGTTGTTGGATATCATAACAAAATACGTCGTGCAAAATTTCATTCCAATCGGATAAGAATTGCGCACTCTAGAGGCTCAAGAAGTCAAGACCCAAGATCGGTTTATATGGCAGCTATACCAGGTTATCAACCGATTTGAACCATACTTGGCACAGTTGTTGGATATCATAACAAAATACGTCGTGCAAAATTTCATTCCAATCGGATAAGAATTGCGCACTCTAGAGGCTCAAGAAGTCAAGACCCGAGATCGGTTTATATGGCAGCTATACCAGGTTATCAACCGATTTGAACCATACTTGGCACAGTTATTGGATATCATAACAAAATACGTCGTGTAAAATTTCATTCCAATCGGATAAGAATTGCGCACTCTAGAGGCTCAAGAAATCAAGACCCAAGATCGGTTTATATGGCAGCTATATCAAAACATGGACCGATATGGCCCATTTACAATACCAACCGACCTACACTAATAAGAAGTATTTGTGCAAAATTTCAAGCGGCTAGCTTTACTCCTTCGGAAGTTAGCGTGCTTTCGACAGACAGATGGACGGACGGACAGACAGACGGACGGACAGACAGACAGACGGACGGACAGACAGACGGACGGACATGGCTAGATCGACATAAAATTTCGCGACGATCAAGAATATATATACTTTATGGGGTCTCAGACGAATATTTCGAGTAGTTACAAACAGAATGACGAAACTAGTATACCCCCCATCCTATGCTGGAGGGTATAAAAATATATATGCCATATAGACTGATCTCCCGATTTAGGGTGTTGGGCCCATAAAATACGTATTTATTACCCGATTCAATTTAGCCATGTCCGTCTGTGAGTCCATGTATTTTTGTAATCAAGGTACAGGTCGTATTTGCTGTCCAATCGTCACGAAATTTTTGCACGTCACTTTTTTGGCTCAAGGACGAACGCTATTGATTTTGGTAAAAATCGGTTCAGATTTAGATATAGCTCTCATATATATGTATCACCCGATTTCCACTTAAATGGCCGTAGTAACTGCAATTTTCAACCGACTTGCACAAAATTTGGCACGGATTGTTCTGTTACTGATCTTAACATATCTGCAAGATTGCATCAAAATCGGTTCAGATTTAGATATAGCTCCCATATATATATATCACCCGATTGCCACTTAAATGGCCGTAGTAACAACAATTTTCAACCGATCTGCACAAAATTTGGCACGGATTGTTTTGTTACTGATCTTAACATATCTGCAAGATTGCATCAAAATCGGTTCAGATTTAGATATAGCTCTCATATATATGTATCACCCGATTTTCACTTAAATGGCCGTATCAGCTACATTTGTCAACCGATGTCCACAAAATTTGGCACGGATTGTTTTGTTACTGATCTTAACATATATGCAAGATTGCATCAAAATCGGTTCAGATTTAGATATAGCTCCCATATATATGTATCGCCTGATTTCCACTTAAATGGCCGTAGTAACTGCAATTTTCAACCGATCTGCACAAAATTTGGCACGGATTGTTTTGTTACTGATCTTAACATATTTGCAAGATTGCATCAAAATCGGTTCAGATTTAGATATGGCTTCCATATATATCGCCCGATTTGCACTTTAACGGCCGTAGGAACTACATTTTTCAACCGATGTGCACAAAATTTGGCACGGATTGCTTTGTTACTGATCTTAACATATCTGCAAGATTGCATCAAAATCGGTCCAGATTTAGATATAGCTCCCATATATATGTATCGCCCGATTTGCACCTAAATGGCCGTAGTAACTGCAATTTTCAACCGATCTGCACAAAATTTTGCACGGATTGTTTTGTTACTGATCTTAACATATCTGTAAGATTGCATTAAAATCGGTTCAGATTTAGATATAGCTCCTCGTTTAGCGACGGGTGAAGATGTAGCTTGGCGGCCTCATTGTTGACGGTAAGATTACCCATAAAGAGATCTTTGTGCTGGGGGTACCCGCTCTTGCCGGGATCTTCTGTATACACAAAAATGCAAATTTGCCCATGAACATTACATTAAGGAACAGGGGCAAACTTTTCACTCACATATTTGGGGAGAAGGATGGGGGTATACTTATCTAGTTATTCCGTTTGTAACACCTCGAAATATTGATCTGCGACCCCATAAAGTATATATATAGATATCGATCTAGCCATGTCCGTCCGTCCGGCAGTCGAACGCGTGAAGCTAACCGCTTGAAATTTTGCACAGATACTAAATATTGATGTAGGTCGTTGGGGATTGCAAATGGGCCATATCGGTTCCGATTTGGATATAGCTCCCAAATAAACCGATCTGTCAATTTGACTTTTTGAGCCCCTGGAAGCCGCAGGTGTTATTCGATTTTGAAATTTTGCACGTAGTGTTCTGCTGTCATTTCGAATAACTGTGGCAAGCACGATCCAAATCGGGACATGACCTGATACAGCACCCATACCGATCTCCCGATTTGACTTCTTGAGCCCCTGGAAGCCACAATTTTTGTCCGATTCAGATGACATTTTGCACATAGTGTTCTCCTATGATTTCCCGCTGTGTCCCGGACAATTAAGGGATGACGGGGCTGTTTACGGTATCTGTAAGTCCTCCCCTGTGCCAGCTTCTTCGTACGGTGGACGCTTTCTACGATGCTTGACCGAATGGGGAGTGGGCTGCAGCTGGGGATCGTAGGGTGCTAAAGGCCCTATGATCAATTATTTTGCGAAACAGGACATCGCCTTACCTGAGGGCTGAGAAAGCATGACTTTAGAATGCTGACAGGAGTTCTGACTGGTCACTGCGACCACAGTTGCGAGGAGAAGACACAAAATGATGGGTGAAACCCTTTTTCCGTGTCTCAATTCCCTTCAGTTCCCTCTTCTTATTCTGTAGGGACTGACTCCCACCGGTGAAAGTTTCACCCTCCACCATAGGATGGGGATATACTAATTTCATCATTCCGTTTATAACACATCGATATATTGATGTGAGACCCAACAAAGTATAAAAATTCTTGTTGGTCTTGACATTCTAAGTGGATTTAGCCATGTCCGTCCGTCTGTGCGTCTGTTGAAAGCACGTCAACTTTCGAAGGAATAAAGCTTAGCGCTTGAAATTTTGCACGAATACTTCTTATAAGTGTAGATCGGTTGGAATTGTAAATGGGTCATATCAGTCCATGCGCCCCATCCATAAAAAACATCCATAAGAATACATGGGACAACCATGGCAGTATGGGGCTCAAATGAAAGATATTTGATAGTAGTAACCGAATATCGAGTTGTGGGCCCAAGTGTTTGGGAGTCGCCCCACCCTTAAAACAACACCCCAATAGGACATGATTACCGATGGGGGTCAAATGAAAGGTATTAGGGAGTGCTTAAAGAACCCACTTCCGAAACCGAGTGGCTGGTGGGCCGCCCCGCCACCATAACATCCCCAAATAGGATTTATTTACCGACCAGGGCAATATGCACCTCAACTAAAAGGTATTTGAGGGTAGAGCACATTTGATATATATTTTCAGATTCAAATATTGGGGAGATCGCTGTACCCCCAGAAAAACCTCAAAACCGGGCGAATTTACCGACCATGGCATGTGGAATGTATTTGGAAGTAGTGCACAAATTTGATATCCACATTCGGGGCGAAATGTATCGAGGGCTGTCCCTCCTCCATGTCAACATAGGTTTCAACTTAAAGTTATAAGAGAGTGAAGAAAGGCGCAGCGGGGCGGTCCTGGTCCAGATAGTGGTCTATATAGCTTTTGGTATAAACGACGCTACAATCCACAGATTGGTTTATACCAACGATGGGCAAAATCACGCATTGTTTGCCATCCTGCTGGCTGTTGTTCATGAACATATATGTTTAAGAAACTTAAGGAAGGAATGTTCTCTCGAAAACTCCCACGTACTTTTGCATACTTCCCATTGTTCGGGACTGTATAGTTCAGTTGTGGACAAATACAAATTTATTTCCTTCGTATTAGCAATTTTTTGCCTGTTCAACACTAATACGTGTCCAATATTCTAGCAGCTTTTGTAGCTAAATTAGCAGATGTTGTTAGTTGAAATAGCAAACGGAAATGTTGGCTAAAACAGCAACGCTTTGTTTGCTGAAACAGCAGTGATGTCTGCTTTCCCCTTTTCAGCAGACAAACATTGTAGTTTAAGCAAACATTTTTGCTATTTTGAGTAACAAATTTCGTTGAGTGTACGCAAGTACATAAATGTCTATAAGCCCGTGGGCTTGAAAATACTGTGCACATGTAGTGATATGCCCACCACTGCTATAGATACATGAATGGACACTTCTCGTGTCTACATTCTGAATTCATTGATTGTAGCCATTGGTCAATAATCTTGATGTCTTTTCAACCAAACCATTAAGACTTGGTGGCCCACCTATCAGTGCTGAGAATGCTCTTGGGGTAGTGTTTAAATCCAAGAAGGATGTTGCTGTTGTACAAATTTCTAGTTTTTAGTCTTTTTTTCCCACAATCATCAAACATTGTGAATTTCCTTCCTTCGTTTCTAATTTTTGTATACCTACTATTTTTCAACTCTTTTTTTCTTATACTTGAAAGCAAAAAAAAAAGTTTTGAAAGTAATTTGTAAGTGAACTTATTTTCAGATCTGTTTACTTTCTATATAAAATGTAAATATTATTTCCGTTTGAAGGATAGTATTTCCAAAGATTTCTTAAGGTTTCAGGCCAAATATAAAGGCACCAGTATATATGTATATAGTTGCTTCTACATAAATTTCCACGAAAATTCTTTTAAATTGCTGGTGGCCCCCCAAACCGCCAACCCTCATTTCTACTCAACCCCTTTTTCAAAATCAAGCTTTAATTCCTATTATTTTTTTTTTTCTTTTTATTTCTTCTTACTCTGGGCTTCCTTCCTTTTTCCTCTTGGCCGTTTAATTTTAATTTTTTTCTTCATGGTCGCTGTAATGTTGTTTCAAGTTGATAGCGGCGGTGGCATGGCAAGCGAGGAGCTGGAATTATAAAAAGTACATAGAGCGACCAAACAACGAACAACTTGCACAGGCCAGCAGACCGACAACGGCCATGTCCAAGTCCACCCCTATACATACAGACGCACATATAAAAGTCCATTTGCTTCAATATTTCTTTTTTAACTGTAGCAACAATAACAGCAACAGCAACAAAACAACCATTGAGCCACAATACAATAAAAAACTACTAAAACAACAAGACGCAAACACACACATACACACGCACAAGGACTCAGTCACAGACACTTGCCCAGCTTACAGACATAACGGGAAAAAGGCAACGAGAAAAAAATTACAAATCAAATAAGAAAAAAGTACCAACAACGAACGAGAAAAAAAAATCTTCATCATCATTTTGCCAGCAGTTATAAAAAAAAAACACAAAACGGCATTATTTTCTATAAGTAGATGATGATGAAGAAGAAGAAGCGCCACAAATGAAGGGGTTCGAAAATTGTTGAAGAGTTTGGGCAAGTGTTTGGGGGTGGGGGTGGAATTAGTAGATGGGGGTTATAAAATGAAGCTGTGTCGTTAGCCAGCCAGCCATAGTGGCCAAAGAACAAGAAAACGTAGCAAAAGGAATACAAAAGAAACAAGAAAACCCAGCAACAACCAACACAGGCTCATGCCAGACACTGGCCACCTAGCAAACGCACACACAGCAAGGGGGAGATTTACCACGATGTACAGCAACCAACAACATTTTAATGCTCACAGTCCACCTCTCAAATTTGCACACTCATTCGTACACACACACAGCCAGCCAGTCAGCCAGCCACTCGTACGACACAGCACAAACCTAGCCATGCTCATTTTAAAATCCCCCCAAAAACCAAAAGCAAAGGCGCAAAGACAACAACCAAAGACACAGACAAAGACACACAACTTCAAGTCAAAGACAGTGTAAAGACAAGCAGGCTGTAGAGAGTTGGGGGGGCAGCTAGCGGCTTTGGTGGTGGCCGGCAACGTTGACGTCAACGTTATTGAGTCAGAATGGCAGCAACATTTATATTATATACAAGTGTATGGCAACTACGGCAATGTTGACGGCGGCGATGGCGATTGCGATGGTGGCGGCGGCGGCGGCATTTATGGCATTCATTTGTCGTCCTTCCGCTCCCTTGCAGTCGAGGTGTTAAAAGGGTTGTTAATTACTCTCTTAAAAACTACACTGAGTGTGTCCGAAGATGATGAAGAAGAAGCAGCATAAGAAGACCAACAAGAAACAGAATTAGAAGAAGATGAAGGAGAAGAAGCAAACGGAGAAATAGAAGAAGCATAAGACAAAATCAGCATCATTGCCAAACAGCCGCAATCAAAATAGTCAGCTAGCCGACGCAGCTGAAGCATGCGACACTGAGTAAAGCAATCAAAGGAAATAGACGACGTCCATGGATAGATGGATGGTTTGTTGACTGGACTTGTATGGACTTTGAGTGTAAACAAGAAGTTAAGGAGGACTATGAGACCAAAGCAGTGAGCAGCAAGTGGCAAGACAATGATATTGAGGCTGGCGCTAGGCTAAGGAGTGCAGTAGCTGCTGCTAATGTTGTGCGGCTGCTGCCGCCATAACAAATATGGTGCTGTTGTTGTTGCTGCTGCTGTTATTTGTAGTTGTATTTGTTAATAATAATGTTGTGTACGCAGTAGTTGTAGTTGTATTATGGCTATTGCCAATAATGCCGCTGCTGCTTAATGTCTTTCTATTCTAACCCCCTCCCCCACTCCCACAACTCACCTACAAGAAAAACTTACCTACACAAACAACACTTTGGGTTGCTCATTATCGTTTTCTTTCTGTGAATGCTGCTGCCAATGATGTTGATGCTTCTTCTTCTTCTTACACTTCTTCTCCTTGGCTGCAGCAGCTTTAAAGAGTCGCAGCAGCAGCAGCAGCCTATCTCAGCTGAACAAAGCTGCCTCATTTCCATATTTTTTTCTAATTATAAATTAGGGTTGCGAAATAATTGTTTCACGTTTTTAGTGTTTTCTAACACAAAGCAACAACAACAGCAACAGCAATGACAAGAGCAATTGTAATGGCAATAGCAAGAACAATAACAACAATTCTCCTTTACACTCAACGTTGCTCTTAGCTCAAAACTCATCATACAAACACAAGCACACTATTACCTCCTCTGTCTATATTGCAATACACCGACACACTACTCTCGCCAAGCTTAGAAGAGGAGCGAGCGCCACCATCCATCGCCAGAGCCACAACAACAACAACAAAACTATTAATTTTTGGTACGCATGTCCCCGTTTTTGAGATAAATGGAAATTACTTTATAGTTTTAAGATGTTATTCTAAGAAATTATAGATTTGCGCTCGCTCCTTGGCAGCACTGTGGATGGGCCAAGAAAAGCTAAATTTACGCGGTACTGGTGTTGGCGTTGCAGTGGGCAGAGGGTTTGAGGTCTATGTTGGAGTGTTTATGTGTGCATTATTGTTGTTGCTGCTTTTAGAGAAGAGAATTGTATTCTAATACACCTAACAACCAACCAACCAGCATTAGAAGCGGCAGCAGAATGCCCCAGCATCTCGATTGTCTTACAATGGCCCAGCCCAACTAATGCCATATCGCCCATACCACCCCTCCAACTATAGCGCTTTATTTCTTTCTACCCCCACCCATCCCCACACCACTCTGCCATCGACTCCTATCTTAGAATCTAAACACCCACTTTCTTTTAGTTTTATTATACCAAAGAAAGTAGAAAAAAATGAATTTTCTAATTCTAACTTCTTGGGTTGCCATCATCACTATCATCTCTCTCTATTGACACACTGTCATATGGCAACTTTGTACTAAGAAATGGGGTAATTCACTATTGAAAATCTATGTTTTGCGAGGGGATTTTTCTAGGTAGGCATAGGCTGGTTCGAAAACTTAGTATACGGTTAAATGTCCATTCAATGTTGTCCTCAAGGTTTTATTATAGTCAAGAATAGTTTTTGAAAGCTTATATTGATAAACTTTTTCAATGTTGCCATTTACCGTTATTTGCGGATTGTTTGGTTAAAATAGGGATTCCCTTAATAGATAGAATGAAATGCCACAATCCCGCATTCTCTTATTGGTAGGTCATAATAGGGATTACCATTGTTTCCATGATTCAAAGAGGAAAATAACAATGACGCACTTTAATGGCTATGTTTTACTTTTTATCTGTCCACTGCCACTTAGATGTACTGTATAAAGTTCCAGAGCAACGTTGTACTGTATAGTCGATATTATGGGATATCTTAAAACATATGATAAGAGTCCCAGTCTCAGTCAGTATGCTAAATTTGTAAGAAAATCTAAATTTTCGGAGATATTTTTTCAGAGATGTTCATGGCTATTAGGGGAATTGCAAGAGCGATAAATTCAACCCCTTGTTGGATTGCAAGAGAACGATTAAAGCTTGGACCCAGATAGTACTATCCCCCTAATGCAGGCGACATTTGGTCGGTGCTGTACCGTTTGGTATGGCAGCCATGTAAAACCTTCTCCACAAAAAAGTGTCGCATTACGCCGCGTTACTCTGACTCGGTTATAAAAAGAAGGCCCCTTATTATTGAGTTAACACTTGAAACGGACAGCACTCATTGATTAGTGAGAAGTTTGCCCCTGTTCCTTAGTGGAATGTTCATGGGCAAATTTTGCAGTGGGGGTATGAGGCAATAAAAAGGTGAACATTTTGCCGACGGTAAACTTAGAGACACGGTGGAACTGCAAGCTATCGGAAAACTGTAGAGGTCTTATGGGGAGATTTGGATTATAGCAAGACGAGGCGAGGGAGAATAGGAAGGAAATCAGTACGACTTTCGGCATTAAGGCGAGACTTATAGGTTTACAGGCGCCATTGCACAGGATAGTTGTGACTAGAGAAGCTGTGTGCAAATCATGAGGGACGAAAGATGATATCTTTAAGTACTTCCTATGCCAATGCCCGGCGTTAGCGAAAAAAGGTCATTTAAATTGGGATCGGAAATTATAAAGGGTGGTTTAAATAGCTCACGCGCGTTTCGTGTTTTGTTTCATTGTCAAACATCTTCAGTTTGGTTTATAATTTAATCATGAATCCTCTTACAAACGAACAACGCTTGCAAATTATTGAATTTTATTATCAAAATGCAGGCTCTGTTAAGAAAGTTCATCGCGCGCTCCTGTGTGTTCCGCGACGAAGCTCTTTTTTGCCTCAAATGAGTAAGTAAATGAGCAGAATTTTCGATTTTGGAGTAAAGATCATCCAGAAGCATTGCAAGAGCTACCAATGCATCCAGAAAAAGTCACAGTATTGTGCGGTTTATGGGCTGGTGGCATCATTGGACCGTACTTCTTCAAAAATGACGCGAATCTTAACGTAACTGTGAATGGCGACCGCTATCGTGAGATGATATCCAACTTTTTTTTTTTGCCCAAAAAGCAAGAGCTTGATTTGCATGACATGTGGTTTTAACAAGACTGTGCCACACAGCATGCGTAACAATGGACTTATTGAGAGGCAAGTTCGGTGAACATTTTATTTCGCCTTCGGGACCGGCCAATTGCCCGATTAGATCGTGCGATTTAACGCCATTAGACTATTTTTTGTGGTGCTATGTTAAAGCTCATGTCTATATAGACAAGCCAGCCCCAATTGACGCATTGGAAGATAACATTGAAGCATTTATATGTAAGATACCGGCCAAAATGTTGGAAAAAGTATGCCAAAATTGGTCTAAGCGGATGGACCAGGCGCTGTCACGGTCAACATTTGTATGGAATAATCTTCAAACATTAAATGATATGGACCGTACTATCGATTCATTTCATGCATTTTTTCTGAATTTTATGTGTTTTGTTTTGAAAACTTTTCTATAGCTCCTAAAAACCACCGTTGATTTAAAATTTTTAGATAGTATTGTTAAAAAAACTCCCCCAAAAGTATGCAATATTTTGTCAATGGAGTAGAGTACCTGGAAATATGCAATTTTTTATATTTTTTAACTCAGCACCATACAATAAGGAGCAAAACATCTGAGACTATTAATAAATTAATATTTTTTTAATATAGGAAGCATCAAATGCAAAAGACTCTAAAACGGTTTCCAGAAACCTTACTCCTAAGAATTTTGAGAACATTTTTTATTTGATTTTTTGAGCTTTAATAAAAAATGCCGACTTTCGACAAGCCAATTTTCTCCCAAAACATGGCCTAACATTAAGGTTAAACTTTTTTTAATTAGTTTCATCTGTCCACAAAGAAACCTTTTCCCTTACTCGAGCTAGTATTTTTCTAATACAGCTCTTTTCTTGTGAATTTTTCTACCCATTCGGCATTAATGGGTTAAGGATATGTACTACGCCAACCATGCTGCACTTGAAATTCAATATCAAACCACCTTTATAGTCATAATGGCCCCACAATTAAAAATGTGTTGAAAAATTGGGTTGAAAGTAAAGGTTGCACCCCTATACATTAAGTGACGTGCCAACACTTATCGGAACGATCAAGCATTTATATTGCAACAAAAATGCTTCCATCCAATTTTATAACTATTTTAAAATCAAAACTTTTTTATAAGATCATTATAAATTTATTGTAGTGCATACATTAAGGTAGACAAGAAAGTCGGAGCTAAACTAGAATTGTCCTATATTTTTTAAGCATAAGCTGAATTTATCTTACAGAGCGGGTTTTAAGCCTTTTTTTTGGGACAATAAGCATATAAAAATATTTGTCCAAGGCCCTCGCCTAAATGTAGGCAATGCTTTTCAAGGAGATAAAAAATTTTATTTGGTTATATGAGCTTTTAGACATTTTTCATTGGTTATTATTTTTATATACAAGCGATGGATTTCGACCGTCATCACTTTCAAGTATGCAATATGGTGTGCATACTTTTAGGCTGATGCAGCTGAAATATAATTTATGTCTTTTCATGGCCGGTGTAGTAAGGTTGGATCTTTTTTGAGTTAAATTTTTTTAATCTACTTCACCTGCTATACATTTAGTTAATAGTTTGTAAGTAAATTTATATTCAGAATTCTCATTTTCAGGCCAGCATCACCTAAAAGTATGCAATATGAATTTGTACTTCATGACCCCAGATTCCCTTGCTTTATTTTGATGAATTTGCATATTTCCATTGTTTAGAGCATTTATAAAACCAAAATTATTTTTCTACATCTTTTTTAAAAAAAATTTTGTTTTTCAAAATTTTGCAGAAAAATTTTTGAAAAAATGTTTCTAAAAAAAAATTATAAACAAATTAACTTGTGATTTTCTATGCAACTATGTTTTTGCAGCAAAAAAAAGAAGAGAAAAGCAAAAACAAATATAAAAGAAAATATTTTTACAAGGCCCCTAAATGTATGTACAGCTTTTCAATCAGACCACAAATCTTGTCTGCAGACAATATTAGGCGGATGTAGCTGAAATATAATTTGCGTCATTTTTTGGCCACTGTAGTAGGGTTAAATTTTGTTTGCTTTTGCAATTTTTTTAATCTGCTTCTCTTGCTACACATTTCTTCGTTATCTTGTAAGTAAGCTTATGTTCAGAATCCTCATATTCAGGTCAGCATCCCCTTAAAGTTTGCAATATGGGTTTATATTCTTTGACCCTAGATTCTTTTGCTTGATTTTGATAAAATTGAGTATTGTTTAGAGTATTTATATTGAAGGAATTTTTATTTTTTTACCTTTTCACAAAAAGTTTTTCCAAAAATTTAGAACAAAAATTTTGAAAATTTTTTTAAAAAATGGTTTTCTATGCAACAGCAAAAAAGCGAAGAAAATTAAAAACAAAAATGAAGTATTTTTTCAAAGCCCCTAAATGTATGTAAAGCTTTTCAAAGAGACTAAAAATCAGAAGCGCTAGATTCAGACTATCAACGTTTTAGAGTGCATACTTTTAGGCGGATGTAGTTAAAATATAATATGTGTCTTTTTAGGGCCGCTCTAGTAGGGTTAAATTATTGTAGAAGGGTTTTTTGGAGTAAATGTGGAATGTTTTTTAACCAGTTTAATCTGATATACATTTCTTTACCCACCACCATAGTATGGAGATATACTAATCTAGTTATTCCGTTTATAACACCTCGAAATATTGATCTGCGATCCCATAGAGTATATATTCTGGATCGTCTCGACAGACTGAATCTAGCCATGTACATAGCAGTCAAATCAGTGAAGCCAGCAGCTTGAAATTTTGCACAGATACTTCATATTGATGGAGGTCTTTGGGGATTGCAAATTGGCCATATCGGTTTAGATTTGGATATAGCTCTCATATAAACCTATCCAGGGATTTGACTTCTTGAGCCCTTAGAAGCCTCAATTTTCATCCGATTTGGCTGAAATTTGGAATAAAGACTTGAGTTATGACTTCCAACATCCATATCAAGTATAATTCGAATCGGTCTATAAATAGATATAGACTTCATATAAACCGATCCAGGGATTTGACTTCTTGAGCCCTTAGAAGCGTCAATTTTCATCCGATTTGGCTGAAATTTGGAATAAAGACTTGAGTTATGACTTCCAACATCCATATCAAGTATAATTCGAATCGGTCTATAAACAGATATAGACCCCATAAAAACCGTTCCCCGGATTTGACTTCTCGAGCCCTCAGAAGCCTCAATTTACATCCTATTTGGCTAAAATTTGGAACAAAGACTTGAGTCATGAATTTCAACATCCATGTCTAGTATAAAAATTTCTTCCCAAAGAGGTGTCGCGGCACGCCGTTCGGACTCGGCTATAAAAATGAGTCCCCTTATCAATGAGCTTAAACTTGAATCGGACAGAATGTTCATGGACAAATTTGCATTTATATTGAAGGAATTATTTTTTTACAAAGACAAAATTGCTTGGGATTTTCTGACCAACTATGTTTTTACATCAAAAAATATTTTCTTAATATTTTAGCATTATTTAGCAAGGAAAAGTGGATTTTCATGTTTTTGGTACTAATTCAAAGCTGTAGTCTAAAGTACTAGGCCTATCGCCATAAATGCATATTTTAAAATTGAAACCATTAATTGCAACAAGTCACTAAAACGGTTCCCAAAAATTTTATTTCCAAAAATATTCAGAAAATTTTTTTTTTAATTTTTGATTGCAGAAACATTTTATTTAACTAGTTTCATTCGTCCACTTTATGCCGCTCATAAAACTTAGTTTGCTCTATTTTTTTGGTATTTTTTACCCCTTTAAAGTAAATCTGTTTTTTAGGTATAAAATTATAAAACTTCATTTTAGGGTATACTTTTAGGCGGATAAAAGCAACCACTTTATCCCGCTCATAAATTTTAGTTTGTTCTATTTTTTGGTATTTTTTCCCCTTTGTCTTTAATGGGTTAATTGAAGTTAATTTGGTTTTTAGGTATAAAATTTTAAAAAATCATTTTAGGGTATACTTTTAGGCGAATAAAAGTTAAAAGATTTTTGAAATATACTCTCAAAGAAATGTTTACTGTTTGTTTACGAACTGTTTTATTTTTAAGAGAGATAAACCCTCCTTCATGATATTCAAATCAAACCAATATTTGCAAAGATTTTTAAAAATGTAAAAAACGTTTTCCGAGTTCCTAAAAATTTACAAGTGATCTGTAAACTTATTACCTGGATTATGGGGTATACTTTTAGGCGAGAGTTAAACAAATTTTGAAATACACTCCCAAGAAAATATTCGCTGTTTGTTTAAACTCTGTTTTTTAAAGAATGATAAACCCTTCCTCATAGCGTTCAAATCTAACCAATATTTGCAAAGATTTGTAGATATGTAGAAAAATCTTTTCACAAGTCCCCTTAAAATAGGCAATATAGTTACAAGTGATTTGTAAAATTATTACCTTGATTGTGGGGTATACTCTTAGGTGGATAAAATTTTTCAATTTTTTTTTTAAATACACTCTCAAAGTAATATTTGTCGTTTGTTTAATCTCTGTTTAAGGTCTGTTTTGTTTAAGAGAGATAAATCCTCCTCTATATAATGTTCAAATCTAAGCAATATTGCAAATCAAATCAATGTAGAAAAACTTTTTCCAAGACCCTACAAATATGCAACATAGTTGTAAGTGTTCTGTAATATTATTACCTGCTGTTTGCTGTTCCTTTGAAGTATGTAAACATTTATTCTCTCGATATGTAGATTAAATTGGTAAATAAGTTTAAAACTTACAAATTAAACCCTAAAATTATGCAGTGCCATTATAACTTAACTTAATCAACTCTAAAAGTACGTAGTGCCATTAAAAGATAACCAAAGTGACCTAAAAATATAGCTGGTTGATTTCAAAATGTAATAACTTTATGGTAAATTAAGCCTAAAAGTATGCAGCGTCATTATAATTTAACCAAATTAACCTAAAAACACAATTTGTTGACATTAATTTTTTTCGTGCTTCTTTTCCTTAGAAGAAAATTTAAAAAATTTAGTTTTTTTCTATTCACACTTATTTTTTGCTATAATTTTTCGCAATCATTATTTAATTATTAATATTAATGTTTTCATTCCTCCAATTACTCAAGTCTCCATTTGCTGTGTGTTATGATATATTTGTGCTTAATTAATTTCTATTATCCTTTAACTGCCATTGCCATCACCATCACCATCATGGACTTTCTTTGCTAAGTTGCTCTAAAACTTTTCAACTTTAGGCCTTGTTGACCTCGTGGAATTGCCAACGCTGCTTTAAAGTAACAAATCTTTGCATTATTTCTATTTCCTTCCTTTCCTTATGGCTATGACTTCCATGCCCATCCCCAATTGGTATATGGCAAGGCGAACGGAAGTGCAATCAAGCGAAAAGTTCGCAGGACACAATATTCCTGTTTTGTAGGACATTCAGTGTGGCACTGCTGCTGCGGCTACTATTGCTGCATTGACATATTTTCTTTTGCCTTTTCTTCTTCTTCTTCTTCTTCTTTGGCTGCCTTTTATGTTCATCTTCTGGGTTTTGGTTTTTTGTTTTCGATCACAAATGACCTTTGACAAGGTTAAACACTTCGCCTTGTTAGAACTTTTCAAGAGTGTTAACTTCATTTTGACCACTTTATTGTGTTGCCAATGTGGTGATGTACAAACACAGTAACACATACACTTGCACACACACACACACATAGAGACACCTTCACAGTATGCTGCAGTGCTGTTCCAGCTCTAGTGCTAGCTCCTGCAAGAATATTGATGTTGGTTGGTGCTATTGCCTTTTGGTCCTTTTGCATCAGGATTTGGAAATGTGCAGTTCTTTCATCCTTGTGATCTCTTTTCTACTGTCTACTGCTGCCATACGCACAACTATGCCAGCCGTAGCCAACTCTTAACACTCACACACACACACACACCGACACACTTAAAGGCACGCATAGAATACCTCGTGCGTGCAATGACTAGACTAGGACGGTAAAACTGTTGGTAAAGAACATCTTTGGAATATGTTCCGGTATGGCTTGGGTATGATGATGACGATGCGATGCGTTGTGTTATTGTTGTTGTTGTTGGGCCCTCATCATATCTCAATGAGAGGGGTTTCCTTAAAAGTTTGTCTGCCTAAAAAATGAAAGCACAGTGGCTGTAAAAAGTGAAGCCAGTCTCTTGGGGGCAGAGGGAGAGCAAGAGAGTTGGTCTGTGGCATGCTTGTTTACCTTTTAGACTTTCCCAAAGACAGTCAGCCAGACTGACGGACAGACGGACAGAAAGACAGGCAGACAGTCTAACATGCGAATGATGACTTAAAGTCATATGGTTTACATTCTGGTTAATATTGGTTACTGGCTCATTTCCAGCATTTGAGTTGATTTCTTATGAAGAAGTGGAGTGGAGACAATGATTGAGTTTCTGTTGCTTTTGAAAGTTGTTGATTATTTATTGGTGTCCGATGAAATTGAAGTTAGTTTTGAATTGTCTGCAAATTAAAGAATTTTAGTTTAAACAATGTTGCATATCTTAGGGGTTGGATAAAATTTTATAGGCCAATTGTTAAAGAACGATTTTGAAGGTACATTTTGACAGCAGCTTGTGAAATATGATTCAAGGTCGCTAAGCAATTTACCACAGTAATGGAAAAGCAAATTTGCTCATGAAAATTCATAAAGGAACAGGGGCAAACTTCGATTCAAGTTTAAGCTCAATGATGAGGGATCTCCTTTTAATAGCTGAGTCGCAACGGCATGCCCAGTGTGACTGCTCTTTGGGAAGAAGTTTTAACATGCCGAAGTAACTAACAAATGAAGCCAGCATTAGAAGGGGATTGCTGAAAATTGTTTCTTATGTTCTTGCCAGGATTCGAACCCAAGCGTTTAGCATCATAGGCGGACATGCTTACCTCTGCGCTACTGTGGCCTCTCATACAGTAATGGTAAAGAGCATAAGAAGATTTACGTATAATACTTTAGGTTTTTTTTAATGTTTCAAAAAATGTTGCATACTTTAGGGATTCCATTTAGTGACTCCGATGATACAGGCCAACCATTCGATTGCATGTGCCACCAAACCGCAATTCCAAGTACCATTAGTTCAGTATACTGCGGTTTACCATGACTTAATCGCAACCAGTTTCATATGTCAGTGTTTAAGCCCCCCGATATTTAACTACTTTTAGTTTCGGAGTAACTTCTAAACTTTCTCGCATGATTGAATTCAGTTTTCTATATCCAGCTCCCAGAAAATGCAAGGAGTTCTAAGGAACATCATATGATTGGGCCAGACCTAGGGATCATTACGTTAATACTTAGAAGACTATCAACTGCCGTTTAACCATGGGACTTGTCTTTGACATGATACGGAACTGGAAGTTCCACATACAGCAGCAGTTGGAGAAGGCTCGTAGATGTTGGTCAATATGCTAAAGAGCCGTAAGCGTGCCAAGTTCAGCCGGGCCGAATCTTTTATACCCTCCATCATGGATCGCATGATATATGAGCTTCATCATGTTATTGACTTGTTAGAGGTCATAGAAATCTAACATCTCAAAAATTTCAGGCAAATCGAGTAATAATTGCCCCCTGCAGAGGGTCTGAGAGTCAAATTGGGCGATCGGATTATATGGAAGCTATATCATGTTATGAACTGATTTAGACTATAATCGGCACAATTGTTGGAAGTCATATCAAAATGACATATGGCAAATTTCAGTCAAATTGAATAGGAATTGGGCCCTCTAGAGGCTCAAGAAGTCAAATCATGAGATCTGCTTATATGGCAGCTAAATAAGGCAGCTATACTTGACAAAATTCTTGAATATCATACCAAAACGACGTATGCCAAATTTTAGCGAAATTGGATGGGCTCTCTAGAGGCTCAGGAAGTCAACTCGAAAGATGGGCTTAATTGGTGGCTATATCAGGTTATAGACTGATTTAGACCATACTAGGCACAGTTGTTGGAAGACATACCAAAATGACATGCGCAAAATCTCTAAACAAATGGGATAAGAATTGCGCCCTCTAGAGCCTCAAGTAGTCTAATCGGGAGATCGGTCTATATGGCAGCTATATTAGGTTAAGTACTGATTTAGAACTTGCTTGGCACAGTTGAAAGTCCTGCCAAAATGACATGCGCAAAATTTCAACCAAATTGGATAAGAATTGCGCCCTCTAGAGGCTAAAGTTGTCTAATCGGGAGATCTACTTCTATGGCGGCTATATCAGGTTATAGACTGATTTAGACCATACTTGGCACAGTTGTTGGAAGTTATACCAAAAAACCACTTGCAAAATTTCCGCAAATCAGAGAACTGCGCCCTCTAGAAGCTCGGTCGGTTTATATCGGTTTATATGGTAAGATCGGTTTATATGGTAGCTATATCAAAACATGGACCGATTTGGGTTGTTTACTATCCCAACCGACCTATACTAATAATAAGTATTTGTGCAAAATTTCAAGCGCCTAGCTTTACTCCTTCGAAAGTTAGCGTCCTTTCGACGGGCAGACGGACTTGGCTAGATCGAGTTAAAATG
This sequence comes from Stomoxys calcitrans, assembly GCF_963082655.1. Lineage (NCBI taxonomy): Eukaryota > Metazoa > Arthropoda > Insecta > Diptera > Muscidae > Stomoxys > Stomoxys calcitrans. The sequence continues at coordinate 28,228,446 of NC_081555.1, read as the reverse complement.
TCATGACTTTATAGGGTCTCAGACAAATATTTCGTTGTGTTACAAACGGAATGACGAAATTAGTATACACCCATGCCATGGTGGAGTGTATAAAAATGGTGACTGAACCCAAAGATGGTCCACTGGCTATACGAAGTTGTATTGGGTTGCCCAAAAAGTAATTGCGGATTTTTCATATAGTCGGCGTTGACAAATTTTTTCACAGCTTGTGACTCTGTAATTGCATTCTTTCTTCTGTCAGTTATCAGCTGTTACTTTTAGCTTGCTTTAGAAAAAAAGTGTAAAAAAAGTCTTTTAAAAAATCCGCAATTACTTTTTGGGCAACCCAATATTTGGATCGATTCTGACATAGGCATCGGTAGTATAGAGGACTGTGATGCAGAGAAAGACCAACTCAAGTTTTATGTAAGAAGTCCAATGGGCATGTTAACATCCCATATGTGGGGCTATGAGAAACTTGCCGACTAGGGTGCTATAAACTATTCTGCTGGTCAGATTCATAGGCACACAGATAATGACTGGTAATCACTCGTTGTAATGAAACTTGAGACGTTTAAGACATTTCTCGATTAAATATTGAAATAGGCCGTTTCTTGGTCGAATTACCGACATGACGATAAAACGGTGTGGTATGGCAAAAACCGACCGACTGAGACGAAGATTGATCTCGAGTATGAAACACCAAAGGTTCACAAATCGAAAGGAGAGACAGGCAGCAGTTATTCAACGTCCACAAAGATAAAGGGTTTGACTTTAAGGTCAATGTTGGGAGTTTATCATATCATTTCCACACTACCGAGATGGTGATAGGAGAACCGGATGGACTGGCAGTAGTTCCCATCCCAGATAGCTGAGACGGTTATTGTTGTCGATTGTGAAACACCAGGGATGCAGAAATCGAAGTGAGTGACCCTTGCACAAATATCACCTGGTAGCTATTGTTACCAAAATTGCTTCAAGATAGGGGAGATACATTTTAGAGCCATATTGCCCACTGAATCACCACATGGCCCTACTGGGGGACATCTAAATCCCATCGAAAGAAGTAAACTAGGGCTACCAAGAGTCCTGTCACACAGGCTTGAACCTAGAGCTTCGATGTGTATGGTGTTTATCGTGGTCACCAGAAGCTCAGTTGAGAGCTACAGGGCGGGTCCACAGATTGCGGATAGTGGAATAGTCCATATGCTGCAACTGTAGTCGCCTACAATCAGCGGACAGGGCGGGTCCACAGAATGCGGAAAGTTGAATGCTCCATACGGAGTAGCTGCAACTCGCGAACAATCAGTGATATCGATTGGAGATTCTCATATTGGGGCAGGCACCGGCTTGTGCTTAAACACTGATTGCCTATGATGCTCGATGTGACAAGGCGACTTATTGGCGCCTTTAAATAACCAATGGCCATGACGTGTCCCCCGGCATTGGATCCTAAGGACCGGAACTATATGGCTCAACTATGGACCTGAATGAGGATTGCTTTCTTCACATACAACAACTATTAAGGCAATAAAAACCAGGACAATAAAGTCGCAAGCCATTATGGACTTGTTAGAATTCGCTAAATTTGGTTGTCGGACCAAAGTGAGCTAAGAGGGAATGAAATGGCGGACAGTCTGGCGGCAAAAACCAGAGGTTTGCGAATTGCAAATTTTGCCCATGAACATTTCACCACGGAACAGGGGCAAACTTCTCAGGCCGTTTAAGTTTTATGCTCAATGATAAGGGGCCCCTTTTTATAGCCGAGTCCGAACGGCGTGCCGCAGTGCGACACCTCTTTGGAGAGAAGTTTTACATGGCATAGTACCCCACAAATGTTGCCAGCATTAGGAGGGGAAAACCACCGTTGAAATTTTTTCTGATGGTCTTGCCAGGATTCGAACCCAGGCGTTCACCGTCATAGGCGGACATGCTAACCTATGCGCTTCGGTAGCCTACAGAGGTTTGCTGACAATACAATTGGAAAACGTAAAGTTTTTCATGGCAACGCGATTCGAGATAAGGATTCGGACAAGATTCGTGCATGTGGCTTGGTGAAACGAAGTAGTAGTCGGGAGGAAGGTTAATATCAACTATGAGAGTTTCAGAACGTGACATTCTGAGGTAGAGGAGATAAGGAATAAAATTTCCACAAACAACGGAATCTTTACGGGACTTAAATCAACTTAGGGTTATGACATCGTAGACTTATCTGCAAATGCAAATTTACCCATGAATATTCCATTAAAGAGAGAGAGAGAGAGAGAGAGAGAGAGAGAGAGAGGAGACTTCTATCATACCAATGAGTGCTCCCCCATTCTAGTTTAAGCTTAGCGATAAGGAACCTTCTTTTTATAGTCGAGTCTGAAAGGCTTGCATTGCAATACTATTGGGTTGCCCAAAAAGTAATTGCGGATTTTTTAAAAGAAAGTAAATGCATTTTTAATAAAATTTAGAATGAACTTTAATCAAATATACTTTTTTTACACTTTTTTTCTAAAGCAAGCTAAAAGTAACAGCTGATAACTGACAGAAAAAAAGAATGCAATTACAGAGTCACAAGCTGTGAAAAAATTTGTCAACGCCGACTATATGAAAAATCCGCAATTACTTTTTGGGCAACCCTATACTTAGTTTAGAACTCTTACACCGACATAGTGAGGAGATAACCACCCCTGAAAATCTCCAACCCCTGCACGGTGTCTTCCCCTGTCCCCTAGATTTCTGTAAGTTTCTATTTATTTTTTTTAGACGAACACAAGCTTAGGGGTAAAGGAAGGTTGAAAGTCTCTTCTCTTAAATTCACAATTATTGATTAAGAGCTTCATGTTTATAATGGATGAGAAGACAAACGCCTTGATTCTGCACTGATTTAAGCTTCTCGTTCTTCTAGTGCGCGAAAAAAAAATAATCCAGTATCCTAGGTCTGAAGGCACTCCGGTAGCCGAGTTGGTAGTGTGCTCCGATTGCTAGAGCGGATTGCTATGTGTGAAGGCTCCCCAATAGCCGAGTTGGTAGCGTGCTCGGATTGGCCGAGTGGCTAACGTGCTCGGATTGCTAGGGCGGAGGTCGTGGTTTCGATTCCCACCAAAGGCCTCGGACTGTTGTAGCAACAGTGGTATCACAATGGAATTAAAATTGTCTCTGTGGGTCTGTAAAGGACTGCCATTCTTATCTAACCTAACCTATCCTATAACTGATTTGACATGAAGCAGAGCTTTGATCAAAAACATATTTCATCTGAGGCTTTGATGTCCTGGCACCACCGATAGATGATGTCACTGCTTATGCCAATGCATACAGTGTGTTCCCTTCAATAGGTTAGCCGGTAAACCATCTGCCTCTGCTGCCTTGTTGTTTTTCCATTGGATTCTTCGATTTGTCTCTACTGTTTTATGTGTTATTCTTTGGTAGAATTTTCGGACCTCATTGTGACTGCTCACCACATTTTTTTGCTCTCTTCTTCCTCCTTTTCTCCTGATACCTCTTCTTCGATACTCCTGGTGGTTCATGGGTTACTTAGGGCCATTCGTTGGTATCCAAGTGCGGAGTACGCCACATTTTCTATGGAATTTGCCATTGCGTCTGTCGAGTGGTGCTTGCCGTTGGCCTTGCTTTGTTAGATTATATGTGCAGCGTTGGTTAACACAAACACCGGCACTTAGGTCACAATACCAGACATAAACTAACAATAAGGGGACGGACGGACTGATTTGAATTTTCTTTTTCGATCTTTTTTCCGATCCATAGGACTGACCGCTGCGGCAACGTTATGCCCATTTGTTATTTAAAGGCGCCAATAACTCGCCTTGTTATTGGGTTGCCCAAAAAGTAATTGCGGATTTTTCATATAGTCGGCGTTGATAAATTTTTTCAACGGCTTGTGACTCTGTAATTGCATTCTTTCTTCTGTCAATTATCAGCTGTTACTTTTAGCTTGCTTTAGAAAAAAAGTGAATTTACTTTCTTTTAAAAAAATCAGCAATTACTTTTTGGGCAACCCAATATATCGAGCATCATAGACAATCAGTATTATTTTATTTTTATACCCTCCATAGGATGGGGGTATACTAATCTAGTCATTTCGTTTGTAATATCTCGAAATATTCGTCTAAGACCCCATAGAGTATATATATTCTTGATGGTCTCGACGTCCTGAGTCTATCTAGCCATGTTCGTCCGTCTGTCGAAATCACGATAGCGGTCAAACGCGTAAAGCTTGCCGCTTAATTTTGCACATATACTTAATATTGATGTAGGTCGTTGGGGATTGCAAATGGGCCATATCGGTTCAGATTTGGATATAGATCCCATATAAACCAATCTCCCGATTTGACTTCTTGAGCCCCTGGAAGCCGCATTTTTTGTCTGATTTGAATGAAATTTTGCACGTAGTGTTGTGTTATGACTTCAAACAACTGTGCCAAGTACGGTCCGAATCGGTCTATAACATGATATAGCTCCCATATCTCTGATCTCCTGCTTTGATTTCTTGAGCGCTTACAAGCCGGAATTTTTGTCCGATTTGGCTGAAATTTTCCATGCGGTGTTCTGTTACGACTTTCAACAACTGTGGCAAATGCGGTCCAAATCAGTCCATAACCTGATATAGCCGACATATAAACCCATCTCCCGATTAGACTTCTTGACCCTATAGAAGGCGCTCTTCCTATCCGATTTGACTAATAATTAGCATGACGTGTTTCGTTATGACTGTCAACAACTGTGCTAAGCATGGTTTAAATCGGTATATAACCTGATATAGCTGCCATATAAACCGATCTCCCAGTTTGACTTTTTTGGGCCTCTGGAGAGCGCAACTATTACTCGCAATTATTATTGCTTGAAATTTTGGAGGTGGTGTTTTTCTATGACTGGTGTTTTTCTAGTTGAAAATGTCATTCAAAAAACATATTTTTTAATTTTGTTCATTCTTTTTTTAATAATTTTTTAAATTACTTTCTAAATTTTTTTTTTTAATTTTTTTCACAATTTTTTTTTTATATTTTTTTATAATTTTTTTTATAATTTTTTTTTTATTTTTTTATACTTTTTTTTATAATTTTTTTTTTATATATATTTTTTTGTTTTTTTATAATTTTTTTATATTTTTTTTAAGATATTTTTATAAGTTTTTTATATTTTTTATAATTTCTTTTAAAATTTTTTATAATTTTTTTATAATTTTTTAATTTAATTTTTAATTTTCTTTATAATTTTTTTTAAAAGGTTTTTAATTTTTTTTATAAATTTCTTTATAATTTTAATTTTAATTTTAAAAATAAGGTTTTTATTTTTTTTATTATTTTTTTATACTTTTTTATAATTTTTTTTAGTATATTTTTAATATTTTTTTATATTTTTTTTTATTATATTTTTTAAATTACTTTTTATATTTTTTTCAATTTTTTTTTTATTTTTTATAACATTTTTATATTTTTTTGTAATTGTTTTCGTTTGTTTTTTTTTTTTTTATATATTTTTGTTTTAATTTTTAAAATTTTGTTGGTTATTTTTTTTGTATTTTTTATTTGTTTTTTGTTAAATATTTTTTTTTGTGTTCATTAATTTTTCGACTTTAAACTTTTAATGCTTTTTTGTTTATTTATTTTTGTAAAAGTTTTCTTGCGATAAATTTGTTGTTATATTTTTTGTACTATTTTTTGTGTTTTTTTTTTGTATTAATTTTTTCGTAGTATTTTTTTATTATTAATTTGTTTTTTATTTAATTAATGTTAGTTTAAATTTTTGGTTTAACCTTTTCTTCGTTTTTTGTTTTCCGCTTTTTTATTCTGTATTTGTTGCCATTTTTGCATTAACTTTTTTATTTGGATTTTGATATAATTTTAATTTTAATTTTTGTTTTTATTTTTTTTTTAATTTTTAGTTTTTTTTTTATTTTTTTTATATATTTTTTTTGTTATTTGTTTTGTTTTATTTTAAAATTTTAATACCACTGTCCCTTTGATAAACCTCTGCCAATAAATGAATAGTTGTTGTTGTTGTTGATTTAATGTTTAGATGTCAGTTGCCGATATTGCTGTTGATGTTAGTTAATGCTGCTGCTGGGTCGTTAGGTGTTGGCGGTTCTAGTAACATTTATTATACATGTTGTAGTTGTTATTGTTGTTTATTATTTGGCTGCCAACCACATTCGCATACGAGTTTCGCCCAATGAAACACAGAAAAAAAAGAGTTGCGGGGAGCAAAACAAAAAAATCGCCGACAACAACGAACCGCCGAGGTGCACCAGCCAAAAGCCACGAACTGCATCTTACACTCCGCCTTTTTGCCAATCTTAGCTTTTTGTGGGGTGGTGCGAGAAAAGGAGTTACACGATGCTGGCTACGAGGATGTCAAAACGACTACGAGTCTTAAGAATTCCCCCACGTTTCGCCGCTTGCCATACAAGACCATCGCCAACGTCGTCTCATCGTCTTCGTGGTTCTCGTCATCTTTCGCCACATTGTCGGCCTCGTCATCGCCATCGCTATAACCAACGTTGTCGTCGTTGCGATGTGCTGTTATTCTTTTCGAGAGTAGCGAGCTTACACACACACACATACACCTACAAATCTTAAGAATCACATGCACGCACTCACTCACTGAGTGAGTGAGTGATAAAAATCAATAGTTGGTCACTTTTAAAGTGTGGCTGGCTGGCTGGATGGCTCGCTCTTTGGTCGGCCAAAGAGTTTGTGGGTGGTTGTAGCTGCTTGTGGGTGAAAGAGGGAGGGCGGTAGGTAGGTAGGTAGAGAGGATTTGCACAACAACACTACTAACGTTGATGATGACAACGATGATGATGATGATGTTGATTTTTCTTTAAGACGTTGTTGGTTTGTGGTGTGAGAGAGGCCCCTAAATTGGTGCCTACTGGCTTTGAGGGGTCTGTTATGGGTGCTTGGTTTGCCAAAGGGTTGCTCTGCTGCTGCCTTTGTCTGAGTGTGTGTGCGTGTGTATGTGATAGACGATGCTTCTCTTATTTATTAACCGTTTTAGCGTCTTCCGAACTTTCCTCGCAGCCCACGTATATATAGTTTGAAAAATAATGTTGTTTGCGGCATTACAACTACAACAACGTTAGAGAAAGGCTACATTTCCATATTCAAGCAATTCGAAGAGAGTTGTCCCCCACCTCTCCACTTTCAGGCTCCCCCATAACACATTCGCATTGAAATTAAGGCGTGTCCTAAGGTAGTTCATTTCTAAATTAGAAAGAAATCTACAAAGGCAACGGCGATGGCAATGGCAATGGCGGTGACGTTGGCGGTGGCGAAGGCAGCAGTGGCAGGGGGTGGGGGGCAAAGAAGCTTTGCCTTCTAAGTTGAGAGGAGCAATTGCTTAGATTTTTGATTGAGCGCAAAAACTTGCCGCGGCGTGGCGTTGGCTATGGCGGTGTGTAGCTTCTCAGCCCCTTTTACTTTTGAGACTATAAAGGCCTTGTGAAAAACTTTTCAAAGACACTAAACACTGTGGCTAGGGTCGGATGAATGGCTCAATGGATGGATGTATAGATGGATGGATGGTTGGCTGACTGTATGTTTGATGATGATGATTGCAAAACGTTTTCAATATGGAATGCCAAGTGTGTGTATGTTAAATTTTTGTAGGCAAGTGTAGGGAGTTGTAGTTCTGTCTTAAACTTCCTACCAGGCTAAAAGGCATACAAAAAACTATTCTAAAACTCGCTTCCCCCCCCTTTTTAAGAAATTTTTTCTCTATAGTAACAGGGTTTTTATTGTTTTGCTCTAAAGCCTTTTTTGATTCATTTGCTGTACAGCTCTTTTTTTCTTCTAATAGTTCTTAAGAACTTGGGGAGAGAGTGGGAGGTAGCAAGGAGTTCTTGCACACACACACATCCTTAGAAAACTCCATCAAGTCCGCAAAAGTGGTTGAAAAAGTGTGCTGCCTTGGTCCTTGTTGTTTAGTTTTTGAGTAGTTTTGAGTTCTAATTCCCCCCTGCCTTTGCCCATCAGCATTAGAATCCTTTTTTGCTACTACTTACCACCTCCCCGAGTACTAGGAATATAAATACAAAACTATTTTTGGGATATAATTATGCGTACATGGCGGGTGTATTTTTGTTTGGATGCTTGTTTTTTTCTTTCTCTTTCTTTCTTTTTCGAGAAGTAATTGAAGTTTTTTTTCCGTTTGCCAGCCTTGCTGTAGCAGACCGGCAAAACTTAAAAGTTTTCAAATCTACATATGCAAATGTCCCAAACGGGGATGATCATAGACATCATGAACGTCGTCCTTTTTCTATTCTTTCCCCTCCTACATAAGCGGCTACAATGACAATTGATTGTTTCCTTACCATTCCTTGGCTTTTTGTAGCCTTCTTTTGTTTTTGAGGCAATTCTTTTTTTGAGTGTTGGGATAACCATCAACCTTTTTCCTAAGAAAACAAGGCCTTTTACACACACACATACACACACACCTATACCTACATACATTGCTTAGACAAAAGTGTAAGCCTTTTGTTTTCCAAAGGTGGTTGAAAATTTTTAATTTTTTTTTTTCATTAAAATTTTTTTTTTTTGGGTAGTTTTTCTTACCAGAAATCCCTAGTCTAAACAAAAGCCATAACTAGTTTGTCTTCCCCAAGTTTTAATTTTCTATAAATAAGGGTTAAATATTGTAGTTGTTGTTTTTGTTATTTTTTGCCATCCGGTTTGAGAATAAGTTTCGTTTTTTTTTTGTATTTTTTCATGCATCTTCATCTCCTTCTGCCTTCTGGTAATTTTAATTTTTTCCGCTTTTAATGAAAACCTCCAAGTAACCCTTTTGGAAAAAATCAAAATTAAAACAAGTTTTTCTGGATTTTTTCCCTCATATGCAGGGATTTATCCACGTATGGGATAGCCGCGTGCCATTCTCACCCCTTCCCTTTGAACCATGTGTCACATATGTATGCCCGCCCGCTGCTTAAAATTTAAGACCGCCGCCGCAGTTATGCATGCGTTTTTTTTCCGCGTCTATGCTGATGTGTGTTTTTGGTATGAAACGCCTTTAGATGTACAAATCAAAAATCTGTCTATCATTCTTTTTTTAACTTTTGAAGTTGTTAAGTGAAAGTGTTTTTTTTCCCAAAAGTGCAATACATATTTTTTTTGAAAGTGAAACAAAATCTGTTATCTGAAAAAGTCCTTGTTTTTTTTTTTTGTTAGATGAAAGTTGAATTTTTGTGGTTATTTTGCAAAATTGTTGGTGGCGAAACTAAAAAAATAGAAATTCAAGGTAAAATGATTAAAAAAATCCAAAAAAAGGATCAAAAAATCCGGAGATATTTGGAAAGTGGTTGATTTTTTTTGCCAAAACATATCTCTTCTAGTGAAATTACAAACAAATCAATTAAAAATGTGTAAAATTCGGATGAAGCTCATCCTGGGAACCCACCATCATGGATTCTGTGAAAAATTCTCTCAAATCACCTGAATTGACGAGTAAACCTGTACAAAAAATATGCCAAATTTCTGCTAAATCAGGCAAAAATTGAGCTTCTGTAAGCCATAGAAGTCTAATCGGGAGATCGGTTATATGAAAGCTATATCAAATTGTCATAAGAAGTCATAACAAAACTCTAAGTGCAAAATTTCAGCCAAATCGGATAACAATTGCGGCTTCCAGGGGTTAAAGATGTCAAATCGGGTGGTCGATTTATAAGGGATCTATATCAGGTTATAGAGCGATTCGAACAGTAATTGGCACGGTTGTTGCCAGTGTTTATGAAACTTTAAATGCAAAATTTCAGCCAAATCGGATAACAATTGTGGCTTCCAGGGGCTCAAGATATCAAATCAGCGGATCGGTTTATATGGGAGCTATATCAGGTTATACACCGATTTGGACCATACTTTGTACGATTGTTGGGAGTCTTAGTAAAACTCTAGGTGCAAAATTTAAACTAAATCGAACAACAATTATGGCTGTCAGGGGTGAAAGAAGTCAAATCGGGAGTTCGATTTATATGGGAGCTATATCAGGTTATACACCGATTTGGACCATACTTTGTACGGTTGTTGGCAGTCTTAATAAAACACTACGTGCAAAATTCGTTCAGCCAATTCGAACAACAATTGTAGTTTCCAGGGGCTCAGGATGTCAGAAGTTCGGTTTCTATGGCAGTTCGATTTCTATGGGAGCTATAAAAGTTTATACTCCGATTTGGGCAGCACTTGACACGTTTGTTGTTGTTGTCGGACAACAATTGCGGCTTCCAGGTGCTCAAGATCTTAAAGCAGCATCATCTTCGAAGAAGTACGGTCCAATGATGACACCAGCCCATAAACCGCCACAAACTATGACTTTTTCTTTGACGCATTGGTAGCTCTTGCAATGCTTCTGGCTGATCTTCACTCCGAATTCTGCTTATTTACGTATCCATTGAGCTGAAAATGAGAGTACGAGTCTACGTACTACATTTTATATATAGAATTTTGAATAGCTATTGAAATATCGAATAGAACCTCAAGATCTTGTTATCTTGCTGCTGTCTTAAAACCGCATATCGGCTAAAAGATATATACGGGAGCTATATCTAAATCTGATACGATTTTGATGAAATTTTGTACACATATTGAGAGAATAAAATACCACATGCTTGATTTTTCCAAGATCGGACCCACATTGTGGCCTCTACAGCCTTGAAAGGTCATATCGGATTAAAGATATATACGGCTGCTATATCCTTATATGAACCGATTTTGATGAAATTTTGGCATACATATGGAGACATCAAATAAAACACCTCAAGCAAAATTTTGCCAAGATCGGACCATTATTGTGGCTTTCACAGCCTTAAAGAGCCAAGTCGGATGAAAGATATATATGAGAGCTATTTATAAATCTGAACCGATTTTGAAGAAATGTTGCACACATATTGGGGCATCAAATCAAACGTCTCATGCGACATTTTTCAGACCAAAATTGTGGCTACTACAGCCTTAAATAGCCATATCGGATGAAAGATATATATGGGAGCTATATCTAAATCTGAAGCGATTTTGATGAAATTTTGCTTACTTATTGGGACGTCAAATGAAACACCAGATGCAAAATTTTGCTAAGATTGTACAAGCATTGTGGCTTCTACAGCTTTGAAAGGCCATATCGGATTAAAGATATATATGGGAGCTATATCTTAATCTGAAACGATTTTGATCAAATTTTGCATTCATATTGAAACGTTAAATAAAACACCTCATGCAAAATTTTGTAAAGATCGGAGCAAAATTGTGGCTCCCACAGTCTAAAAAGGCTTTATCAGATGAAAGTTTTATATGGGAGTTATACATCTAAATCTGATCCGAGTTTGTTCAATATAATTGGCGTTTGTCCTTGGACTAAAAAAAGTAACTCGTGCAAAATTTTATGAAAATCGGACAACAAATTCTACCTTTACCATGATCGCAAGAATACGAAAACAGGGACAGATAGACGGACTGACGCTAAATCTAATCAGGATGTGTTTCCAAACCGATCGGTATGCTTATCATTGGGTCTAGCTCTGCTCCTCCTTAGTGTTGCAAACAAATGCACAAACCTATAAGGGGTAGGGTATAACAACGGAATAACGTACATTTGCCCGGTGATATCACATTAATTTTCAAGTCTTTTTGCCTGTTGGGGCCAAGATTATTTAAGAGGCGAGCTCAATGATCGGAGATTTTTGCAATGGAAAAGAAAAGCCAGAGACCGCAACGTGCACCAAGCACTATGGAACGCATTTCGTTAAAATAATTCATCGGGCGTACGTTGGTGTTCTACTTATATCAAATTTATTGTGAAAACGCCTCCACGCTCGAAAACCCTGTCTATTAGCCGTTCTTTTTCCAATGCATGCGTTTGTCTACACAATTCGTGTCACGCTGCGCTTCTCTTAACCTTCTTCTCGCCCATGTTCTAAAACCTGATCCGGTTCATACTTGGTAGATTACCAGGTTCATACTTGGTAGATTACCTCTTACCAGCCCCCATGTGGCTCGGCACCTAAAGGTTTTGGTGCAAGACTGGTAGATTTACCGATTTTTTTAGTTTTGAAGCAAAAACGTGTCGATTTAGCATCTCTTGAACATGTTCTCGCCGATGTTCTGAAAACTGACCGGGTTACTACGAAGTGCTATGTATTCTGTAAGTTTATCATCGGTATACTGCCAGATATCCTTTCCTTCCGTCTAACCCTGCTGGGGCTCGGTACATATATGATGCGGCTGAAGGCGGGTATATTTACCACTTTTTATACCCGCCACCACAGGATGGGGGTATACTTATCTAGACATTTTGTTTGTAACACATTGAAATATTGCTCTAGGAGCCCATAAAGTATATATAAAGTCTCGACATCCTGAGTCGATCTAGCCATGTCCGTCCGTCCGTCTGTCGAAATTACGATAGCGGTCGAACGCGTAAAGCTAGGCGGTTGAAATTTTGCACAGATACTTAATATCGATGTAGGTCGTTGGGGATTGCAAATGGGTCATATCTGTTCAGATTTGGATATACAATACTTCTAAGAGGTAAGGATCCGAACGAGCTATGCAGAAGGGCCGAAAGGATCTTGCATATGGCATATGACTGGGCTAGACCCAGAGGTCTCAATGTTAACCCAGAGAAGACTGAAATATGCCTGTTTACGAGGAAGACGAAAGTGGGCCAATTTAACGCACCACCGATATCTGACAAGGTCAAATACTCAGGTGTGATCTTGGACAGGAAACTGAATTGGAAGTGTCACATTCAGGAGCGTACTGAGAAGGCTCACAGGTGTTGGGCACTATGTAGACGGGCCGTAGGCTCGAAATGGGGCCTGAATTCTAGGTTAGTCCACTGGCTCTACAGGAGCGTAATAATCCATTCTCCCAATACTTACTTACGCCTCAATAGTTTTGTGGACTGCTATGGAGAAAAAGTGCAATTTAAGGACCATACAACAGGTTCAGAGAACATGTTGTCTTGGTATAGGTGGAGCGATGAGGACCACGCCCACTAGGGCACTGGAGACTACTCTAGATATCCGACCCATTGACATACAGATTAAGTGTAAGGCAGCCACTACGGCTATGAGACTTAAGGCGATGGGAGAATGGATTGAGGATGGGAGCAGCTCATACCATCGCGGTATAATCGAGGCGACGATAGGAAACCTGGAAGGAAGTGGAGAGGTTTCCGATCGGATAACTGAGTTGAACCTTGAAGTCGACTGCGACGCACTGCTGCCATCGGCACTGTCTTGGATTGACGGAACTCTAGTATTGCCATCTGGAAGATCATGTTACACGGATGGATCAAAGCTAGAGGACAGAGTGGGCCTGGTGGTTTACATTGAGAACCCAGGGACTGACATCTGTTTTAGACTGTCACATCTGTTTAGACCGGGCGATCACGGAATGCGTGAAGTGGTGTGGTGCTAACACGAGGACTTCGAGTATGAACATATTTACCGACAGTAAAATTGCCATAAGGGCAATAACAACCAGGACGGTAAGGTCGCGAACAGTCTTGCAGTGTAACAAGGAGATTAACGCCTTCTCTGAGGATGGGAAAATCCGCATCGTTTGGATGCCGGGCCATAACGGATTAAGGGGAAATGAAAAGGCAGACGATTTGGCGGTGAAGGCCAGAGGACTGCCGTAAATAAACTTGGTTAACCCGAAGCCTTTCGGGTCGACGCAGTCCGAGTTAAGGGAATGGGCGACGAATGCGCATGCAACATTGTGGAACAGCGAAAATCCTATGGGGGAAGCCAGATCGTGCGAGACGAGGCTATTACTGAAAGGAAGCAAGAAGGAGGTCAGTATAGCTATTGGTATCATAACGGGACACATAGGACTACGAGCTCACTTATGTAAAATCGGTGCGTCAGGTGATAGCATGTGTAGGGCATGCGGGGAAGATGATGAGACGTTGGAGCTTTGGCTTTGTCATTGCCCGGCTTTCGCATCCAACAGATACCGGTACGTAGGTGGAGACACAATATCAGACAGGAACCAACTTAGGGGAGTGGCATTGAAAACAATTGAGGATTTGGCAAGTAGCACGGAATTCCTAACTTAAAATTTTCTTTTTAGAGGATACTTTATAATGGGTTGCCCAAAAAGTAATTGCGTATTTTTCATATAGTCGGCGTTGACAAATTTTTTCACAGCTTGTGACTCTGCAATTGCATTCTTTCTTCTGTCAGTTATCAGCTGTTACTTTTAGCTTGCTTTAGAAAAAAAGTGTAAAAAAAGTATATTTGATTAAAGTTCATGCCAAGTTTTATTAAAAATGCATTTACTTTCTTTTAAAAAATCCGCAATTACTTTTTGGGCAACCCAATAGTTTTGAGAGCGCACAACAAGCCGGTTACTGGCTTAGGTCCATGGTGGCATGGGGCCGATTAATATCTGCACCCTCTATTCAACCTAACCTAACCTAACCTATAGTATAATAGTTATTCATTACATTTATTTGGCAACGCATATAACAGTTATGAAAACTTTTAAGTCTCCCATAGTTTGTTCTATACAGCTGATAGCTGCAAACCCTAGTTTACTTCTGTTTTGATCCTTTATAGTTTGTGTGAGGTTTGTCTATTTACCTTTGTGACACTATATGGGTTTCTTGTTCTATTTTACTTTTCAACACCGCAGTAAGATACCCCTTTTCAGTTATACGAAGAAGACTTATTTTTTTCTGCGCCTGTGTTGTTTTCATTATTGTTATTTTTTAATTTCGAATCATTTTTTTTTTATTTTTTTTTTGCTTCTTCTGTTTTTTTTGTTGTTGTCATTATTATTTTTTCTCTCCGCTCATTTTAACTTTCTATGGTTGTTGTTGTTGTTATTCTGTTGGATTTTTTCCCTGGCTATCTTTGGTGTGCTGCTAAGAACCTTATTTATACAGAAGGAGGAGTAGTGGGGCTAGTGGGGCGGGCAGGTGTGATGTGTTGTGTTAAATGAGTAGTGGGGAGTAGAGGAGCTTAGCTCTAAATAGTGGGGGTCTCATATGACCAAACGGCCACAGAGGGACGGACACACGGAGATGTAAAGATAACCAAACAAACTTACAACCAGAGTTCGTTATGGCCCTATGAGGTTGTTGTTGGTTGTTTTTTTTTTTCATTATTTCGATTTTTTCTGTTTTGTTTTTTTCTCTGTTTCTCATTTTTTTTTATTTCATGTGGTGGTGTTTTGTTTTCTTTTTCGTTTTATGCTGCCTTTATCCCTGGCCCCAGTCCCAGTAGATGACCGTCTATACTACATGGGGTCTGGATATGTGTTTTTATTTATTTTTTTTTTCAAGATTTTTTTCTTTTTTTTCATTTTTGCGCTTTTTTCCATTTGGCTTGCTGGCCATGGTATATAGGTTGAGTTGTTGTTTTCCTGGGTTCCCTTAGTAGCCTTAAAGCCGCACACAGCTATAGAAGCATATATTTCTTGAGAGTTAACTGCGAGAAAAAAAGGCCAGCATAGATAAGAAATTAGCAAGAGTTTTTTTTTTTACTATAGAGAAAATGTTTTTTGTTTTTATAAAAAAAAACTAAAATTTTTCTTTGTGTTCTTTTATCATTGCAGTTGTTTCAAGTTCCCGGCTATAATATACCCACCTGTGTTAAGTGCTCAGAACATTTGACAAATAGTGGTAATGGCTTTTATCAATCAGTAGCTGCCTCCGCTGCCTCGGGACAACCGGCATTGTCGGCAACAGCTGCTGCTGCCGCCGTCGCTGCTGTGGTAAACAGTACCGCGAATTCTTCGAATGCATTGAATCAACAGCAAATGTCTCAGCAACAACTTCAACAACCGAATCAACAACAACAGCAGGCGAATCAACAAACGAATCAACAGCAACAACAACAGCAGCAACAGCAACAACACCAGCAACTGCAAAATTCCACAAATTCAACAAATAGTCTACAGTCGCAGGACGATTCAGAAGATGTAAGTGCAAGCCCAAAGTTCTTCACCCACTTTTTAAGTCAAGCAAACCAAAAGAAAAAAAAAAGACGATAAAAAAACCAAAAACCCTAAACCCAAAATTGGAACTTGCCACAAAACCTTAACCACAGACACCTACAACTTAGTCCTGCCTTACCAATATCCTTCATCTCCTATCCCATCCCTATCCTGTTTTGCATCCATCAAGTGTTTGCTGGCACTTCCTTGGCCTTTGACTACCCCACCCCGCCCCCCATCCCATTGAAAAGATTGTGTGTTATAATGTAATATTTGTCTTAACCATTGAATTTTTTATCTTCTCTCTCTTTTCTCCCCTTTTTCTCTTTGGTCATGTCTTCTGTTCTGTTCTGTTTTGTTTTGTTTGTTTTTATTTCATTTTTCTTATACTTTACCACATGCTGCTGCTGCTGCTGCTTCATCTACTTTGGGAATTTTACTCCTGAACTCATGACTTGCAATGCGTTCGTCCGTTCCCTCGTTCGTCCTTTGACCCTTCATATCAACTTCCCACAAACACAACAACACAAAAAACAAACTTTACACAAACTATTTCGATTTTCTTCTAATAATTGCAAAACGATAAAAAAAAAACGCCACCCCACAAACCCACCCATATTTACCTCCACAAAAAAATTGCATCTTCTCAAATCTTGGTATAAAAAAAATCTAAATTCATTCTCTTTTTTTATTATTATCTCTTGCCATTTATAAAATTCACTCTCTCTCTCTCCCATGGTTTTCTTCATGCTTGTTGCCTGTTTCAAACATCTGCTGCAGCAGACTACAGTTCAGCAACAGCAACAGCAACCAACGCGCCGTCCACGTCAAAACGGTGTTAAAAATAAATTACAACAAATCACCATGTCCTCCTATGAATTGGAGAAGACCATACAACATTTAGATGTACCTATTATTCCTTATATAAAAACTATTGTAGAAACATTAATTGCTTTCAAATCATAAAAATGTAAGCTTAAGCTTTTTTCTCAAAAAAAAAAAAGAGCTCCAACGGTACTACGTTCAAAAAAAAAAAAAAAGTAACGGCATCGTAACTACTCAAAATTTAAAACAATATAACAGTTGTGAATGTTTTTGGAAATGTGCGTGAAAGATTTAAAAATTAAAAATAACAAATAACGGTATAATGTACTAACAATTATTATATCCCATATCACAATTTAAACACCAGCCAAACATATTTTGGGAAAAAATAAGCAACTCATTAAAATCCAACTTTTTAGTAGTAACAAGTGGTTTGGTATATGACAAATGCAAATGTCTAGCATAAAAATGAAAAGTGAGGTTTCCTTAAAAAAAAAGTCTCTTATTGTCGAAGGATTTCGTCTAGAAAGTATATCTGCAACTCTTTCAACACTTTTCTGACAATTTAAACGTGTATAACAGTTTGTATACTAGTTCCAATAGTATAATTGTAACCTTGGCATTCATATATTGACTTTTTATAGAGTTCCATTCAAATTGAGATCATTTAAGCGAGTATAACAGTTTGTATAACAGTTATAAAAATTGGTTTCCAGTTAAAGTTCACATGTCTATAAACTTTATAAAGACTCTTAATGTGTAAAATCATCATTTTAAATGTATCTAAAACTAGTAAACACTTTTCAAGTAGTCTTAAAGAGTATAACAGTTTGCATAAAAGCTTCGAAGTTTAAAATAGTGTTTTCAAGGTTCATATTTTGTCTTTTTTTTGAAGTCCCATGCAATGTAGGATAATTTTGGCGAGTATAACAGCTTGTGTAACAGTTTATATAACAAAACCAAAAATATACTTCTAGAGAAGGTTTTATGTACATTCGCTTTATAAAATCCTCTAATTACTTCAAAATATTTTTGAAACATTATAACGACATTTTAAATAATTTAAACGTGTATAACAGTTTGCATAAAAGCTTCAAAGGTTAAAATAGTTTTTTTAAAGTTCATATTTGTCTTTTTTTGAAGTCAAAAATAGATTTCTATTGAAAGATTTATATACATTCGCTTTATACACTCTTCTAATTACCTTAAAATATTTTTGAAACCCTAAAAAGAAGATTTCAGTCAAATGGTATATTTTATTTACTTAAACTCGTTAAGTTCCTTAAAGTTAAAACCTATAGTCTTAATATACATATCTCCTATAATCTTCAACGAACAACTTTGCACAACTTTAATTAGTATAAAAGCTAAAAATGTTGTTTAAAGCTAAAATGTTGTAACTTTTTTGTCTATTTGCGAAGTTCTGTCCAAAGGCAGATCATTTGACGAGTATAACAGTTGGTATAACAGTGATAAAATTAAGACTCCAGTGAATTTTCGTTTTTACATTCGCTTCAAAGTCCTTTTTTATGTAAAGAAGGATCATCCTTGAATATTTCTATAACTCTTCTCCGGGGTTTCAAATAATTTAGACATGTATAACAGTTTCCATACGAGTACTAAATAACGACTGTAGTTATAATATATTAATTCTTACTTAAAATTCAAACATTTTGATGAGTTAAACAGTTTAATAGAACAATGGTTGTTATAACAACCAGTATAACAGTTTGTATTACATAATCTAGGAAGGGTTCCGGTAGAAATTTTATGTGTATTAATTTCATAAAGTTCCTTAATGACAAAAGCATTATCTTTAAATATGTGTAATACTCTTCCTGGATTTTTTAAAGAATTTTAAACGAGTATAACAGTTTGCATAACAGCTTCAAATTTATAAATACCAACTCCTGGTTCATATTTTGACTTTTAAGCAGCCCTATCATCAAAGTCCGATTATATTTTTGAGTATAACAGTTTGTATAACAGTTATAAATCACACACATCGATAACAGTTCTTCGATTTTATGTATTATACGGTTCAAAAACTCAAAGTTTGGTTAGTATAACAGTTTCAATGGTTCTTCAGGACCTTTTTCAAAATTTCAAACGAATATAACAGTTTGTATAATAGTTTCCGGTAGAAGTTTAATGGATTCCGGTAAAAGAGCCATATATATTAAGTTCATTTAGTTCCTTAATGACAAAAGCATTGTCTTTAAATATGTAAAATACTACTATACCTGGACTGTTTATTGCGTTTTAAACGAGTATAAAAGTTTGCATAGTAGTTTCAAATTTATAAAAACTAACTCCAGGTTCATTTTTGAATTTTTAAGCAGCCCTATCATTATATAGGGCTGGATTATATATATAAGTTGGATTATATTTTTGGGTATAACAGTTTATATAACTTTTATAAATTTATTATAAATTACACACATCGATAATAGTTCTTCGATTTTATGTACTATACTCGTCAACAATACATATATTGGTTAGTATAACAGTTTCAGTGCTAGATCAGATCTTTTTAAACGAAAATAATAGTTTGTAAAGGAGTTTACGAGGTAAATGTAGTGGTTTAACGTAAATATTTTGAATTGATGTGAAGACTCTTTTAGCGTCAGATTGATTTGACGAGTATAACAGTTTCTGTAATAGTTTTAACATTGTTATAAATTACATCCATCGATAACAAATATGAAGAAAGTTCTTAATTTTGATATTTTTACACAATACATTAAAAAATTTTTTTATTGAGATTCCATTGCAGGATATTGTCCGGCTTTAGACCATTGTCTAATGCTTTTTATTCAAAGAATAGTACAGCAAAAACTTTCAAAAGTCAGCAAGAGTGTGTTTTGTTGCTGGAAGCATTTGACTGGTTACCCGTAACGTGATTTCAATTTCGACCAAGAAATATTATCAGCGGGCGATGTCAAATGGATCATGGTGCTTTACAACCATCCCAACTAGAGTAGGTTGTAGAGCACATATCTGAATTTGAACAGGGCTCTCTAAGATGACTTAATTCACAAGCGCAATAGAAAACAAATCAAATCTTACCTCCCTTATTCAAATCCAACTTATCCAACAATAGTCTAAAGCCGTACAATATCCTACAATGGAATCTCAATAAAATTTTAAGACCGAAACAAGAAAGCGCCAACAGACAAAGATTTTAAATGTTTATCACATTGTGTATGACTCTCCAGTGGTGAATGCCTTTCAATTAATTACAAACTATTGCGGCTAAAAAGTTGGAGTTAAATATATTCATATTCATTAGTGGACTATTTTGGTTAGTATAAAAGTTTAGATTAATAATAGCTTCCTTTCAAAAGTAGCTAATTTTAACTCTAATAAAAGTTTTGTATAACATTTTAATGAGCAAACTGCGGATAGCTTTATAGTGCTGTTCTTCTTATGAAGTTATAACATTAGGACAAAGAAACACCTTTTAAATTAATATGAAGTCAATAAATGCAAACTGTTATAATTACATATATTTACTTAATATGAAGTAAATATATGCAAACTGTTATAATCACAACTTGTATCTCGCAAGTTTTCTCAATTATTCTTCTTTAAACTAGAAATGATCTTAAATTAGAAGTAGTTTTTGGAGTGCAGAGTTTATTTTCTAGTTCAATATAACAGTTTTGTTGACAATATATACTCTACTACAAAAAACAGAAGAGCCTTTAAGAGGCGTAAGAAACCTTTAATAGATATTAATTCCCTTATATCCTAAACCAAACATTTCATTAAACAGGTTAACTATACAAAACCTCCCTTACACATTTAAACAATCCTTAAAGAGTTCTTACAAAAATTGAATATTGGAAATCCTGAAATACATCGTCATGAATGTGTAAGTTTTCAATTATTGGCTTCCTAATCAAACTTTAAACATCAAGATTTCAGTGTTGGCTGGTTTCTGTTCGAAAGTGAACAACTTAAAAATTCCTTAGTCAGTGTTGGCTGGCTGTCCGGAATAAAAGCAAAAAGGCTTGCTATTGGGCAAGTTTGGCTGTAAGAAACAAGCAACTATTTTGTTGTTTCTACAAGCATTTATTTCAAACTTATCAGTGTTGGCTGGTAAGATTGAAAACTATTACCGTATAACACTTTAGGAAAACATTCATTAATAATCCAGTGTTTATTTTTTAGAGAGTTTTAAACGCACAGTAAATGAATAAGAACATTGGTTTTTATTCTTTGAGAACTAATTATTGTAAAAGAATATAACTGTTAGGAGAGTTTTCTTTCATTAAATGTTGAGTTTTTAAATATTTTGTTGTACCCAGAAATTTATGTTTATTACCTTTAATTTCATTTGGTTGAAATATGCTTTTTGGTTTTTTGGTAAACATACAAAAATCCTAAATATGTGATTTAAAATCCTTTGAATATAAGGAGTAAGTTAATATCGGAACAAAGTTGTTGTTTCACGAATTACCTTACATTTGTGCATTTTTTTATAAATAAATAGGGTAATTTGACTTTTATTCTTCTTCATATTTGAGAAATTTTTCAAATATGTATGTAAATGCAGAGTTGAAGAATTTTAACCATCATGATTGGCAAATCACCGATATTCTAGTATTAAATAGATACGATCTTGTTGTATCTGTCCAGTTTTTATTTTGTTGTTGTTAACAATCCAATCATTGTGCTGCGTGTACATGAAATTTTAAGGTGGTAATACAATTGCGACCAAATTATGGTTTTTGATGTCTACAAAATAGATTATTACAAAAGTTTACGTTTTGATGAATTATCATCAAAATTGAAAAAATTGAAGTGTTACAATGAATTTTTATACGTTCAAGTGATTCAGCTATTTTATTTTAACCATATTTGGAATTTGCTGTGTGTATTTTGCCTTAAGTAAGTCAAGTTTTTTTGTGATATTTATTTGGTTTTGTGATTTATTTATTAATTTCAATAATCAATATCTTTTCTAGTTTTACAATTTTGAACTTTGGCTATACATTGGTCGATATTAGTTTGTAAATTTTCTCCCACTGTTTAAATTTATGAATATTCATCTGATTTTTTTAGGACTGTGGAAATATTATTTTGCTATAATTATATTTTTATTTTTTTTTGTTAAATTTTTAATTCATATTTTGTTTAATTTTATATATGTATGTTTTTTTTTAATATTTTATGTATATATTTTTTAAAAATTTTATATTTTTTTTAATATTAAATATATTTTATTTAAAAATATTTAAAAAATATATTATTTTGAAACACACGGGCGAAGAGACCTGAAAAAATTGAAAATCAAAAATTTCAATTTAAGAATACTTTCTTGAAATTTTTTTAAAAATATTTTTTTTAAAATTTTTTAATTAAATACTGTTTTACAAATATTGTTGATTTTTTTTATATCTTTTTTAAAATATCTTTGTTTTCAAATATATTTTTAAAAATATTTTTTTTTAAATATATATTTTTTAAAAATATATTTTTGAATTTATTTTTTAAAAAGATGTCCTTAATAATATTTTAAAGATTTTTTTTAAGAAATTTTTAATATTATTTTGTATAGTTTTTTGATTATTTTTTTTATTATTTTTTTTTATTATTTCTTATTATTTTTTTTATTATATTTTATTATTTTTTTAATTTTTTCTATTATTTTTATTTTTTTCATTATTTTTATTTTTTTTATTATTTTTTTTCTATTTTCATTGTTTATTTTTTCTTTTTTTTATTATTATTTTTCTTGTTTTTATTATTTATATATTTTTTTTTAATTTTTTCTTTATTTTTTTATTGTGTTTTTGTTTTCATTTTCTTTAATTAATTTTATTATTTATTTTTTTATTTATGTGTATATATTTTTTAAATACTTTTATTATTTATATGTATATATCTATTATTAATTATATGTTTTTACATATTTTTTATTACTTACTGTTTTTGATATTATTTTTTTTTACTGTTTTTTGTTTTTTATTTTTTTTTTATTATTTTTTATTTCTTTGTACATGTTTTTTATTTTTTTTTACATAGTTTAAAAAATATTTTTTTAAATATATATTTTAAAAACATGCTTTTTTAAATATAAAGGGTGATTTTTTTGAGGTTAGGATTTTCATGCATTAGTATTTGACAGATCACGTGGGATTTCAGGCATGGTGTCAAAGAGAAAGATGCTCAGTATGCTTTGACATTTCATCATGAATAGACTTACTAACGAGCAACGCTTGCAAATCATTGAATTTTATTACCAAAATCAGTGTTCGGTTCGAAATGTGTTCATTCACCGTAACGTTGCGTCCAACAGCATCTTTGAAAAAATACGGTCCAATGATTCCACCAGCGTACAAACCACACCAAACAGTGCATTTTTCGGGATGCATGGGCAGTTCTTGAACGGCTTCTGGTTGCTCTTCACTCCAAATGCGGCAATTTTGCTTATTTACGTAGCCATTCAACCAGAAATGAGCCTCATCGCTGAACGGTGAATGAACACATTTCGAACCGAACACTGATTTTGGTAATAAAATTCAATGATTTGTAAGCGATGCTCGTTAGTAAGTCTATTCATGATGAAATGTCAAAGCATACTGAGCATCTTTCTCTTTGACACCATGTCTGAAATCCCACGTGATCTGTCAAATACTAATGCATGAAAATCCTAACCTCAAAAAAATCACCCTTTATAAAAAACATTTTTTTTTAAATATCTAAATTTTTTATATATCATTTAAAAATATGTTTTTAAATTAATTTTTTTAAAATATGTTCTTAAAAATATTGTTTTAAAGTTATTTCCTTAATTTTTTTTTTATCTATTTTATTAATTTTTTGTTTTTTTTCTGTTATTTTTTTATTATTTTTTTATTATTTTTTTATTATTTTTTTTTATTTTTTTTTATTTTTTTTTTTTTTATTATTTTTTATATTTTTATTTTTATATTTATTTATTTTTATGTTTATTTTTTTTATTTTTTTCTTTTCTTTTTTTTTTATTTTATTTTCTTTTTTGCATTATTTTTGCTTTTTTTATTATTTATTCTTTTTTTATTTTTTTATTATTTTTTCGATTTTTTTGCATTATTTTTTTGATTTTCATAATTTTTTCGATTTTTTCATTATTTTTTCGTTATTTTTTCGTTATTTTTTCGTTATTTTTTCGATTTTTTCATTATTTTTTTTTATGTGTTTTTGTTTTCATTTTCTTTTATTAATTTTATTGTTTATTTTTTAATTTATTTTTTTATTTACATGTATATATATTTTTTTTTTATTATTTTTTTTTATTTTTTTTTATTTTTTTTTTATTTATTATACCTTCTACCATAGGATGGGGGGTATACTAATTACGTCATTCTGTTTGTAACTACTCGAAATATTCGTCTGAGACCCCATAAAGTATATATATAGTCTTGATCGTCGTGACATTTTATGTCGATCTAGCCATGTCCGTCCGTCTGTCCGTCCACCCGTCCGTCTATCTGTCTGTCGAAATCACGCTAACTTCCGAAGGAGTAAAGCTAGCCGCTTGAAATTTTGCACAAATGCTTCTTATTAGTGTAGGTCGGTTGGTATTATAAATGGGCCATATCGGTCCATGTTTTGATATAGCTGCCATATAAACCGATCTTGGGTCTTGACTTCTTGAGCCTCTAGAGTGCGCAATTCTTATCCGATTGGAATGAAATTTAGCATGACGTGTTTTGTTATGATATCCAACAACTGTGCCAAGTATGGCTCAAATCAGTGAATAACCTGATATAGCTGCCATATAAACCGATCTTGAATCTTGACTTCTTGAGCCTCTAGAGGGCGCAATTCTTATCTGATTGGAATGAAATTTTGCACCACATGTTTTGTTATGATATCCAACAACTGTGCCAAGTATGATTCAAATCGGTCCATAACCTGATATAGCTGCCATATAAACCGATCTTGGGTCTTGACTTCTTGAGTCTCTAGAGGGCGCAATTCTTATTCGATTGGAATGAAATTTTGCACGACATGTTTCGTTATTATATCCAACAACTGTGCCAAGTATGGTTCAAATCGGTCCATAACCTGATATAGCTGCCATATAAACCGATCTGGGATCTTGACTTCTTGAGCCTCTAGAGGGCGCAATTCTTATCTGATTGGAATGAAATTTTGCCCAACGTGTTTTGATATCATATACAACAACTGTGCCAAGTATGATTCAAATCGGCCCATAATCTGATATATATCTGCCATATAAACCGATCTTGGGTCTTGACTTCTTGAGCCTCTAGAGGATGCAATCCGATTTGACTGAAATTTTGCATTTTGACTTTCAACAACTGTGCCAAATAAGGTTCAAATCGGTTCATAACCTAATATAACTGCCATATAAACCGATCTGGTATCTTGACATCTTGAGCCTCTAGAGGTCGCAATTATTATCCGATTTGTCTGAAATTTTGTTCGACGGATCCTCTCATCACCTTCAACATAGGTGTTTATTATGGTCTGAATCGGTCTATAGCCTGATACAGCTTCCATATAAATTGATCTCTCTATTTTACTTCTTGAGCCCCCAAAGGGCGCAATTCTTATTCGAATTGGCTGACACAGGTCTCCAACATATAATTTAATTGTGGTCCAAACCGGACCATATCTTGGTATCGCTCTAATAGTCTAATAGCAGAGCAAATCTTTTCTTTTATCCTTTGTTTTGCCTAATAAGAGATGCCGGGAAAAGAACTCGAAAAGTGCGATTCATGGTGGCGGGTATATACGATTCGGCCCGGCCGAACTTAGCTTCATACTTATTTTATATTATTTCCTATTTTCTTTATTTCTTTCTAATTTGTTTTTTTTTTAATTATCTTATTATATTTTTTTATTTGTGAATTTCCCATTATACGCACTTAAGTTTATATTTTTTTATTACATCATTTTTAATTTTGGTTTTTGCTATTGTTTCTTATTTTATTTTAAGTTTTACTTGTTTATTCGTTAACTTCCTATTATATATACTGATTTTATAATTTTGTATATTGTTTTCATTGTTATTTTTTCGTTTATGATGGATTGTTTTCTTTTTATTATTTTGTTTTATTCATTATTTATCTTTGTATAGGGATTGAAACTGTTGGTGTTTCAATGATCACATAAATCTCATTGGAGATTTTTTCAAATCTAAGACTTAAGCTTGCATTTTCTATATGTATTATTGTATTGTATACCTATATATATATCAACAACATCTTCATAAATATATATATATATCTCAAACCTTGATCAAATGTTGATTTTAAATAGTGTAATCATTCAGATAACATTTTTTTAAATAAAATAAAAGAGAACAAAAAAAAAGAAACAATGTTTGTAAAAAAAAGTCTCGAGAACACTATTACAAAATCCATTTGAATTAAGTAAAACAAAATATATATTCCTTTTCTTTTCTTTTTCTTTAATTTCGAACATTTTTTGCACAAAATTTTTCCCTTAGGTGGACTTAGTATCTTGTCCTTTATGTAATAAAACATTTTCAGGGAACTCATCCTTGATCTCACATATACGTAATCATGCAGCTGAAGTGCTAATATTTACAGTAATATGTGCTAAACTTACCTACTTATACTTATACTAACTAAATTAACAAACATATCACCTACTAACTATATTAAGAGAGAGAGAAAGCATATAACAGTTTACCCCTAATTAGTAGGACAAAATCAAAAACAAAATCCACAAATCAAACACTATGTAGTCTTTGAGAAAATATCACTTTTTGTGCTTTGCATTTAGCAAAGAAGAAGCCATATCAGCAGAGATGTAAGGAGTGTGTTTAAAAGTTTAGCCTTTAATTGAATTATTGCTTTTGGCAATATATAAGCCACCATTTCTTTTGTTGGAAAGAATGAGTGGAGAGTTCTTTTGTTGGAAAGAACTCTAATTAATAAATTGATATTAAACATATACTAGTGAACTTGTATAAGGTCATGTTTCAATTAAAACATTGATAAAGAAATAAATCAGAAGATAAGTTACACAAATTTTACTTAGAATTTTCTCAAAACATTTCCTTGTCACCATATGATAAACACTATGAATATATTCTCTATATAGTATTGTAAAGAAAGGTTTTGTAAATCTTACACTCAAACTGAACTGTATTAATTTTAGATGCTATATAATGGAGTTTTTAGCCAGGGAATCCTTATTTCATTTGGTTTGGTTTTCCACCATAGGATGTGTATAACAATTTAGTCATTACGCTTACAAAACTTTGAAAAATTGTTTCAAGATCTTGAAAATTAGATATGTATCCATGACCGCCATGATAACATGCTAATTTAAGAACGAGCTAATCCAGCCGTTCGAAATTACTCGATTTCGCAGAATAATGGAACAGTGCGTTTGTTGGACTCATACTGAGTAGGATTCCGATGGAATTATATTTGAATATGGCTGCCATACTATATATACTGATCTCCCGATTTAATTTCTAGAATCCATACAAGCCGAATTTGTTGCTAGATTTTGGTGATATTTGGCACAGTGAATTGTGCTAGGCCTCTCGACATCCGTACCGAGTATTGTCTAGATAAGTCTTTATTGGGATATAGCTGTTATATATACCGTTTAGTATGGCTTTCGACACATAGAACAATGAGCGCACTTATGCGGCAAGTTATAGCATATATAGGGCATGTGAAGAAGATGAGAAGTTGGAGTATTTCTTATGTCATTATCCAGCTTTCACCGCTAACAGACACCGGCACCTAAGTGGGAAACCAATATCAGACATGAACCAAGGTGGGGACCCAAAACCAGACATGAACCAAGGGAAGAGCTTGGTTTGCAAAACAATACTGGATTTTGTTAGCAGCACAGAATACCAGAAATATACTGTTTTCGAGGTTCCTTTTTAGTATTTATATCGCTCAACAAGCCGACGTGTATATCTATAGTGATATGGGGCGGATTAATATCCACATCCTCTTTTCAACCTATCCTAACCTAACCTACATATACCGATCTTGGCGATTTTTTTTCCCCGATTTTGCCGAAATTTTGTACAGTGAGTTGTAATGGGGTCCTACTACATTCTTTCCTAATATGGTGGAGATCAGACTAACGGTCTTGAATCCATATATGGCCTGATATTGCTGAAATTTTGAACTGAATGATTTGTGTTGGCCGTCCCAACGAGTTTAGTCCACATCGAACCATATTCGGTATATTCACCGTATTTTGAGGTGTTGGGTATTCAAAGTTCGGCCCGGCCAAGTACTAATTTCGTCGTAGAAGTATTGAACTGCGATCCAACGAAGTACATATATAAAGGGTGATTTGGCAATACTGGTTTAAACAGCTTACGCACGTGTTTTTTCACATTCAAACATCTTCTATTTGGTCTAAAATTTAACCATGAATCGTCTTATAAACGAACAACGCTTGCAAATTATTGAATTGTATTATCAAAATGCGTGCTATGTTAAGAAAGTTCATCGTTCGTTGACAAAGCTCATTATTGGCTCAATGGGTACGTAAATAAGCGGAATTGTCGATTTTGGAGTGAAGATCAGCCAGCAGCATTGCAAGAGCACACAATGCATCCTCAAAAAGCCACAGTTTGGTGCGGCCTATGGGCTGGTGGCATCATTGGACCGTACTTCTTCAAAGATGATGCGAATCGTAATGTAACAGTGAATGGTGAGCGCTATCGTGGGATGATATCCCACATTTTTTTGTCCAAAATGAGCTTAAATCGCATGACATGTAGTTTCAACTAGACGGTGCCACATGCCATACAGCACGTTCTTGTTCGGAAACGGTCAGGTCAATTGGCCGCCTAGATCGTGCGATTTAACGTTTTTAGACTATTTTTTGTGGAGTTATGTTAAAGCTCATCGCTATACAGACAAGCTCGCTTCAATTGACGCATTGGAAGACAATATTTATTCGTGAGATACCGGCTGAAATGTTGGAAAGACTATGTCAAAATTGTACTAAGCGGATGGACCATTTGAGGCGCAGTCACGGCCAACATTTGCATGAACGTACTATAGATTCGAATAAAGATTTCATGCATTTTTCTGAATTTTATGTGCTTTTTTAACTTTCCTATAGCTCTTAAAAAAACACCCTTTATATTCTTGACCGTTTTGACATTCGAAGTCGATTTAGTCATGTCCGTTCGTCTGTATATCTGTTGAAGGCATGCGAAAGAGTACAGCTAGGTGCTTGAAATTTTGCTAAAATACTTCTTTCAAGTGTAGGTCGGTTCGGATGGTAAATAGGGCATGTTTTTATAATGCTACCTCTAGAGGGCGCAATTTGAAAAAGTTGTTCAAAAAAGGTATCAGATGCGATTCATGTTGGAGGGTCAAACTAAACGGGGTGGTGGATGGATTTTAGTTTTTTTATTTTAATTCTTTTTTTTATTGTTTTAATTTTTTTATTGTTTTAATTTGTTTATTATTGTAATTTTTAATTTTTTATATATATTTTTTTTTGTTTTTTTGTTTTTTTTTATTGATTATTGTTTATTTTATTTTTTTTTTTCTATTTTAATTTTGTTGTTTTTTTTTGTTCATAATTTTATTTTTTTTTTGGTTCTTCTATAATTTTTATTTTTCATTTTTTTTTGCTGTTTTATATTTTGTTTTTTTTTATAATTTTTATTTTTTTTTTATAATTTTTATTTTTTTTTATAATTTTTATTTTTTTTTATAATTTTTATTTTTTTTTTCTAAAGTTATTATTTTTTATTTAATTTGTTTTTTATTTTTTTATCTTATTTTATTTATAATTTTTTATCTTTTTTTTATTTTTTCAATTTTTTTTTATTTTTTGTTGCTTTTATTTTTTATGTTCCTTTAATCCTTTTACTTTTTTTATGTTTTTTATTTAAATTTTATTGGTTTATTTATTTTTAAATTAAGTTTTTTTTTTTTTAATTTTTTGTCTTTTTTTATTATTTTATTCTTTTTTTTTTGTTTTTTATTTTTTTTTTATTTTTTTTTATTTTTTTTTTATTTTTTTTTTCATTTTTTATATTCTTTTTTTTATTTTTTTATATTCTTTTTTTTTATTTTTTTATATTTTTTTTTTATTTTTTTATATTTTTTTTTTATTTTTTTTATATTTTTTTTTATTTTTTTATATTCTTTTATTTTTTTTTTATTTTTTTTTTATTTTTTTTATTTTTTATTTTTGTTTGTTAATTGTTTATTATAATTTTATTGTTACCTTTTTATTGTTTTTTATTATTATTTTTTTAATTATTATATTTTTGTTTTTTTATATTTTTTTCTTTATAAATTTTTTTATAATTTTTTTTTTATATTTTTTTTTGTTTTTTTTTTTATTTTTTTTGTTATTTTTTTTTTGTTTGTTATTTTTTTATTATTTCGATCATCTTGAAAATCTAAGACAATTTAGCCATGTCCGTCCGTCCGTCCGTCGGTCGGTCTGTTGAAATCACGCTATAGTCTTTAACAATACAGATATTGAGCTGAAACTTTGCACAGATTCTTCTTTTTTGCATATCGGTAGGTTAAGTTCGAAGATGGGCTATACTTGACTATATCTTGATATAGCCCCCATGTAGACCGATCTGCCGATTTAAGGTTCATTATTCATTTATTTTTCTTTTTCGTTTTATTTATTTATTTTTTACGAATGTTATGTTCGTTATATAACTTTATTTTTTACTTAAGAGCGCCTGGTATCGAATCATGGTGAGAATATCAATAGGACAAATATTCCCTCACTAAATAGCTAAAGTTCACATTAAAATTAATACAGTTCATATACGAGTATAACACCTCAACACATAATATAAGCATTATGCATGGTATAATAACCTCAAATTGAATTATAAAAAAAGTTAAATGAATAACAAACTTGTATAAAATGAATATAAATATTTAAACTCCAATAGAACATTGTAGTTCAGTTTATAAAAGAAGGACATTGGTTCTTTGATAGTTATTAAACTATGGATAAGACATAAGCTGTTATACAAGTAAAGTATAGACAATAATGAATACAATCAAAAAGTTAAAAAGAAAATTTGCCTGTACTACATTGATTTTTAAAAATTTCAATTTCCTTTAATAATTTTCTTTGAGAATTTAAAAATTTTATCGAAATAAAAATTTGTTTTGAAGAAATTTTTAATATGAATATAAAACTGCGTTGTCCGGTATGTTGGTACTGGCAAGCGTATGAATATAATCAAAGAAAGTATTTTCATCAAAAGAAATGTACAATATAACTTCTTTTGTAATTTTAATTTAAGTATAACTGTTATATTGTAAAACACTTAAATTTATAATCGTTTTTAACTGTATAACAATTTTAAAGTGTATAACAGTTTTAAAGTGTATAACAGTTTTAAAGTGTATAACAGTTTTAAAATGTATAACAGTTTTAAACTGTATAACAGTTGTTAACTGTATATCAGTTGTTAACTGTATAACAGTTGTTAACTGTATAACAGTTTTTAACTGTTTAACAGCTTTGAACTGTATAACAGTTTTAAACTTTATTGCAGTTTTGAATTGTGTAACAGTTTTTAACTGTATACTAATTTTTAACTGTAAGACAGTTCTTATACCCTCCACTATAGGATGGGGGGTATACACCTCGAAATATGCATCTAAGATCCCATAAAGTATATATATTCTTGATCGTCATGAAATTTTAAGTCGATCTAGCCATGTCCGTCTGTCCGTCTTTCGAAAGCACGCTAACTATCGAAGGAGTAAAGATAGGCGCTTGAAATTTTGCACAATTACTTTTTATTAGTGTAGACAGGTGCGGATTGTAAATGGGCCAAATCGGTCCATGTTTTGATATAGCTGCCATATAAACCGATCTTGAATCTTGACTTCTTGATCCTCTAGAGGGCGCAATTCTCGTCCGAATTGACTGCACGTGGTGTTTTTGTATCACTTCCGGTAACAGTGATGAGTATGGCTCAAATCGGATCATTACCTAATAAAGCTGCCATATAAACCGATCATAGGTCTTGACTTCTTCAGCGTTTAGAGCGCGCAATTCTCATCCGATTTGACTGAAATTTTTGTATCTGGTGTTTTGGGATCACTTCCAGCAACTGTGCTAAGTATTGTTCAAATCAGTTCATAACCTGATATAGCTGCCATATAAACCGATCTGGGATCGTGACTTACTGAGCCGCTAGAAGGCACAATTCTCATCCGATTTGGTTGAAATTTTACATGACGTGGGTTGTTATGACTTCCAACAACTGTGCTTAGTATGGCGCAAATCGGTACATATCCTAATATAGCTGCCATATAAACGGATCTTGGATCTTAACTTTTTGAGCCTCTAGAGGGCGCAATTCTCATCAGATTTGGCAGAAATTTGTACAACGACTTCTTCCACGACCCTCAACATACGTGTCCAATATGGTCTGAATCGATCTATATCTTGATACAGCTCCCATATAAACCGATCTCCCGATTTTGCTTCTTGAGATCCTACAAGCGCAATTTTTATCTGACTGAACTGAAGTATTACACAATGACTTCTACAATGTTCAGCATTCATTTATGGTCCGAATCGGACTTGTTACAGCTCCAATACTATAACAGTTTTTATTCATTATTCTTTGTTTGCCTAAAAAGAGATACAGCACAAAGACTTCGACAAATGCTATCCTGGATGGAGGGTATATAAGATTTGGCCCGGTCGAACTTAGCACGCTTTTTGTTGTTAAATTTATTGCAGTTTTTAACTGAGTAGGAGTTTTTAACTGTATAACAGTTTTTAACTGTATAACTGTTTTTAACTGTATATCAGTTTTAAATTGTATAACAGTTTTCAATTGTAAAACAGTTTTGAGCTGTATAATAGTTTTACACTGTATAACTGGTTTAACGTGTATATCAGTTTTGAATTGTATAACAGTTTTAAGCTGTTTAAAATTTTTTAACTGCTTTCTGACTGTATAATAGTTTTTAAGTGTATAACTGTTTCTGATTGTGCAGCAGTTCTGAATTGTATAGCAGTTTTAACTGTATAAAAGTTTGTAACTGTTTAACAGTTTTGAATTGTGTTACAGTTTTTTGAAGTTTATTGCAGTTTTTAACTGTATAACAATTTTCAACTATAAAACAGTTTTGATCTGTATAATAGTATAACTGTATAACAGTTTTTAACTTTTAAACAGTTTTTAACTGTATAACTGTTTTTAACTGTAAATCAGTTTTGAATTGTATAACAGTTTTCAACGGTAAAACTGTTTTGAAATGTAAAACAGTTTTTAACTGTATAATAGTTTCTGACTGTATAATATTTTTAAACTGTATAACTGTTTTTGACTGTATAACAGTTAAGAATTTTAAAACAGTTTTAACTGTATAACAGTTTTTAACTGTTTATGTGTAACAGTTGAATTGTGTAACAGTTTTTTTTAAGTTTATTGCATTTTTTAACGGTATAACAGTTCTCAACTATAAAACGGTTTTGAACCGTATAATAATTTTTAACTGTGTAACAATTTTTTAGCTTTATAACACTTTTAATCTGTTTAACAGTTTTTAGCTGTATAAAAAATTTTTAACTTTATTGCAGTTTTGAATTGTATTAAAATGTTTTACTGTATGACATTTTTAGCTATGTAATAGTTTTTAACTGTATAATTTTGGCTGTAAAGCAGTTTTGAATTGTATAACAGTTTTAACTGCATTACAGTTTTTAATTGCGTATCAGTTTTTAACTTCCTAATAGTTTTAATTGCATAAAAGTTGTTAACTGTATAACAGTTTTCAACTGTATAACAGTTTTCAACTGTATAACAGTTTTCAACTGTATAACAGTTTTCAACTGTATAACAGTTTTTTACTTTATAACAGTTTTTGACTGTAAAACAGTTTTTGATTGTATAACAGTTTTTGACTTTATAACTGTTATTAATTTTGTTACAGTTTTTATGAGTATAACAGCTTATAGCAGTATAACCGTATAACAGCTTATAATTGTATAGTAGTATATAACACATTTCATTTTGCAATATTTCTGTAATAAGTTAAATGCTTACTATTCATTATTAATCCTTGATAATAGTACAACCTCTAGTGTTTGATGCAGGGAGATGCTTTTTTTTTCCTAAAAAGAGAATGTCAAATAGAAAACTCCCGGTCAAACCTAGAAACGAATTCAAAAATCGAAATTTTTGAATTCGTCTATAGACTTAGTATATATGTATATAAGAGAATATTAAATGTTATTGAGATAAAAGAAGGTTGAGTTACAAAAAAAAAAGAGTTAGGGACGTCCCCACCACCCCTGCCCCCACAACGCACTGATTTGATGTGGACAAAAAGGTCAATTGGAGTTCCCATATATCGTAGCAGTGCCCGAATCATATGCCCAGGATCATGTATCCCCTTAAAAAAAAATTATGAAAACAACATTGCTCTCCTCAATTGAATCGTCCTAATGCTTATCGGATGGAGGTCAGTTTGCTGTCACAGGTGCGTAGCGTTGTAATTGCCATTGTTGGGGGAATTTGTATCCAGTAATTACCATTTTTTTGCTCTATCTTTTCAGAGATGCCACAAAAATTTTTGCCTCATTTCAGACTATAAACTTAACTCAAACAAATGGAAATGTTGCACTTTTTAAATGGAGAAGCAATTAACAAGAGTTATAACCAAGCAAAACTCAAGCGTTTGTGTATAACAGTTTGCTAAATAAGGGGATACAGAATGTAATTAAAGAAAATGTCACCAATTTAGTTTTTTTTTATATGAAAAATATATTTTTTTTTGTAATAATTTACATACAATGATTGTGTATTATTATCTCTTTTTTTCTCTCTCTTTCTCTGTTTCCCCTCACTTAAAATGTTGATTATAAAATTCTTTTAGTTTAAAGGCAACGGAAAGACCATTGAAGTAAAAGGGCGCGCGCTGAAGCAGTTGGCCAGGACATGTGGTTCCCAGCTCTTCATACATTTTCATGAATTCAAGCTTGATTGGGAAAAAATAACTCATAAAACTATTTTTTCCAAAAAAAAACTCTCTACTTTTTTAGAGCTCTCTTATCAAAAAGTACTGTATACAATTTTTTTTGGTTTCCCTTATTTAAATTCAAGGGTTGTTTCCTAACTATGGTATTGTATAAACATTATTGAAGTGTTGGCTTCAATAATATTAGGGAAGAATTAAACGTTTGATCGATCGAACTTTATGATTTTGATTTTAAAATACTTTCTATAAACCAACTAAACAAAATTATACTAAACTTGAAAAAGAAAAAACATCATATAACACCTGTAGACCACAAAATAACACTTAACAGTATACTGGTATAACAACAACACTTAACACTTCAACTAATATATCTATCTACAACTAATATATCTAAAAAGAATATCAAAATTTTTTGCATATATTATTTAATATTATATCGCATATTTTAGTTCTAAGTTACAGATTAAGTTAAAAAAAACATGATTACGTAGAAACCCAAAATAATTGGCTGTAAAATTTTTCTAAATATCTACAAGGAATAGTTTTTCTTGTTAAAAATTTTTTGGCATATTAAAAAACAAATCGAAATAATGGAAAAAGAAAAGATCTTTAAAATATTATATTATCAATTATTTATAAAGACTTCGAAGCATTCAATATAAGCTTATTTTATTGTATTCAACACACTTATAGAAATTATGTATATTCGTGATGAACAATAAGAACAAATTTAAAACTTCACGTACATATTGAACTAAAAGAAATTTTTAACTGTATAACAGTTACAGTAACTTAATATCTGATAATAGTTCGTTATTACAACTGATATGAACAACGTTATATAATTTGCTTATAGACTTTTTATAAACCTTATATTATTATGTCCCCGATATACACATGTATTTGAAGATGTGTATATATTGAAATGGAGGGAATCCAAGTCCATAGTTTTGGTCAAATATTCACAACTTACTTGGGATGAACTTTTGATTTAAACATTTTTAAAGTACCACAATCTTATTCACAACCCTATATTAAGTGAACCGGGATCTCAGAGGTTGAATAGGCTGAGAATTGTATAAATAAACTGCTGGTCTTAAGACATTGAAATAAGAGTAAGGGCGGAACTTAGCATATTATCATCATTCAACAACACTTCAACAATTCACAACAGTCTACTTAGGGTTCTCACTAAGTATAAAGTTGAAGTCTTATGTAAGGTTAGGTTAGATTTAAGTGGCAGTCTGCAATCAGACTCACTTAGACGTTTTCGTCCATTGTGATACCTCAGGAATAGAAGAAGGAGGAACCATCCAGATCGCTTTAAAAAGCCCAATAACTTGCGAATGTTCACATCCGCTAAATCAGACAGGTTCTCAAAGAAATGAGAACCTAAAGTGGAACTCCTTCTTACTGCTAGTGCGGAACACACACACACACAGAAGGTGTTCTTCTTCTCCGATGTCCTTACAAAATGTCCTTCTGCAAAAGTCGTTGCTGACAATCTTCAGTCTGTCAGCATGTATTCCGATTCGACAGTGCCCTATCATGACGGACACAATGACTGAGACGTTTGTTCTAGCCAATGACAGCAGAGCGGTAGACCTCTTCAATTCTAGATAAGGCCACATAGTTTTGGAATGCTCACAGCCCCCTCTTTGTGACCATCTATCATTCGTTGTCCTTTGGGACATACCTTTTCTTGAGAACCGAAAAGAATTCGGGAGAGATCTTGGATAGGAAAATTAACTGGAAATGCCACATTCAGGAGCATTGGGACTCAAAATTGGATCTTGATCCTTTTAAAATCCCCCTTAACTAGAAATATCCTCCGCGGTTCAAGTAGTGAAGAATAAGGGTTGAATAATGATTTGGTGGCGGATATTTTTATACCCACCACCATAGGTTGGGGGTATACTAATCTAGTCAATCCGTTTGTAACACCTCGAAATATTCGTCCAAGACCCCATAGAGTATATATATTCTTGATCTTATTGACGTTCTGAGTCGATCTAGCCATGTCCGTCTGTCAAAATCACGAAATATGAAATATGCTGCATATACTTAATATTGATGTAGGTCGTTGGGGATTGCAAATGGGCCATATCGGTTCAGATTTAGATATAGCTCCTATATAAACTGATCTCCCGATTTGACTTCTTGAGCCCCTAGAAGTCGCAATTTTTGTCCGATTTATCTGAAATTTTCCATGTAGGATTCTGTTATGATTTCAACAGCTGTGCCAAGTACGGTCCACATGGGCCTATAATCTGATATAGCTCCCATATAAACCGATGCCCCGATTTGAATTCTTGATCCCCTACAAGCCGCAATATTTGTCCGATTTTGTTGAAATTTTGCACAAAGTATTTTGTTATGACTTTCAATAACTCTGCTTAGTACGGTCTAAATCGGTCGAAACCCTGATATACCTCCCATATAAACCGATTTCACTTCTTAAGCCCTTACAAGCCGCAATTTTTGTCCGATTTTGCTGAAATTTTTCATGTAATGTTCTGCTATGACTTCCAACAACTGTGCATAGAACGGTCTAAATCGGTCTACAACCTAATTTAGCTCCCATATAAATCGATACCCCGATTTGAATTCTTGATCCCTTACAAATTGATCCGCAATTTTTATCCAGTTTATTCCAGTCTCTCGATAATCGTTGTTGTTCGACTCCTAGAAGCTTTAATTTTAGCTGCCATATGAACCGATCTCGGATCTTGACTTCTTGAGCCGCTAGAGGGCGCAATTATTATTCAATTGGTCTGAAATTTTGTATGAGGTGTTTTGTTATGACTTCCAAAAACTAAGCTTAGTATGGTTCAAATCGGTTCAAAACTTGTTACACCTGCCATATAAACCGATCTCGGATCTTGACTTCTTGAGCCGCTAGAGGGCGCAATTATTATCCAATTTGGCTGAAATTTTGTATGAAGTGGTTTGTTTTGGCTTCCAACAACTGTGCCAAATACGGTCTAAATCGGTTGATAACCTGATATAGCTGCCATATAAACCGATCTCCAGAATAGACTTCTTGAGCTTCTGGAGGGAGCAATTCTTATCCGATTTGGCTGAAAATTTGCGCATATAATATCCTACTATAGGGACGGGCGGTTCTTCGCCTCCTGCTTGGGTTTCTCCACTCCTCCTGTCTTTTTCTTTTATTCGTGTATAACCTCTAGTACGAGGTTTCACATTTTCTTCCCTTTCTCTCTCTAGGGTACCACAATGGGCCAAGCTGGCCTCCGAGTGAACTCACCTTTGGTGGGCGACCCATTCAACCTAACCTAACCTATGCTAATATAGCTGTCATATAAACCGTTCTCCTGATTTGACTTCTTGAGTCCTTGACGGAGTAATTCTTATTCACTTTGGCTGACATTTTGCGTATGTCATTTTGGTATGACTTCCAATCGTATATAAATCGGTTCATGACCTGATATAGCTGCCATATAAAGCGAATCTTCCAATTTGACTTTCTGAGCCTTTTGAAATTTTTGCCTGAAATTTTCGAGGTGATATTTTTCTATGACTTGTACGGCGTGACAACTACGGTCCATATCGGTCAATAATTTGATGTAGCCCATTTATACGAGGGTTGCCTTTTATATTTCGGGATCAGAGAATAAAAACAAATTTTACTCATCGATGATCGCTTTATTGTTTTTCAAAATATTTCCCATTCAGATGTTAACACTTTTGCATGCGTTTGAACCAATTGTCGAAGCATTTTTGCCACTCTGATTGAGGTATGTCCAAAACATGCATTCTGAACGCATCAACCGCTTCTTCTGGTTTCGAAAAACTTTGACCTCTCATTTTATTTTTTACATACGGAAATAAAAAGAAGTCATTCGGTGCCTAGTCAGGACTATACGGCATATGATTTATCAAATTGAGGTTTTCAGTGCTCAAAACTACAGTTGCTTGAGCCGATGTGTGAGAGCTCGTATTGTCGTGGTGAAGAGTTATCCGTCTCCGGCAGTTGGTTTTCCAGATTTCTTAGAAGAGACAACTGGCAAACAATTGGTTGTGTACCACTCAGAATTGGTTGTTCTGCCTTGTTCTAGTGGTACGATTGCAAGATGTTCAGTTTTTCCAAACAACAGCCGATCATTTGCTAGGAAGTGTTTCGTGCGCGAGGTTGGATTTGGCTCAGCTTGAAATACCCATACAGTCGACTGTTGTTTACTTTCGGGCTCATACGCTTAAATCCACGATTTAACACCTGTCACGATGCGTTTCGAAGCACCGTGATCATATTTTTGGAGCATTCCTTTCGACCAATCGGCACGAGCCTTTTTTTTGAGCGAGTGACATATTGTGCGGGATCCAAAGCGGACAAATTTTTTTGACGGTCAAGTTCATGCAATATTGAATGTATGCTGGTCCCACTAATGCCTAAGGTGGTCTTAGTCTCGCGATAGGTCACATGACAATCTTGCAATATCAGACGAGCTGAACCAAATTGGTCTTGAAGTGAACTACGGCCTTGGTTGAATTCACAAAATCATAGATAAACACTGGTCCTTGATGGATCTTCATCGCGAAAAATTTAATTTAAGTTCATCAATACACTGTTGTCGAGTCGAATCCACGTCGAAAGTTGTAAATAATAATCGCACGAAAATGTTCACGATTTGATTCTATTTTTTAGGCGAGACGAATCTTTTAAGTTACTGTAAACAATACAAATATCGCTCGTATGTCAAAACGTTCTGAGTACGTATAACCTTAAAAATTTCAAGCTTTACGATAGTGCTGTCAGTTGGCAGATTGCAACACAAGAGTTGTATAATCCCAAAATATATAAGGCAACCCTCGTACATACATGCTCCAGGACTAAATAATAATCGCACGAAAATGTTCACGATTTGATTCTATTTTTTAGGCGAGACGAATCTTTTAAGTTACTGTAAACAATACAAATATCGCTCGTATGTCAAAACGTTCTGAGTACGTATAAATATCGCTCGTATGTCAAAACGTTCTGAGTACGTATAACCTTAAAAATTTCAAGCTTTACGATAGAGCTGTCAGTTGGCAGATTGCAACACAAGAGTTGTATAATCCCAAAATATATAAGGCAACCCTCGTACATACATGCTCCAGGACTAAATAATAATCGCACGAAAATGTTCACGATTTGATTCTATTTTTTAGGCGAGACGAATCTTTTAAGTTACTGTAAACAATACAAATATCGCTCGTATGTCAAAACGTTCTGAGTACGTATAAATATCGCTCGTATGTCAAAACGTTCTGAGTACGTATAACCTTAAAAATTTCAAGCTTTACGATAGAGCTGTCAGTTGGCAGATTGCAACACAAGAGTTGTATAATCCCAAAATATATAAGGCAACCCTCGTACATACATGCTCAAGGACTAAATAATAATCGCACGAAAATGTTCACGATTTGATTCTATTTTTTAGGCGAGACGAATCTTTTAAGTTACTGTAAACAATACAAATATCGCTCGTATGTCAAAACGTTCTGAGTACGTATAACCTCAAAAATTTCAAGCTTTACGATTGAGCTGTCAGTTGGCAGATTACAACACAAGAGTTGTATAATCCCAAAATATATAAGGCAACCCTCGTACGTACATGCTCCAAGACTTTGGAAAGGCCTCCTTTTATGCGTTACACATTTTGGTCTGATGCAGATAATGTAGAAGGGGCAAAGAGTCCAAGAGGATTATCTTATGTTAAGAGATTCAGGTTTTTCTTATGATAGGTGATGGAAAATTGGTGTACCAAATATTTGATCAAAACTATGTGAGGGAATAATCCCTATTTTTTAAATATTACTAAATGTTATAAAACAAAAAACATATATTTTTATTATTATACTAAATTTAAATCGAAAAAACTTTAATATTATTATTAAGACTCCAAAAAAGCTTAAAACGCAAGCTTACCATATGAATTGTTTGGCAATATATGTTTCTATAATAGTTTTGTAAAAAAAAAAAAACTTTGTTGTAAAAAAGAAAAACGAAAAATCAAAATTTTGCAATTGGCCTTTTATAACTCTTAAAGAAAGAGCGTGTATATTTCGGTGTCCTTAAGTTTTGAGAGATTCGCAATCGCACACCACTACTACTACTACTACCACTCGGTGAAATCTTCCCAGTCTCCCTCAACATACTACACCAAAATCAAACCACATACTCTCTTTCAATCTCTTGCTGTGATCTTTTAGCAAACAAAGACATCATCACCAACACCAACACCAACACACACACACACCCATTCACACTCCCCCTTACTAGTTAGAAGAACATGAAAACACATTTTCCCTTCAACTCTCTACAACTGCTACTCTGACTATCACATCTATCCTACATTTCGCTTTTCCTTTTCCGAAAATCTTACGCAAAATTTTTTCCTTAGGTGGACTTAATATTTAACGAAGAAGGCTCATGTCCTTTGTGTAATAAGACATTCTCAAGGAAGTCCTCCTTGATAACACACATACGTAATCATGCGGCCGAAAGAAAATTTGTTTGTAATTATTGTAATAAAGGTAAATCCCAAGAAACACAAACAAAAAGGGGTAACCCTGGCAAAAAAAAAAAAAAAAATATTAAATTTTAAACTCTTCCCGGCTTTATACAAATCCCTTGTCTAGGTTTTACTCAAGCAGCCAATTTGCGGAATCATGAACGTATACATACCAACGATCGTCCGTATGTGTGTGTGGATTGTGGCAAAACGTTTACTCAGGTGAGTGTTGCCTAGTCGCTTGGAATTGTTTGCTATAGCTAACATCCTCTGTTGTTTTTTTTTCGCAGATTACCAACCTCAACAATCATCGACGACTGCATACGGGCGAACGGCCTTTTGTGTGCATCGAACCGGAGTGTGGACGCTCCTTTGCCCAGGTCACTAATCTCAATAATCACATGAAAACCCACCACAAAGTCCAGCAATACTGTTGCAATCAATGTCCGAAGAAATTCACCCAGGTCACCTCGCTCAATCAGCATCTGCAGGCACATGCGGGCATCACCGGCTACTATTGTCCCCGTTGTCCGGAGAAAACGTTCAAACAGCAATCGCAACTGCATACGCACATGAAAACGCACGGCCTGCAATATCCCTTCGAATGTACGAAATGTGATGAGAAATTCTTGCAGCAAACGCATCTGGAGACGCACTTGAAGATGCACGAAGAATTCAAATACAAATGCAATATCTGTCCGAGTTCGTTCAATCAGGAGTCACTGCTGAAAAAGCACGAGCAACGTCATTTAGAGGGCAGGTGCTGGCTAAAAGAACCTTTAAAGTTCAAAATGCTTAGATTTTCATGTAGACACCATGTGGCTTCTAGCTAAAGGAAGCTATTATCGGGTTTTTTTATTGCTTGATTTTGTTGTTGATGGTTTCAAGGTGTTTTCAGGCATAGCTTTAAATGCCTATATCCAGGATTTAAGGAACAGAACCGTTTTTATTCATAATCTAAGACTTGGTTAAGTAACTTTAGAATCAGCTTCAGCTCCTATCATGTCCTTAGATTACTGCCAACTAAGTCCATCTATGTGGTGGCATGGCAAACAATTAAGGATTTTGTAAGTAACATGGAACTCCTAACTTAGATTTTCTTTTTCGAGGTTGCCAGCACAATATAAGTAAACCAACACCGCGATGCCGCCCTCCGAACTGCGACGGGCTGTCTCCCCAGTTCTCATGTGGACCACCTCCATCAGGAGACAAAGATCCTACCAGAGCGAAGACATAACTACATGCTGTCTAAGCAATACCTTTTGGGTATTGCTTGTGGATAGATACCCACCGCCCAGAAGCCTTAAGGTAGATCTACACGATCTAGAGCGTGAGGTCCAGCGCTACAAGAGAGAACCTCTAGATCAAGCGGCATATCAAGCGGGTGTGAACAACATTCATGCAGACACGGTAGCAGACGCGTTAATTGGCTACCGGGTGAATGTAGTCCTTGGAGAACGACCGCCACCCATTGCACCCGAAGAAATCGACCTCCCCCGGCAAACCAGAGTGGTTCTGGCTCAATTACGTTCTGGCAGATGCAGCCGCCTCAATTCCCACAGAGCTAGGATTGGTGCCGACGTGCAAGATGTATGACCCGATTGTAACCAGGGACCGCACGATACACGTCACCTGTTTAACTGCCCGGCCAGACTCACTCGACTCAGACCCAGATCCCTGTGGACGCACCCCATCTTAGTCGCGGAGTTCCTGGGTCTTGACACTCAACAGAATCAAGCAGACGAAAGATAGTACACAATAAACTGCTACAACAACAACAACCACCACCGCGATATAATTTCTCCCACTCTGTATTTGATCCGTCCATGCTCTGCGTGTCAAAGTATGAGAGCAGTGCATATACCGAATGGCTAGTTTCAGTTTCACACTGGCTTATTAGAATTGCAAAGCGACTGCAGGCCGATGGTTGAACTGAGCATCCCAACAAAAGCGAGCACAATTTCGTCGTCCGAACGTTCTCTATGAGAATGTTTCCTAACCTAAGCCCAACTCTATGTTAGAAGTAAACGACAAAGTCATATAAGACAGAGTTTGAGATATCGGCCGGTGCTGGCCAAATCAAAACTGAAATTCCAGTGGAATTTCTTGAGAATTTCTAAGAGCTGTCATCCTGTTTGTTACGTCATATAACTTTAATTTGCCATACC
Source organism: Stomoxys calcitrans (assembly GCF_963082655.1). Classification (NCBI taxonomy): domain Eukaryota; kingdom Metazoa; phylum Arthropoda; class Insecta; order Diptera; family Muscidae; genus Stomoxys; species Stomoxys calcitrans. The sequence continues at coordinate 28,185,037 of NC_081555.1, read as the reverse complement.
AGCACAGTATAAGTTAACCATCACCGTGATATTATTTCTCCCACTCTGTATTTGATCCGCCCATGCTCTGCGTTTCAAAGTATGAGAGCAGTGCAAATACCGAATGGTGAGTTTCCGTTGCACACTGGCTTATTAGAATTGCAGAGCGACTGCTGGCCGATGGTTGAACTGAGTATCCAAACAAAAGCGAGGCCAATTTCATCGTCCGAACGTTCTCTATGAGAATGTTTTCTAACCTAAGCCCAACTCTATGTTAGAAGTAAACGACAAAGTCATATAAGACAGAGTTTGAGATATCGGCCGGTGCTGGCCATATCAAAAATGAAATTCCAGTGGAATTTCTTGAGAATTTCTAAGAGCTGTCAACCTGTTTGTGGCGTCATATAACTTTAATTTGCCATACCAGCACAGTATAAGTTAACCACCACCGCGATATAATTTCTCCCACTCTGTATTTGGTCTGACCATGCTCTGCGTGTCAAAGTATGAGAGCAGTGCAAATACCGAATGGTGAGTTTCCGTTGCACACTGGCTTATTAGAATTGCAGAGCGACTGCTGGCCGATGGTTGAACTGAGTATCCAAACAAAGGGTGTTCTCTTTATACTCCAAGACTGTTCGAGACCTTACCGTCCTGATGGCCAGTTTACTGTACCTAAAGATGTCCACACTCGACGTCCTCGCGATAACACCACACTACCTCATACATTCCGTGATCGCCCGGGTTTTTGGCCTGCAGGACCCTATTATGGTCAGACAGATCAGATATGGTCAAAACAGGTCAGATATGGTCAAAACAGATCTCAGTTCTTGGGTTCTCAATGTAAATCCCCAGGCCCACTCTTTCCTCTAGCTTTGATCCATCCGTGTAACATGATCTTCCAGATGGCAATACTAGGATTCCGTCATTCCAAGACTGTGCTGCGCACTCGACCTCAAGTGTTGTCTCAGGCATCCGATCGGAAACCGTTTCCCCTTCTTCCAGGATCTCTATCGTCGCCTCGATTATACCGCGATGGTATGAGCTGCTCCCATCCCCAATCCATTCTCCCATCGCCTTAAGTCTCATAGCCGCAGTGTTTGCCTCACATTTTATTTGTCGGATATCTAGAATAGTATCCAGTGCCCTAGTGGGCGTGATGCTCATCGCTCCGCCTATGTCAAGATACCATGTTCTCTGAACTTGTTGTATGGTCCTAATGTTGCACTTTTTCTCCATAGCAGTACACCAAATTACTGAGGCGTAAGTAAGAATAGGTCTAATCACGCTTCTGTAGAGCCAGTGGACTATCCTCGGATTCAGACCCCATTTAGAGTCAGTCTACATAGTGCCCAAAGTCTGTAAGTTTTCTCAGTACGCTCCTGAATGTGATACTTTCAGTTCAGTTTCCTGTCCAAGATCACTCCTAAGTATTTGACCTTGTCAGACATGGAAATCGTTTTTCATTGAGGAAATGTGGTGCATTAAATTGTCCCACCTTCGTCTTCCTCGTGAACATGCATATTTCAGTTTTCTCCGGCTTCACATTGAGACCTCTGGCTCTAGCCGAGTCGTATGCCATCTGCAAGACCCTTTCGGCTCTTCCTTACCCCTTAGAAATCAGATTTCAGTCTTTTCTGGGTTAACATTGAGGCATTGAGCCCAGCCCAGTATGCCATCTGCAAGACTCTTTCGGCATTTCCGAATAGCTGATTCGGATATTAACCAACAGTAGAAGTGTAAGAACATCGTCTGTTTAAATCATTTCTCAATCAGTATCCGTAATGGGTTATTTACGGTGGTCGCCCATAGCAGTGGCAATAGAATGCCACCCTGTGGTGTGCCTTGCGCCACTTTCTCCCTGATATTTATGCCATGGGACACACAATTTATCTTCCTGTCCCTTAGCATATGGTTTATCCAGTCTCTAAGGACCGGGTCAACCCGGTACTGGACTAAGCCCCATCGATGTCAATGCATACCGCCAGTGTGTACATTTTGGCATCGAAGGATGCCATCTATTTTATGCACAACCTTGTGCAGGGCATTCTCCACCGACCTTCCCCTGACATAGGCATGCTGTTTGCATTTGAGCAGTTGGTCTGTCTCATCTTCGACTCCCTGGTCGTTAGGCTTCATTGAGATTCCTGTCCCTGCATTGCCTGATATTCCAATATAAGGATCTTTGCCTATCCTAGTCTTTCGAGTCTTGAGAAAGTCGTTGATGGTTCCATCGTTGGGTCCCTGTTCGTTAGCATGTGTTGAGTCTCTCGCACCTCGACTGTCTGATATTTTAGTATTAGGATCTTTACTTATCCTTGAATTCCCAATATTGAGAGAGTCAGTGATATTCTCGTTGTCGGCTCCCTGTCTGTTGGGCGGTATTAAGTCATCTGCCACTGCACGGTATGATGTCCCAATATGAGGATCTTTGCTGGATAAGGAGAGTTCCCTCCTGTGAAAGACCTCCCATTTCTCTGGTGAGGCTTTTCACTTAAACTTGGTTTTGCTTGGCCAAGAATCCGAACATGAGTTCCGTCGCGAATTTGCTGCCCCATCCCTTGATGAAGACCCTTGCCTTTGTAAGCTGGGGGTTGTCCACCTTTCTTGCCAGGTCGAGCTTTGCGCCCCAGGGAGTGTGGATACTTCCGACGAGGTTTTTGACGGCATCAATACATTCTTTTGACGCAAAATGCAGCGTAAAGATGTCCTCTCTATACACGCAGTCATGTTGTTGTTGTAGCCACGAGGATCGCCACCTCCACATGAGGTGAGGCAAGCTCTCTCCGGCCAAAGGACCGATCGTCACGGGAACAGGCTGGTCATTGGTTATTTAAAGGCCCCATTAACCCGTCTTGTCATATCGAGCATCATAGCCACTCAGTATTTGTATATGAGCCACTGCCGCCCGGCCTCTCACTGAGACTCTCCACTAGATACCGCTGATTGTTCGTCACTGTCGTTGCAGCTAATCCGTGTGAAGCATTCCACTACCCGCAACCTGTGAACGCGCCCGATAGCTCGCAGCTTATCTTCACGTGACAGCAATGAACACCACAGATCAGACCTCAATTTTCCAGCCTGTGTGGTGCTCACAGCTTTCCCGTGACGAGCATAATTTGTATGGGGATCCCTCTTCAGAGTTCCACACATGTTCAAAAATCCGCTCATTAACCAGATCCTCCACTTGATATCGGTGTTGTGGTGAAATCCTTCCTGATACACTGCCGTTATCGATGGCTGCATACGTCAGCTCATCTCTGGTGTGCTTCCGTCAATCTAGCGTAAGAGGGCGGCTTCTTACTTTTTTGGTGATCATTTTCTCCTTTCGTGATGGCTTTGGAGTCCTTTTGGAAATCGCAGACCTCCATGAATATTCGGGGGTTGTGCATGCTTCCTTCGTTCCTGCTCCGACTTTGTCTCCCTCCACAAGAAACTAACTGGAGTCTCCGTTGCGGGAGGACTGGATTGGTCTTTCCAGAGTACTTGAAAGCGGGGAGCTCTTTTTCAGCGTTGTAGAATCGGAAGATCTGATTCTCTTTTCAGCTTTCGTAGAAGCGCCTGGAATGCCAGCAGTTCTTTCCCTTCCAGCATCCTAGACTTTCGCCCGATTGCACTATCGGTGCATACTCCTCTGTCCCCTTCGTCATGCCCCGGATTGCTTTCTTGGTCATCTTGTGAGGTTAGCAAAGCCCTCGCTCACTTCTGCTGTTATCCCGCTGTCTTCATCTCTCGATTTGATTCTCTTTCCAGCTTTCGTAGAAGTGGCTGGAATGCCAGCAGTTCTTTCCCTTCCAGCATCCTAGACTTTCGCCCGATTGCGCTATCGGTGCATACTCCTCTGTCTCCTTCGTCATGCCTCGGATTGCCTTCTTGGTCATCTTGTGAAGTTAGCAAAACCCTCCCTCACTTCTGTCGTCAACCTGCTGTCTTCATCTTTCGATTCAGCTGCGGTGGCTGTTTCATTGCCATCTGAATCGGAAACATCACCTTTACTAAAAAGCTGGAGACGAATTTCGCATCCCTCTGGTTTACCCGTCTCTTCCTCATTAGTTAGTCTGACGTCATTTAGATTGTCCAAGCATAGAAGACATTGACGAATATGTCATCAGGATTACGACTGCACTGGTGGGGTCCTTCGAAGATAGTTGTCCTCTTCGGTAAAGGAAATCAGCCCAAGAAAACTCCTGAATGACCAGGGAGATTCGCAATATTGGGAAAGAGGTTCGCAGACTTTTTGACAGAGCACGTCGTAAAAAAGCGGAAGCTTAATGGGATGTGCATTACACCCGGCTCAAGGAAGATTACCAGAGCGACAAATCGTTTGGGTGCGGGGCCAAAACGGAGTAAGGGATTTGGCGGTGAAGGCCAGAGGACTGCCGTCAATAAACTTGGTTAACCCGAAGCCTTTCGGGTCGACGCAGTCCGAGTTAAGGCAGTAGACGACGAATGCGCATTCAACATTGTGGAACAGCGAAACGCTCGGTAGGACGGCGAAAATCCTATGGGGGGATTTAGGTCGTGAAAAGACGAGTCCATTACTGAAAGGAAGCAAGAAGTAGATCAGTATAGCTATTGGTATCACAACGGGACACATAGGACTGCGAGCTCATTTATGTAAAATCGGTGCGGCAAGTGATAGCATGTGTAGCACATGCGGGGAAGATGATGAGACATTGCCTTTGTCATTGTCCGGCTTTTGCGTCTAACAGATTAACTTAGGGGGGTGGTGTGGAGGGACCCCAACGGAATTTCTAACTTAAAACTGTTCTTTTTAGAGGTTACTTTAGAATTTTTTTTAGCGCATAAAAAGCCGATTACTGGCTTAGGTGTATGCCCATAGTGGTATGGGGCGGATTAATATCTGTACCCTCTTTTCAACCTAACCTAGTCTGACGACTGGTTGTGCGCTTGAGGCATTACCCTCGACTACGGTTGCCAATGCACCCACGCCTATAGGAGGAGTGAACAACATGCTACGGTCTGATGCAGCTATTGGGTCTTTGGAATCTATTTTTAGTCTACTCCTAGAAGGCTTTAACATTTTTCGTAATAGGAGACACATATTTTTCTTTAAGGAACAAAATGAAAATACGTTCGCCTAATACTTAAAAAAGTTCCACAGTTTTGTATCTCCATTTGCGATTTCTTTTGTCGTTGCTTTTTTTATACCCACCACCCAAGAATGGGGGTATATTCATTTTGTCATTCCGTTTGCAACACATCGAAATATCCATTTCCGTCCCTATAAAGTATATATATTCTTGATCAGCGTAAAAATCTAAGACGATCTAGACGTGTCCGTCTGTCCGTCTGTCTGTTGAAATCACGCTACAGTCTTTAAAAATAGAGATATTGAGCTGAAATTTTGCACAGATTCTTTTTTTTTGTCCATAAGCAGGTTAAATTCGAAGATAGTTTATATCGGACTATATCTTGATATAGCCCCCATATAGACCGATCCGCCGATTTAGGGTCTTAGGCCAATAAAGGCCACATTTATTATCCGATTTTGCTGAAATTTGGGACAGTGAGTTGCGTTAGGCCCTTCGACATCCTTCGTCAATTTGGCCCAGATCGGTCCAGATGTGGATATAGCTGCCATATAGACCGATCCTCCGATTTAGGGTCTTAGGCCCATAAAAGCCATATTTATTATCCGATTTTGCTGAAATTTGGGACAGTGAGTTGTGTTGAGCCCTTCTACATCTTTCGTCATTTTGGCCCAGATCGGTTCAGATTTGGATATTGCTGCCATATAGACCGATCCCCAGATTTAGGGTCTTAGGCCCATTAAAGCCGCATTTATTATCCGATTTTGCTGAAATTTGGGTCAGTGAGTTGCCTTAGGCTCTTCGACATCTTTCTTCAATTTGGCACTGATTGGTTCAGATTTGGATATAGCTGCCATATAGACCGATCTCTCGATTTAAGGTTTGGGGCCCATAAAAAGCGCATTTATTGTCCTATGTCGCCGAAATTTGGCATAGTGAGGTGTGTTGGGCTCTTCGATGTTGGTCTTCAATTTGGCTCAGATCGAAACAGATTTCGATATAGCGGTTGATCAATGACTTGTACTTATAAGCATTTGGTCTAAATCGTTTGATATGTCTATATAGCTGCTATGGGGCATTAGGTATGCATTTTTCACTGGATTTTGACGAAAGGTTGTTCACATATATACCCGAGGTGGTGGGTATCCAAAGTTCGGCCCGGCCAAACTTAACGCCTTTTTACTTGTTCATTTCCACTTTTCAGTGAAGACTCCGTTGTACTTATCAATGGCAAAATCAAGTAATCTAGTAATAATTTTTTTTTTGAATCTTGTTATCCCTTTTTTATATCCTCCCTCGTATCAATCCAGAATAATCTAATCTAAATTGTTTTCTATCTTTCTACACATACAGATACCTCACTTGCCCTGTGGCCAGTTGTAATGAGGCCTTTGCTGTTCGCCAACATCTCTCGAAACATTTGTTAAATAGTCACTCACATACGGAATTACCGCCTCCGAAACGCTCCAAGAAATGCATAACACTACAACCGCCTCAACAACCATTGGCTATGGTGGGCCAGCCATTGTCGCTGCAACATGCTCCCCAACGTATGTTTATCAAAAACGAAGATGATGATTAAGAAAAAAACAAAAAAAAAAAACGAAAGAATAAAAACTAAAACATCCCCCCCCCCCCTCTTCAACACTCACACACACACACACACACATAAAACATCCCAAAACAAAAATCCCCCAGAAAGAAACAGCCATCCCTTCGCCTGCCGGCCCGCCCGCCCGCCCGCCAACCCCCAACAAATATCCCACAAAACACCAACTCTATCTCCCCACTATTTCTTTAACATTTTAATTTAAACATTAAAACTAATTGATAGTTATTCTCTAATTAATAATCTACTTACGGTATAATTAACACCCACACAATCAACCACTTGCAATAGAGATTTTTGAAATTCTTCACACGTTGTTATTTTGATAAAGGAAAAAGAAACGAAACGAAACGAAATGAAAAAAAAACTTGTGTGAGCATTGTAAACCAACCAACCCATGCCTCCAAAACCACCCCTGCTTCTTCATGCATTAAATTGTCTTTGGTTTTGTTTTTGTATTGTACAAAATTTTTAAATTTTGAATGCAGCAAGAAGAGCACGCAGCCGTGGAGTGTGGAGCGAAAAGTTTTAAATGGATTTAATTATTACTAAGTGTATAAATATACAAAATTTATACAAAATGTCATGTATAAAGTTATAGAATAAATTGAACATTTTCCAAGTCTGATGATGTGACTATGTGTGAAATGTGTAGACTTTAACAGTGAACAAGTATTAAACGCGTGCTAAGTTCGGCCGGGCCGAATCTTATATACCCTCCACCATGGATCGCATTTGTCGAGTTCTTTTCCCGGCATCTCTTCTTAGGCAAAACAAGGATATAAGAAAAGATTTGCTCTGCTATTAGAGTGATATCAAAATATGGTCCAGTTTGGGCCACAATTAAATTATATGTTGGAGACCTGTGTCAGCCAATTCGAAAAGAATTGCGCCCTTTGGGGGCTCAAGAAGTAAAATAGAGAGATTGATTTATATGGGAGCTGTATCGCGATATAGACCAATTCAGACCATAATAAACACGTATGTTGATGGTCAAGAGAGGATCCGTCGTACAAAATCTCAGGCAAATCGGATAATAATTGCGCCCTCTAGAGGCTCAAAAAGTCAAGATCCCAGATCGGTTTATATGACAGCTATATCAGGTTATGAACCGATTTGAACCATACTTGGCAATGTAGTTGGATATCATAACGAAATACTTCATGCAAAAATTCATTCTAATCAGATAAGAATTGCGGCCTTTAGAGGCTCAAGAAGTCAAGACCCAAGATCGGTTTATATGGCAGCTATATCAAAACATAGACCGATTTGAACCATACTGAGCACAATTGTTGAATATCATAACAAAATACGTCCTGCGAAATTTCATTCCAATCGGATAAGAATTGCACACTCTAGTGGCTCAAGAAGTCAAGACCCAAGATCGGTTTATATGGCAGCTATATCAGGTTATGAACCGATTTGAACCATACCTGGCACAGTTGTTGGATATCATAGCAAAACTCGTCGTACAAAATTTCATTCCAATCGGATAATAATTGCGCCTTCTAGAGGCTCAAAAAGTCAAGATCCCAGATCGGTTTATATGACAGCTATATCAGGTTATGAACCGATTTGAACCATACTTGGCACAGTTATTGAATATCATAACAAAACACATCGTGCGAAATTTCATTCCAATCGGATAAGAATTGCGCCCTTTAGAGACTCAAGAAGTCAAGACCCAAGATCGATGTATATGACAGCTATATCAGATAATGGACCGATTTGAAACATACTTGACACAGTTGTTGAATATCATAACAAAACACATCGTGCGAAATTTCATTCCAATCGGATAAGAATTGCGCACTCTAGAGGCTCAAGAAATCAAGTCCCCAGATCTGTTTATATGACAGCTATATCAGATTATGGACCGATTTGAACCATTCTTGGCACAGTTGTTGAATATCATAACAAAACACATCTTGCAAAAATTCTTTCACATCGGATAAGAATTGCGCCCTTTAGAGACTCATAAAGTCAAGACCCCAAGATCGGTTTATATGGCAGCTATATCAAAACATGGACCGATATGGCCCATTTACAATACCAACTGACCTACACTAATAAGAAGTATTTGTGCAAAATTTCAAGCGGCTAGCTTTACTCCTTCGGAAGTTAGCGTGCTTTCGACAGACAGACGGACTGACAGACGGACGGACGGACGGACAGACGGACTGACATGGCTAGATCGACATAAAATGTCGCGACGATCAAGAATATATATACTTTATGGGGTCTCACATGAATATTTCGAGTAGTTACAAACAGAATGACGAAATTAGTATACCCCCCCCCCCCCATCCTATGGTGGACGGTATAAAAAGGTGCTGCAGGGGTAAGAGTGGTTTCAGGGAACTTTTAAATCAATTATATATAGCCCCAGAAGGATTTTTATGTCCACCAACGAAGGATGAGCTATATTCACTTTGTCATTCCGTTTGTAACATATCCAAACATCCATCTCTGACCCTACAAAGTGTGCCTATATAGTCTCAATCGTCGTAAAATTTTAAGACGATCTTGTCATGTTCGGCCGTCTGTCCGTCCATCTGTGATAATTGCTTCGCTGTCTTTAAAAAATGAAGCCATTGAGCTGAAACTTGGCAAAGAAAAAAAAAACTTTTACCATAGGCTGTTTAAGTTCGATAAGACTATAGCTTGACATAGCCCTCATATAGTCTGATCGCGCGATTTAAGTTTTTGGGCTTGTAAAAGCCTTTTTATTGTCCGATTGTGTGGAAGTTTGGCACAGTGAGTTATGTTAGGGCCCTCGACATTCTTCCTGTATATGGTCCGCATGGGTGCATAATCGGATATAGCTGCCATATAGACCGATCTCCCGTTCTTGGGCCCATAAAGGAGTATTTTTGTACGATTTCGCAGAAATTCGACACAGTGAGTTATGTTAGGCCCTTCGAAATCTTTTGAGCATATGGTCCAGATTGGTTTATACAATACTTGGATATAGCTTTCATATAGAGCGATCTCGCGATTTAAGTTCTTGGGCTCATAAAAGCCTTATTTATTGTCCGATTTCCTGAAGGTATGGCACATTGAGTTATGTCAGGGCTCTCGACATTCTTCCTGTATATGGTCCAGATAGGTGTATATTTGGATATAACTACCATATAGACCGATGATCTCCGGTTCTTGGGCCCATAAAAAGCGTATTTTTGCACGATTTCGCAGAAATTCCACACAGTGATTTATGTTATGCCACTCCAAATCCTTCCAGTACATGGTCCAGATGGGTTTATATTTGGATATAGCTTTCATATAGACCGATCTCCCGTTCCTGGGTCCATAAAAGGCGTAATTCTGCACGATTTAGCTGAAATTCGACACAGTGAGTTATGTTAGGCCCTTTGATCCTTCCAGCATATGATACAGATTGATTTATACTTGGATATAGCTTTCGTATAGACCGATCCCCCGATTTAAGTTCTTGGGCACTTTGGTGCATTTATTGCCCGATTTTGCAGAAATTCGGCACAGTGAACAGCATTAGCAATGTTTGAGGCCATCGTATCGCATGGCAGCCGGTTGTACGAACCGGATTGACCCGATGGATTCTTTCATCGGCAAGGGCAGCTGCCTCAGTGTACAACACACTGCTACAACAACAACAACCGTAATGCAGAGGTGAGCAAATTCGCCTATGACGCAGAACGCTTGAGTTCGAATCTCGTAGAGAACATTAGAAAAAATTTTCAACCTTGGTTATCCCCTCTTGGCTACATTTGTGAGGTATTATGCCACGAAAAACTTTTTCCCAAAGAGGTGTCGCATTGCCGCATACCGTTCAGACTCGGGTATAAAAAGGAGGCCCCTTATCATTGAACTTAAAATTTGAATCGGTCAGCACTCATTGATATTTGAGAAGATAGTCCCTGTGCCTTAATGGAATGTTAATGGTCAAATTTGCATTTTTTGAGCAGTGTTACTACCTTCGACATCTATATCGAGTAGGTTCAGATATAACCATGTTGTTGTTGTTGTTGTAGCAGTTTATTGTGTACTAACTTTCGTCTGCTTGATTCTGTTGAGTGTCAAGACCCAGGAACTCCGCGACTAAGATGGGGTGCGTCCACAGGGATCTGGGTCTGAGTCGAGTGGGTCTGGCCGGGCATTTAAACAGGTGACGTGTATCGTGCGGTCCCTGGTTACAATCGGGACATACATCTTGCACGTCGGCATCAATCCTAGCTCTGTGGGAATTGAGGCGGCTACATCTGTCGGAACTTAATTGAACAAGAATCACTTTTTTTTCCGAGGGAAGTCGATTTCTTCGGGTGCAATGGGTGGCGGTCGTTCTCCAAGGACTACATTCACCCGGTAGCCAATTAACGCGTCTGCTACCGTGTCTGCATGAATGTTGTTCAGACCCGCTTGATATGCCGTTTGATCTAGAGGTTCTCTCTTGTAGCGCTGGACCTCACGCTCTAGATTGTGTAGATCTACCTTAAGGCTTCTGGGCGGTGGGTATCTATCCACAAGATGATGATTTGGATGATTTCTGCGATAACAGCCCAAAAGGTATTGCTTAGACAGCATGTAGTTATGTCTTCGCACTGGTAGGATCTTTGTCTCCTGATGGAGGTGGTCCACATGAGAACTGAGGAGACAGCCCCAACAGATTTAATCATATTTAGATTAAGCTCTCATATAGACTGATATCCCGATTGAAGGTCTTTCGCCATTAAATGGCGTATTTGTTACCGGAGTTTCTAAGGGCGCCCAGGTAGCCGAGTTGGTAGCGTGCTTGGATTACTAGTGGGTTCGATTCCCACCAGCATACATTGGTCTGTCGCTACTGTGGTATCACATTGGACTTAAAATTGTCTAAGTGAGTTTGTAAAGGACAGCCATTCTTACCTAAACCTAACCTATTCGAGTTTCTTGAAATTTGGAATTAAATCTTGAATCTCATTGATTTGTGAGAAGTTTGCCTCAGTTTAAGGGCAAATTTTCATTTGAATTATTTTCTATAAGACTTTCAATGAGTATGTCTTTAGTTCATCTATGTTCGTGTCTTTTATATTAAAGCTTCAATCAAAAGCAGTAATACTTTCCGTTTGGGATGCCATCACTCCATAGAATTTGGTAATATACTAAACTATTACATTTCCCATGAACGTTCTTTTAAGGAACAGGAGGCAACTCTCTCATATCAATGAATGCAGTCCGATTAAAGTTTAAGCCCAACGACAAGGGGCCTCTCTTTTTATGCCGTGTTCGATCCAGGGCTGCGGAGTCGACCGGAGTCGAGTTTTTGAGGCCGGAGTCGAAGTCGGAGTCGGATTATTTAGCTGGAGTCGGACTTTGGTTCGGAGTTGAGCACGCTTGCCCCGACTCCGAACGATCTCCGACTCCAGCTTAGTACTCCCTCGACTCCCACCCGTGGGCTAGACTCCACAGCCCTGGTCCAAACGGCGTGCCGCATAGCGACACCACTTAGTTGAAAAGTTTTAATATGGCAGGATGCCTCACAAATGTAGCCAGCATTAGTAAGGGGATAATCACCGTTGAAAATTTGTCTGATGTTCACGCCGGGATTTGAACCCAGGCATTCGGCGTCATATGCAAATTTGCCGATCAATATTCCATTAATGAACAGGGGCAAACTTCTCTTATATCACTGAGAGCTTTCTGATTCCAATTTTAAGCACAATGATAAGTGGTCTCCTTTTATAAGACGAGTGCGAAAGGCGTGCCGCAGTGCGACACCTCTCTGAGAAGTTAAACATGGCATAGTACCTCATAAATGTCGCCAGCATCGGAGGGAATAACCACCGCTGAAAATTTTTTCTGATGTTCTCGCCAGGATTCGCACCCGGGTGCTCAGCGTCATAGGCGGACATGCTAACTTCTGCACTACGGTGGCCTCAGGCAATGTGTGCTTCTCAAAAAATCCTTAATCGCTTTCCATTCCATGTCCCTAAGCTGATGCAAGTTCGGTAACGTATCTGCACTCAAGTGCCGGGGTCTGTAAGCCGCGAAAGCCAGACCATCTGCTCATTATCTCCTCACTTGTCGCACCTATTCTGCATTAATGCTCCCATAACCCAATGTGGCCCGTATTGAGAGCGAAAGCCATACTGACCTTATTCCTATTTCCTCTCAAAAATGGCCTCTTCTTCGAATCCGAATTCCTCCATAGGGGTTTGTTGTTGTTGTAACAGTGAGCTGTTCACTGAGACGGCAGCTTTTGCCGATGAACGACTTTATAGGGTCAATCGGATGCGTACAACCGGCTACCATGGGATTGTAGGGGCTTTGTCGTCCAATAGACTGTTTTACAAGTTCACAGTGCTCCCAGCGCTTCCGTTGCACACGTCTTTAACTCGGACTGCGTCACCCCGAAAGGTTTCGGATTCACCAAGTTTACTGATGATAGTTCTCTGGCCTTACTCCGTTATGGCCTGACACCCAAACGATGTGGATCGTGCAATCTAAGACTGTTTGTGGCCTTACCGTCCTGGTTGCTATATAGTTGTTGTTGTTGTAGCCACATTTTCATGTGGAGGTGGCGATCCTCGTTAATCTCCAGTAGGTCAGTAAGCTCGTTCTGGCCGATCGCCACAGGAACACGGTGGCCATTGGTTATTTAACGGCGCCAATAGCCCGTCTTGTCATATCGAGCATCATAGGCACTCAGTATTTGTGCAAGAGCCGGTCCGCCCGGCTGCTCACTGAGGCTCTCCACTCGATGCCGCTGATTGTCCGCGCCTGCAAATGCAGCTACTCCGTACGGAGCATTCCAATATCTCACGGAGACTCTTCACTCGCGTTATTGAGTGAAGAGTCTCCGTGAGATATTGGAATGCTCCGTACGGAGTAGCTGCATTTGCAGGCGCGGACAATCAGCGGCATCGAGTGGAGAGCCTCAGTGCTGCGTATGGAGCATTCCTTTATCCGCAACGTGTGGGAATCATTTCTTGGATTCTTAGATACACCGTGCCGGGGGGATAATGATCACCCATAGGAGTGACGAGTTCCCCTTGTGTCGTGCCTTGTATTAACGTCTGCTTAACTTAAAGTTATGGAAGCCACAATTATTCAGTATATGGTTGATCCAGCTCCAAGGACCCGATCCACTCGATACTGGTCAAAGGAGTCAGGGATGCGGAATCGACCGAGGTCGAGGTTTTGAGGCCGGATTGGAAGTCGGAGTCTAAATATTGAGCCGGAGTACGGTTCGGAGATAATCCAGCTTGCATCGACCCCGTACCGCACTCCGACTCCACGGGATAGCTGTGAGCACCACACAGGCTAGAACATGGAGGTCCAATTTGTGTGGTGTTCATTGCTGTCACGAGAGGCTTAGCTGCGAGCTACCGGGCGCGTCCACAGATTGCGGATAGTGGAATGCTTCATACAGAGTAGCTGTAACGGCAGTCGCGGACAACCAGCGGTATCGACTCGGAGAGTCTCAGTGAGAGGCCGGGCGGCACCGGCTCTTGCACAAATACTGAGTGCATATGATGCTCGCCTTTAAAAAACCAATGGCCACCTTGTTCCCGCGGCGATCAGTCCTTTGGATCGAAACGAGCTTGCTCACCTATAGGAGCTTGACAAGGAACGCCACCTCCACATGAAAATGTAGCTGCAACAACATTTGGTTAGGAGATGCAAAGTACTTCCCTGAACTAAAAGAAAGGCTTTCAGGTTCAGTTGGGTCTCGGGCTATCAAGAAGTGGCGACGAATGGGGCTTATGACGAGCTAGTCAGGAATCGACGATCGTTGTTAGAACAGACTCTTTCGACATTAACCACGTGATAGTTGAGTATTTCATGAAACATAACGTCACCTACCCTTGGGTTGAGAAAGCTTGGTCTTGGATTGCTGATAGAAATTTTGAATAGTCATTGCTGAAGGCTCTGGGGTCGGGCCATGTGAGGTCGAGACTGGTAAGAGATGCTAAGAGCTTGTTTGGTTTAAGGCTTAGATAGGTCCCTGGCTATCAAGAAGTGACAGCGAATATGGCATCTGACGAGCTGGTAATGGATCGCTGATCATGTTATTGAATCAGTGAATCCTCGACTGTGCGAGCTACTTGTTAGGACAAACCCTTTCTACATTAACCACATGATGGGGGGAGTTGGTTGGGGGATGGCCAAAGTCCTGTTCACGAAACATGACTTCACCTATCCTGGGGTTGAGAAAGCATGACCTTAGACTGCTACTAGGAGTGGCGGCTGCCGCCTCAATGTACAACACACTGTTCCAGCAACAACTACAACAAAAACAGACGCTTTCTACATTGACCGCGTGATGGGAAGTAGGTTGCAGGTTGGCCACCCAAAGTCTTGTACATGAGTCACACAGTGGGAGAAAATAAAAAAAAATTAGTAAAAAATATGCTGTGTGAGAAATGTAAAATTGAAATTTGGAATGGTTAGAGCTGAGATGTTAGCGAGTGTGCAAAATTTCAAGGCCCTTGGTTGTCAGGGCCCCTTTTGGGAGGCCCTAAAGTTGGTCCCCTCGGTATTTCGAAAAATTGTTCGGGCTGCCAAATCTTCATTGGAGGTCCGATATTCAGTTTGTATACCCTCCACCACTACTGTGGTACAGGGTATTATAACTTAATGAATTAGTTTGTAACACCCAAAAGGAAAAGAGATAGACCTATTGATAACTATACCGATCGACTAAGAATAACTTTCTGATTCGATTTAGCCATGTCCATCTGTCTGTCTGTCCGTCCGTCTGTCCGTCTGTGTAAGTTAATTTGTGTACAAACTACAGGTCGTAATTTTCATCCGATCGTCTTCAAATTTGGTATGGGCGTGTTTTTCGGCCTAGAGACGAGGCCTGTTGAAATTGAAAAAAATCGGTTCAGATTTGGATATAGCTCCCATATATATGTTCTTCCGATTTACCGTAATACTGTGAATTTCATGGAATCGGTTCAGATTTGGATATAGCTCCCATATATATATTCGCCCGATTTGCAGTAATACTGCAATAAAATGGTCATTTGTTTACCGATTTTCTCGAAATTTGGCAGGAAGGATTTTCTTATGACTCCTGACATTACAGGTGAATTTCATAGAAATCGGTTCAGATTTGGATATAGCTCCCATATATATATTCGCCCGATTTGCAGTAATAACGCAATAAAATGGTCATTTGTTTACCGATTTTCTCGAAATTTGGCAGGAAGGATTTTCTTATGACTCCTGACATTACAGGTGAATTTTATAGAAATCGGTTCAGATTTGGATATAGCTCCCATATATATATTCGCCCGATTTGCAGTAATACTGCAATAAAATGGTCATTTGTTAACCGATTTTCTCGAAATTTGGCAGGAAAGATTTTCTTATGACTCCCGACACTATAGGTGAATTTCATAGAAATCGGTACAGATTTGAATATAGCTTCCATATATATGTTCGTCTGATTTGCAGTAATAACGCAATAAAATGGTCATTTGTTATCTGATTCTCTCGAAATTTGGCAGGGAGGATTTTCTTATGACTCCCGACATTACAGGTGAATTTCATAGAAATCGGTTCAGATTTGGATATAGCTTCCATATATATGTTCGTCTGATTTGCAGTAATAACGCAATAAAATGGTCATTTGTTAACTAATTTTCTCGAAATTTGGCAGGGAGGATTTTCTTATGACTCCCGACATTACAGGTGAATTTCATAGAAATCGGTTCAGATTTGGATATAGCTTCCATATATATGTTCGTCTGATTTGCAGTAATAAGGCAATAAAATGGTCATTTGTTAACCGATTTTCTTGAAATTTGGCAGGAAAGATTTTCTAATGACTCCCGACATTACAGGTGAATTTCATAGAAATCGGTTCAGATTTGGATATAGCTCCCATATATATGTTTGCCCGATTTGCAGTAATATTGCAATAAAATGGTCATTTGTTAACCAATTTTCTCGAAATTTGGCAGGAAAGATTTTCTTATGACTCCCGATATTACAGGTTAATTTCATAGAAATCGGTTCAGATTTGGATATAGCTCCCATATATATGTTCGTCTGATTTGCAGTAATAACGCAATAAAATGGTAATTTGTTAACCAATTTTCTCGAAATTTGGCAGGGAGGATTTTCTTATGACTCCCGACATTACAGGTGAATTTCATAGAAATCGGTTCAGATTTGCATATAGCTCCCATATATATTCGTCTGATTTGCAGTAATAATGCAATAAAATTGTCATTTGTTATCCGATCTTCTCGAAATTTAGCAGGAAGGATTTACTTATGACTCCCGACATTACAGGTGAATTTCATAGAAATCGGTTCAGATTTGGATATAGCTTCCGTATATATGTTCGTCCGATTTGCAGTAATAACGAAATAAAACGGTCATTTGTTAACCGATTTTCTCGAAATTTGGCAGGAAGGATTTTCTAATGACTCTTGACATTACAGGTGAATTTCATAGAAATCGGTTCAGATTTGGATATAGCTTCCATTTATATGTTCGTCTGATTCGCAGTAATAACGCAATAAAATGGTCACTTGTTATCCGATTCTCTCTAAATTTGGCAGGAGGGATTTTCTAATGATTCTCGACATTATTGGTGATTTTCATAGAAATCGGTTCAGATTTGGATATAGCTCCCATATATATATTCGTCCGATTTGCAGTAATACTGCAATAAAATGGTCATTTGTTAACTGATTTTCTCGAAATTTGGCAGAAAGGATTTTCTTATGACTCGACATTACTAGTGAATTTCGTGGAAATCGGTTCATTATTAGTTATAGCTCCCACATATATGTTCATCAGATTTTGGGTAATTTCGTCGAGGTCCATCAAAAATGGTTCAGAATTGGATATAGCTCCCACATTGAACTTATAGGGTAGGTGTAGGGTATTATACAGTTGGCACCGCCCGACTTTTGCTCTTCCCTACTGGTTTTACCTAACATGGGGTTAAGAAAGCATGGTCTTGGAATGATGATAAGTTCTGACTGGTCATTGCAATTCAAGGATTATGACGTTGAGCTGAGTACAGGTGTAGGTGGAATTTGTCTGTATTCTTTGTTTTCTCATACAATTACACTCCCCATAAAAGCACCCCCCGTTGACCCTTTTTCATTTACAAAAAATAGGATCCGTTCATAAAGCAAACCGAACTAAAATTTTTTGTGCATATCATCTTTGATCTGGGGCAACTCTTGCTGCTTGTTGGCGTATCCATGGGTGATAGTTTGATCCATATTTCATTGCGTACTCATATACTATTGGACTTAAACTTGTTTCCTCCAACTTTAATAGATTTCTTAGTTTTATTTTTTAAATTTTCCTCAGTATTAGTATAAGTGATACTCGATATTCTCCAAAAGAAAACAAAGAAGATTTCGATTGAAATGTCATTTCAAAAATCTCTATTCGAATTTCATAAGCTTTAAGGACTTTTCTATGCAATACATCCTTTCAATTTTTTTTGATTATTTAAATTATATATTAAGTTATGTGGCCTTTAGTTTGAAACATAATCTCTTAAATTGAAGAATGTGAATTATTTTTCTCTCTTCATTATTTACTAACGAAATGCTTACATTAGTCCCACAACATTAAGTGCAAGACTACAAATGGACATTTGAGTGTTGTACATTTATACAAAGTTTCGAGTGTATACGAAAAAACTCTATTTATATTTAATTTTAAAAATATTTTTTTAAAAATCAATAAAAACAAAATATTTTATTTTTGATTAATTTTAGTATTTTTTTTTAATTCTTTCTTAACCTTAACCTTTGATAACAAATTAATATTCAATAGGGCGGTATTGAAACATTTTATTGGTATCACAGTTTTATTCATAATTTGTTTTTAAATATGATACAAATTTAAAAAAAAAATAGTTGTAAAAAATATTAAAAATTAATATGTTAAGGTCTTTTTATTTTATTTCTATTTAATGCCTAAAATTTTTATTTTTATTATTACACTGTGTGTGGAAAGAAAGAAAAATCGTTCCAATGCCCTAACTAAGGACCATGAGTAAAGGGTATAGTATTGCATAAAACCCCAGCGAGTACATGGTTTAGACTCTAGGAGTATAGAGTGACTATTCCTATTAGCTAATAGGAATTGCGCCCTCTAGAGGATAGGAATTGCGCCCTCTAGAGGCTCAAGAAGTCAAGACCACAGATTGGTTAATATGATAGCTATATCAGGTTATGGATCGATTTCAATCATACTCATCACATTTGTTGGAAATCATAACAAAACACCTCATGCAAAATTTCAGCAAAATCGGATAAGAATTGCGCCTTCTAGTGGCTCAAGAAGTCAAGATCCCAAATCGGTTTACATGATAGCTATATCAAAACATGGACCGATTACAATCATAGTTAACATAGTAGTTGGAGGTCATAAAGGAACACGTCATTTAAAATTTCAGCCAAATCGGATAGGAATTGCGCCCTCTAGCGGCTCAAGAAGTCAAGACCCCTGATCGGTTTATATGATAGCTATATCAAAACAAGGACCGATTGCAACCATAGTTAGCACAGTAGTTGAAAGTCATAACGAAACACTTCATGCAAAATTTCAGCTAAATCGGATAGGAATTGCGCCCTCTAGAGGCTCAAGAAGTCAAGACCCCAGATCGGTTTATATGATAGCTATATCAAAAGATGGACCAATTTCAACCATAGTTAGCACAGTAGGTGGAGGTCATAACGGAACACGTCATTTAAAATTCCAGCCAAATCGGATAGGAATTGCGCCCTCTAGAGGCTAAAAAAGTCAAGACCCCAGATAGGTTCATATGATAGCTATATCAGGTTATGGATCGATTTGAACCATATTTGGCAAAGTTGTTGGAAGACATAACCGAACACGGCATGCAAAATGTCAGCTAAATCGGATAAGAATTGCGCCCTCTAGTGACTCAAGAAGTCAAAACCCCTGATCGGCTTGTATGATAGCTATATCAAAACATGGACCGATTTCAACCATAGTTAACATAGTAGTTGGAGTTCATAACAGAACACGTCATTTAAAATTTCAGCCAAATCGGATAGGAATTGCAGCCTCTAGAGGCTAAAAAATCAAGACCCCAGATCGATTCATATGATATATATCAGGTTATGGTACGATTTGAACCATGTTTGGGAAAGTTGTTGGAAGACATAACCAAACACGTCATGCAAAATGTCAGCTAAATCGGATAAGAATTGCGCCCTCTAGTGCCTCAAGAAAGTCAAGATCCACGATCGGTTTATATGATAGCTATATCAGGTTATGGATCGATTTCAACCATAGATAGCACAGTAGTTGAAAGTCATAACGGAACACGTCAAAATTTCAGCCAAATCGGATAGGAATTGCGCCCTTCAGAGGCTGAAGAAATCAAGACCCCAGATCGATTCATATGATAGCTATATCAGGTTATGGACCCATTTCAACCATTTGCAGCTCATTTGTTGGAAATCATAACTTAACACGTGTCAGCTGCAGAATGTCAGCTAAATCGGATAAGAATTCTGCCCTCTAGTGGCTCAAGAAGTCAAGATTCAAGATCGGTTTATATGATAGCTATATCAGGTTATGGATCGATTTCAATCATAGTTAGCACAGTAGTCGGGAGTCATGGAAGTCTAATTGTAAAATAACTGCATACCTTTAAGAAGCCTGTTATTCATGTGAAGAGTGTAGCATACTTATAGGATGATTCTTTGACATTTTAGATACAGTTATTGTATGAGTTTTTAGGCGGATTTAAGATGTAACAAATGAAAGCGCGTTCATTTCGGCGGGGCCGAATATCTCCACCATGACTTTTTGGAATATGGGCGGCAATATATTCAGCATTGCTAGAGATGGGTTTCTACTGGGTAAATATCAAATGATTGGGTGATCATTTGGTATTCATACATTTTCAGATATTTTGGTAATCGAAATCATTTTGCAAAATTGTTTTCATAATTTCTTATTCTTTGTATCTAAAACTGACTTTCTGATCTCATAAAATCGGAATATAATTCTATATATAGCTGCTATTTAGACCGATCTCCAAATTTTTTTTTCTATCAACCAACACGCAGGGGATGTCCCCTATGAATGCAGCGCATTGCGTTGGCGTAAGGAAATTAGGAATTGGAGGGAGGGAAGAGGCTGTAGTGTTTGTTAAAATTTGTCTTAAATCTCTGTATGTCAAAGTGGGTGGGAAAAACACTAGCCGAAGGTCGATTCCACATATGAACGGTTCGGGCGAAATAAGAATTCTCTGTAAAATGCATTGTGTGGTCCGCTGGCCAATAAATTACAAACGGGTGTGAATTCCTGGAATGTCTAGTATCCCTGATATACATCCTTACATCAGGAATAAGAAGCTCACCGAAGCTCACTGTGTCAAATTTCATCGAAATCGGATGAAAAATGCTCCTTTATACCCTCAATACCCTTTATCGGAACACGTCATTCCAAATTTCAACCCGATCGGATAAGAATTGCGCCCTCGTAGAGGCTCACGTGATCGTGCGTGACCGTCATTGAATTAAAATTCTTCGTGCGCGAGCGTGAGTGAGCGAAATCATGCTAACGACGCTAACGAGACACTCATGACTCAGGAGATACTCAAGTCGCGCGTGAGTAAAATTTTGCAAAAAATCACTCACGCGCACATCTCTAATGCACAAACTAGTCATCCTTTGTATGCGGCTGAGTATTGAGCAGAAGTTGCATTTTTGACCGCAGTCCACCAGACCACAACACCATATAGCATTATAGGTCTGACAACTGCTGTATACACCCAGTGCATGAGACGTGGTTTAAGCACCCAACTTGCACCTTTACAGGGCAAGAGTTGCCTTTCTTGCTCTTGACAAAATGTTGGAATTGAAGTTAAATTTTTTAATCAGCAAAAAACTCAGGTATTTAACGCTTTCAGTATACGCCACCATAGTATGGGGGTATACTAATTTTGTCATTCTGTTGGTAACTCCTCGAAATATTCGTCCAAGACTCCATAAAGTATATATATTCTTGATCGTCATGACATTCTAAGTCGATGTAGCCATGTCCGTCCGTCTGTCTGTTGAAATCAGTCTTTAAAAATAGAAATATTGAGCTGAAACTTTGCACAGATTCTTTTTTGTCCATAAGCAGGTTAAGTTCGAAATTGGGCTATATTGGACTATATCTTGATATAGCCCCCATATAGACTGATCCCCCGATTTAGGGTCTTAGGTCCATAAAAGCCACATCTATTGTCCGCTTTTGCTGAAATTTGATACAGTGAGTTGTGTTAGGCCCTTCGACACTCTTCTTCAGTTTGGCCCTGGTCGGTTGAGATTTGGATATAGCTGCCACATACCACAGACCGATTTCTCGATTTGGGGTCTTAGGCCAATAAAAGCCATATTTATTATCCGATTTTGCTGACATTTGGGACAGTGAGTTGTGTTAGACCCCTCGACGTCTTTCTTCAATTTGGGCCAGATCGGTCCAGATTTGGATATAGCTGCCATATAGACCGATCCTCCGATTAAGGGCCTTGGGCCCATAAAAGCCACATTTATTATCCGATTTTGCAGAAATTTGGGATAGTGAGTTAAGTTAAGCCCCTCGACATATATTTGCAATTTGGCCTAGATCGATCAAGATTTGGATACAGCTGCCATATAGACCGATTTTTCGATTTAAGGTTTTGGGCCCATAAAAGGCCCATTTATAGTCCGATTTCGACGAAATTTGGGACAGTGAGTTGTGTTAGGCTCTTCGACATTTTTCTGGAGCTTTGCCCAAGTCGGTCTAGATTTGGATATAGCTGCCATATAGACCGATCCGGCGATTAAGGGTCTTTTGCCTATAAAAGCCACATTTATTATGCGATTTTGCTGAAATTTGGACAGTGAGTTGTGTTAGGCCACTCGACATTTTTCTTCAATTTGGCCCTGGTCGGTCCAGATTTGGATATAGCAGCCATATAGACTGACCCTCCGATTAAGGGTCTTGGGCCCATTAAAGCCACATTTATTATCCGATTTTGCTGAAATTTGGGACAGTGAGTTAAGTTAAGCCCCTCAACATATTTCTGCATTTTGGCATAGATCGATCAAGATTTGCATATAGCTGCCATATAGACCGATCTCTCGATTTAAGGTTTTGGGCCCATAAAAGAGGCATTTATTGTCCGATGTCGCCAAAATTTGGGACAGTGAGTTGTGTTAGGCTCTTCGTATTAGTATTTGGTCCAAATCGGAACAAAATTCGATATAGTTGCAATGGGGCATAAGGTATGCATTTTAACCGGATTTTGACGAAAGGTGGTTTACATATATAACCGAGGTGATGGGTATCCAAAGTTCGGCCCGGCCGAAATTAACGCCTTTTTACTTGTTTTTTCTTTGTAGTTATGGACTTATTTTCTACACGACTACATAGCTTCCATGGCAAACATTTGTCATTTGTGTATCTTTCGGAAGTTGTATGGATGGCTTCGAACGCTAGACAACGGCAACGGCTTTCGCTGTTGCTCCCTGTGTCTAGGTTCGAATTTGGGCCGGGCTCTGCCGAATTTTTATTTTCAAGTCTTTTTTTGTCTGTTAGGACAAAGATCATTTAATTTCACATTTTTTTCGTTTGTTTCTCCTTCGAGACGAGGTTAATTTTTAACTTATATTTTATTTTTTGTTTTTGTATAATTTATTTTTGTTTTTGTTGTTATATTTTTTTATAATTTTTTTTATAATTTATTTTTATAATTTATTTTATATTATTTTTTATTTTATTTCAAATTTATTTTTGTTGTTTTTTTTTGTTTTTTAATTTTTGTATAATTTTATTTTAATTATTCAATTTTTGTTTCTATTAATTTTTTTCTATTATTTAATTTTTTTTATTTTTTAAAATTAATTTTAATGCCTTAAAGTTATTTAAGAATTTTAAAGCGCCGAATTTTTTATTTAGTTTTTTTTTCAAAATTTTAATTTATGTTTTTATTTTTTTTTACTATTTTCCTTTCTTCATGATTTTCTGAATAAACCCCCTTTGTTCCTCTTTAAGTTTCCTCCGTGACCCCTTCGATTTAAATGTTTTTGTAACCCTTTTTTGTGCTGTGTGTCTTTTTTAATTACCCCCTCCTCCTTAACATCAATGCTTTTGAAACCTTACCCCGTCAAACAAACTGCAAAACATATCCCTTCGAAATCTTAAAACAAAAAATTGTTTTTTTTTTTCTGTACCCTTGGCCCCCCACTTCTCACTTGATTCACGCTCTCTCTCTCTCTCCCCTTGTTCAAATGCATCCTTTTTCATAGGTGGTCGTCCTCCCAAAAATAAATCCAAGGTTAACGCTTTGAACATACCCTCATTGATCAAAGTCGACATCAACGATGTTCTGCCTTATAATCAGAGCGTTTTGAGCAATGTCAGCGGCCTATCGATACCCCAGCAAATCAATCAGCATCTGCAACAGCAGCAGCAACAACAGCAGGCCCAACAGCAGGCCCAGCAACAGTTGTTGCAACACGTCCAACAGCAGGCGCAGCAACACGCCCTACAGCAGCAACAACAGGCCCAGCAGCAGGAACAACAGCAACTGAGTGCCCAGCAGCAGTTGTTGCAGGGCAATCAGGTGAAGGTGCGCTACATACCCAATACGCAGATCAAATAAAATCCCTTTCTGCCGTTTCCTGTGCCAGCATTAACAGCATTGCCCTTTCCCCACTTGGAACGGTGATACGGAGTGGCGTCGTCGTAGTCATCACCAACATCATAATGAGCAACGTCGTCGTCGTTGTTGTCGTCTTCTCAGTTAAAGCAAACGTTTTTAACTATTCTCTAATTATTATTATTAAGAAGAAGAAGAAGAAAATCAGCTGAAAAAAAGAAGAAGAAGAATAAGAAAAGCAAGAAGCAGCTGAAAAACAAGAAGAAGAAGAATTTTAAAAAAAGATTAGCATAGAATGTTTTTTTTTTTATTTTTTTTTGTTTTCTTTTAAATCCCTCACCCCAGAACGACGAATGTGAGTGCTCCCTTTACAAAAAGAAAACCCTGCATAGGTTTTTAGATGTAAAACTTTACATTTTTATGGAATTCTGTTCTTCCTTGAATATATATATATGAATGAATGATTGAATATATGCAATGTAATAATTAATTTAAATTTGTAAGATTGTATAATGTATTGTACTAACGTTTTTTTTTTAACAATTTTTAATTTCTTTGTCTTTGTAAAACAAAAAAAGAATTTTTTATTGTTTTAATTATTTTGTTGTTCTTAAGCAAAAGCAAAAGCGAAACAACACAAAAAAAAAAAAACAATAGTGAAAAACTATAAGAAAAATCTGAAAAAATTAGTGACAAAAGTATAATTAAATTAAAAATGTAAGTTTAAATAGTTTATAATATAAACAAAAATTTTTTAGATGTATAACATATCTTCGAAATTTTTTTAAATAAATTTATAATTAAAGAAATAATATAAAAAAAATATTTTTTGATTTTGGTTTCATCCTTCATTAAAAGATCCTATATTAAGATGCCGAATGAGAAAAAACAAGGCGAATTCGGAGAGGAAATAGCAAGGGGACAAATGCGACTTTCGGCGTCCCTATGAGACGCAGAGGATTACACTCGCTGGCACTTACCCCAAAAGTGCCACCAAAAAAAAAGTTTGACCAATTTGATATCAAAGGTTGTATCTAAGAAACTGGAGGGCAGCCCGACCCCAAAAAGCCTCCCAAAATAGGTTTATTGGACGATAATGACCATATGGGACTCGAATAAAAGGTATTCTGAAGTAGATTACGAATATGGTCAGGAAGGAGGTATAGCCTATACAATTTGATGATATCGGAAGGGGGAGCGGACCCTCCCCCTTACCCCAAAAATACGACCTAGTGTGGACCTATCGTTGCAATATTGAACTGAAATGAAAGGCATTCAGGAGCAGAGTACGAATTTTATATAAAACAAGTAAAAGCGTGCCAAGTTCGGTCGGGCCGAATCTTGGGAACCCACCGCCATGGATTCTGCTTAAAATTGCTTAAAAATCAGGTTATAGACCGATTTGGACCGTCCTTGGCACTGTTGTTGGAAGTCATAACAAAACACTACATGCAAAATTTCAGCCAAATCGGAAAAAATTGCGGCTTGTAAGGACTCAAGAAGTAAAATCGGGAGATCGGTTTATATGGGAGCTATATCATGGTCTTTGATTATATGGGAGCTATATCATGGTCTTGACCGATTTGGATCGTACTTGGCACAGTTGTTGGATATCATAACAGAACACTACATGGGAAATTTCAGCCAAATCGGACAGGAATTGCGGCTTGTAAGGGCTCAAGAAATCTAATCCGGAGATCGGTTTATATGGGAGCTATATCTAAATCTGAACCGATATGACCTATTTGCAATTCCCAACGATCAAATCAAATCAAAATTTGCCCATGAACATTCCACTAAGGAACAGGGGCAAACTTCTCACATATCAATGAGTGCAGTCCGATTTAAGTTTAAGCTCAATGATAAGGGGCCACCTTTTTATAGCCGAGTCCGAACGGCGTGCCGCAGTGCGACACCTCTTTGGAGAGAAGTTTTCATGGCATAGTACCTAACAAATGTTGCTTTTTCTGATGGTCTCTCTGCGCTACGGTGGCCTCCCCAACGATCTCCACTAATATTAAGTATCTGTGCAAAATTTTAAGCGGCTAGCTTTACGCGTTCGCCCGCTATAGTAGTTTCGACAGACGGACATGGCTAGATCGACTCAAACGGTGAGACGATCAAGAAAATTAAATACTTTATGGGGTCTTAGACAAATATTTCGAGGTGTTCCGAACGGAATGACTAGGTTAGTATACCTCCATCCTATGGTGGTGGGTATAAAAACCGCTAAAACGATTTTCATGCAATTTTCATAGATGGTAGAGTTTGGTGAAAATAGGGTATTACATTTTTTGGAGTGTCCCCACCCCAAAAAACACCACCCTATAGGACACTTTTAGGTCTTTTATGGTGGTCCCCATAGGAGAGGCGATAAAATGTCGTGCCTTGTGCCACTTTCTCCCCTATATTTATGTTTGTGTGTCCCATAAATTTATCCACCTGCTCCTTAGCATATGGGTTATCCAGTCTCTAAGGACCGAGTCCACCCGGTACTCGTCTAAGGATTGGATCAATGTGTCGGTCCGCACATTGTTAAAAGGCCCCTCGATGTCAATACATGCCGTCAGTGTGTACGTTTTGGCATCGAAGGATTCTTCTATTTAATGCACAACCTCGTGCAGGGCAGTCTCCACCGACCTTCCCTTGACATAGGTATGCTGTTTGTATTTGAGGAGTTGGCTGGATGTGCTACTGTTAATCATGGTGTCCACAACAAATAGCCCCCATATAGACCGATCCGAAGATTTAGGGTCTTAGACCTATAAAAGCCACATTTATTATATGATTTTACTGAAATTCGGGACAGAGAGTTGTGTTAGGCCAGTCGACATCTCTTCAATGTGGATCAGTTCGGTCCAGATTTGGATATAGCTGCCATATAGACCGATCCCTCGATTTAAGGTTTTGGGTCCATAAAAGCCACATTTATTATCCGATTTTGCAGAAAATTTAGGACAGTGAGTTGTGTTGGGCCCCTCAACATCTTTCTGCAATATGGCACAGATCTGTCCAGCTTTGGATATAGCTTCCATATAGACCGATCCCTCGATTTAAGGTCTTAGGCCCATAAAAGGCGCATTTATTATACGATGTCGCCGAAATTTGGGACAGTGAGTTGTGTTGGGCCCCTCAACATCTTTCTGCAATATGGCACAGATCGGTCCAGATATAGCTGCCATATAGACCGATCTCTCGATTTATGGTCTTGGCCCCCCATAAGGCGCATTTATTGTCCGATGTTAAGATAAGTCCCTCGACACACTTCTGCAATATGGCACAGATCGGTCCAGATTTGGATGTAGCTGTCATATAGACCGAACTCTCGATTTAAGGTCTTAGGCCCGTAAAATGCGCATTTATTGTCCGTTGTCGCCGAAATTTGGGACAGTGAGTTGTGTTAGGCTCTTTGACATCCCCCTTCCATTTGGCTTAGATCAGTCCAGATTTGGAAATAGCTGCCATATAGACCGATCTCACGATTTGAAGTCTTGGCCCCATAAAAAGCACATTCATAATCCGATTTCGCTTTTCGACATTCGTGTCGTATATGGTTCAGATCGGTCTATATTTCGATAGGGCTACCAAAAAACCTATATTGTCCAAAATTTAACAACGACTTTTACTAATTAGATCTCTCAATATCTGTGTCGAATTGGGTCCAAATCGAACCATATTTCGATAAATTCTGCATTTTTCATCGGATTATAATGAAAGGTGGTTTACATATATTCTCGAGGTGGTGGGTAACCAAAGTTCGGGCCGGCCGAACTTAACGTCTTTTTACTTGTTTTAGTCTGAAATGTATCTCTGCTGCCTGCGCGGGGCAGCTTACCAGAAAACACTTGTTTTTAATAACATTAAAAAACATTTTTAATGTCCTGGAGTGATTAGGCCCCTTGTTCCCTATTACAGCATCGTTCGCAACCTCTTCAATCAAAATCTTTCGAAAAATCAATCAAAATTGTACAATATTTATCTCGGATGATTTTTAAGGTGATCCTGCTCTGACATACTTTGCTTCCTAACTTTTCTTTTACTAAAGTTCGGTATTTGGCTTTCAGACAGCTCAAGGGTTTTTTTTTAAGGTGAATAGCTCTCTAGACACTTCCGCTCAATTTTGGATGTTATATTCATATTTCACTTCCACACAACTTTTATTTGGATCCCATAGTGTCTTGAGCCATCTACATTTTCGTTTGAAGATATTTAATGGGTTGGGATATGACCTCGGACAGTTGGACCAACTTGATGTTATGAAATTCCTACTCTACTGCAACGTACTATAATCTCTGATAGGAAGACCTGTTTGCTCGATGGCTTTTACGGGTGGTAGGCCCCACATATTTTTCATATTAGATTCATACTCTACACCCAAATACCTAATATGTCCTTCATAGTGTTCGACTCTTTACTCATAAATCTTAAAATGATCTGCAAGTCAGCATTATGTCTTAAAATCAATTGTAGCTGGTTGGGAGGTTGTCTGTCTTCTTCGTCTTCATGTCAGTTTTTTTTAGCTTCCCTTATTGATTTTTATATGTATTTTGTCGGAAAATCAATCTTTTGTGTTCCAATTCTCTGTGAAGTTTTTCTGAGCATATAAAAAAGTGGTTTTCTTCTTTCTGGCAGCTAGCCTTTCCGGACATTGTCGTTTGTCGGCATAGGAAATGATTTGTTCTTCTTCAGTTTTTTTAAAGACATCTTCTTTCCACCTCTTGCATTCTCTTTCAGGTTTTATGTGTGTGTGTTTCGAAATTTTGTCCGTTTTCTTTTGTCATCTCCTGACGGAAGTTGTAAAATGTCTTTGTGTTAATGTAGGAGGGGAAATTTGTTCTGTTCTTCAATTGTATATTAAATCCCCATGAGTAGAACCGGAATAAAGGAAAGGCTTAATAAAGTGTGCTTCTTTTCCACTGTAATGTAGTTTTTGTTGTTACAAGGGAGGGATTAATTTGTTGTCACGCTGTTAAAGGGTTAATAATGCGATTATGTTTTAAGATTCCATTAAGGCAAATAAGAAATTTAGAATTTAATGTTGGAAATTTTTAATTTTTGTTTGTTTCTCTTTCGAGAGGAGCTCAACGAACGGAGATGCAAATGGAAAAGGAAAGCCAAAGATAGCAACACACACCAACCACTATGGGGCGCGTTTCGTCTTTGGTTAGAAGACTCTTCAACCATATTAAGTGTGATGGCTTGTATTTGAATCGTATAGCGAAAACGCATCTATGATACAATTACCACATTAACCACGCTCGACAACCCTGTCTATTAGCTATACTTTTTCCCAATGCATGTATTTTTGTGTAATGACAGACATTCTCTATGTGGCAAAAAGTGTAATTTGCCACAGAAAGAATGTCCGTCAGACCGATTTGGACCGAACTTGGCACAGTTGTAGAGAGTCATAACATAAAATTTCAGCCAAATCGGATAAAAGTCGCGGCTTGTAAGGGCTCAAGACATCAAATCGGGCGACCGGTTTATATGGGAGCTATATCATGTCTTGACGGATTTGGACCGTACTTAGCACAGTTGTAAGGAACCATAACACAACACTACATGCTCAATTTCAGCCAAATCGGATAAAAATTGCGGCTCCCGAAGCTCAGGAAGTTAAATCGGGAGATCGGTTTACATGGGAGCTATATCAGGTTATAGACCGATTCAAACCGTACTTAACTCAGTTGTCTGAAGTCAAAACAGAACATTATGTGCAAATTTTTAGCCGAATCAAATGAAAATTGAGACTTCTAGGGGCTCAAGATGTCAAATCGGGAGATCGGTTTATATGGGAGCTATATCAGGTTCTTGACCGATATGGACCGTACTTAGCACAGTTGTAGGAAGCCATAACAGAACACGATGTGCAAAATTTCAGCTAAATCGGATGAAAATTGAGACTTCTAGGGCTCAAGAAGTCAAATCGGGAGATCGGTTTATATGGGAGCTATATCAGGTTCTTGACCTTTTTCGACGGTACTTCGCACAGTTGCTGAAAATCATAAAAGAACACCACATGCGAATTTCAGCCTAATTGGATGAAAATTGAGGCTTCCAGTGGATCAATAAGTCAAATCAGAAATTCGGTTTATATGGGAGCTATATCAGATTATAGACCGATTTGGACCGTACTTAGCACAGTTGTTGAAAATCATATCAGAACACTATGCGCATAATCTCAGCCAAATCGGATAACAAGTGCGGCTTCCAGGGGCTCAAGAAGTCAAATCGGGAAATCGGGTTATATAGGAGCTATGTCTGGTTCTTGACCGATTTCGTCGGTACTTGGTACAGTTGCTGGCCAAGTAACTTTCTAAGGAGTATTATTGGTGTAGGTCGGTTGGAATTGTAAATTGGCCATATCGGTTCACGTTTTGCCATATATACCGGTCTTGGCTCTTGACTTCTTGAGCCACAAAAGTTCCCAATACCCATCCGATGTGACTGAAATTTTGCATGAGGTGTTTTGTTATGACTTCCAACTACTATGCCTAAATATGGTTTAAATAGTAAATAACCTGAAGTAGTTGCCATATAAACCGATCTTGACTTCTTGAGCCACTAGAGGGCGTAATACTTATCCTATTTGGCTGAATTTTTTCATATAGTGTTCTATTATGATTTCTTAAAAGTGCGCTAAGTATGGTTTAATTCGGTCTATAACCTGATATAGTTGCCACATAAACCGATCTGGGATCTTGACTTCTTGAGCCACAAAAGTTCCCAATTTTCATCCGATTTGGCTGAAATTTTGCATGAGGTGTTTTGTTATGACTTCCAACTATGCTAAATATGGTTCGAATCGGTAAATAATCTGATATAGTTGCCATATAAACCGATCTGGGATCTTGACTTCTTGAGCCACTAGAGGGCGTAATACTTATCCTATTTGGCTGAATTTTTTCATATAGTATTCTATTATGACTTCTTATAAGTGTGTTAAGTATGGTTTAAATCGGTCTATAACCTGATATAACTGCCATATAAACCGATCCGATCTGGGATCTTGACTTCTTAGGCCTCTAGAGGGCGCAATTTTTATCCGATTTGGCTGAAGTTTTGCATGAAGTGTTTTGTTATGATTTCTAGAAACTGTGCTTAGTATGGTTCAAATCGATACGTAACCTGATATAGCTGCCACATAAACCTATCTGGGATCTTGACTTCTTAAGCATCTAGAGGGCGCAATTCTTATTTGATTTGGATGATATTTTGTACAACGGCTTCTCCCATGACCTTCAACATACGTGTCCAATATGGTCTGTACCGATAAATAACCTAATACAGCTCTCATATAAACCCGATTATGCTTCTTGAACCCATACAAGTTGCAATTCTTATCAGAATGGACTGAAATATTACCCAATGACTTCTGCTACGTTTTTCAACAATCTATCCATTAATGGTCCGAATCGGACTAGAACTTGATATAGCTCCAATAGAATAACAATTCGTATCCATTATTTTTTAGAGAAAATTTTTCATAGAAAAATGTCGAAAAAAATTTCACAAAACTTTTTATACAAATGTAATTTTAATAAAAATAATATAACAAAATTTTGTATAGAATTTTTTTTTATAGAAATAACATTTTGATTAGTCTTTTTTTTTAATTCATCTACCGAAATAAAATTTTTCCACCAAAGAAAACAATTTTAAGAACATTTTCTACAAAAATGAAATTTTCCCTAAAATGTTTTTAATTAAAAAAAAAACTATAGTTATTGATTTTATTTCCATTTATTTGCAGTGCTCAATCGATTTGGGTTTCTTCTATCAGCAATTCAAATGCAAAGCCACTCCCCTGTTTCTAATTCAACCCATCCAGTCGATTCAAATAAGTTCCCGATTAAGGTGGCACGTAATTGGGTTAGAAAAAGCGTTCTTATCATTTTCTCGCTATTCACTGAAGTATGCGTTTATTCATTCTTCTAGCGACAAACTCTTATCGTTATCACCAAATATTTATTTTAATGGAAATTCGTTGCCATTATTAGGCCAAAACTCTTATCACTTGGGTTTCTTTATCAGATCAAATGTTTCGACGTAACTCCACCCAAGGGGCGGTAACCAAAAGTCAGCCCATTGGTCGATTCATAGGAAATGTTTGAGAAGAAAGATAACAACTAGAACAAATCAAAATCAAAACCAATCAAATGGAAGAATATTTTATTTCTAAAGATAATTTGGCAACATTTTAATTGTGAAGGAAATTGTGCTAGAATATAATTTTTAAAGAAAATATTTTCTCAAAATTTAGTTTCTAAAGAAATTTTTGTGAAAATTCTGTTTGAAATTTCAAGCTAATATTTTAAAAGTTTTCTTAAAAAGAATTTTTTTTTTTTAAGAAAATTAGCCGAACCGGATCCGCTCCGCTGCGCCTTCTTTAACGCTCTAATATCTTTTTAGGGTGGGGACACTTCACCTTGAATGTGGATATCAAATTCATGTCACTGTAACCTATGTCTGCCTATGACGCTGAACGCCTGCGTTTGAATCCTGGCAAGTACATCGGAAAAAAATATAAAGAGGTGGTTATCCCCTCTTTATGTTGGAGACATTTGCGAGGTACCATGCCATAAATGGTTATGTTTATATAGAGCGTATCCCTAAAGACTTAAAGACTTGGTTCCAAAATGGGGTATTAAGGTACCCAATGGTACCGAGATACCATGCATCCATTATTATGTTTATATAGAGCATATCCCCAAAGACTTGGCTCCAAAATTGGGTATCAAATTCGTTTCCTGCTCTCAAATACCTTTTATTTGAGTCCCATATTATCATAATGGGTTAATTTACATATTTTTAGGAGGAAAAGCGCTACCTAGACTTGAACGCAAATTTTAATGTCATTTTCGTAATCTACATCCAAATACCTTTCATTTGTGTCTCATAAAGCCATGGTCGGCTAATATGCCCATTTGGGTGTATTTGGGGGTGAGCCGACCTCTCATTACTTGGTCCTAATTTTTTGTGCCATATTTGTATTCTACTGCCGAATACTTTTCGTTTGAGTCCCATATTGATATGAATGTTGAATATATCTGTTTAGAGGAGTTTTGGGGTTGGGGCGGACCGCTGGGGTTTTGGACCCAAATTTTGATACGATATTCGTTTTCTAGTCTCCAATACCCCTCATTTAAAACCCATATTGTGTCTATCGGCCCACATTTGGTTTTGGGTGGCGTTTTTGAGTTAAGGGGGAGGGTCCGCCCCCATCCGATATCAAAAAATTATGTAGCCTATGTTTCCTTCCAGACTAATCTATGAAAATTTTAAGAAAATCTGTTCAGCCAATTTCGGTTCTACGGAACAAACAAACAAACCAAGTCCCATATAGTCAAGATGTGTCATATGTCCATTTGGGGCTTTTTTGTGTGGTTAGGTGACCGCCTATACTTCGTTCTGATTTTGTATGCCAGATTTGTAATCCACTTCCGAATACCTTTCATTTGAGCCCCATATTGACATGAACGTCCATTATGTCTGTTTGGGGGGGTTTGGGGTTTGGGCGGCCCGTTGGGTTCTTTGACCCAAATTTTAATACCATATTCGTATTCTACTTTTCAATATCTTTCATTTGATACCCATATTGTGTCTATCGGCCAACTTTTGATTTTGGGTGGAATTTTTGGCATAAGGGGGAGAGTCCGCTCCCCTTCTGATATCATATAAAATATTTTGTCAAACTATTTTTTTTTAATTTTATATATAACTAGCTGGACAGGGCCCGCTCGGCTGCGTCTTCTTTCACTCTCTTATTTTAGACACATTGGGCCAAATTCTTATAAAAGATGTGTACTCAACTTTTAAATACCTTTCACTTGATATCTATATTGTTCCAATCAAAAAATATGTCCTACACTATGGTGCATAGGGGAGGGGGTCGCCTCAGACACCAAGGAATAAAAATTTACACCTGCATTTTACTCCACTTTTGAATACCTATCATTTGATATCCATATTGTCCCAATCGGTAAATTTGTCCTGCTGGGTGGTTTTTGGGGGGTGGGGAGGGCCCTCAGATTTTAAATACCTTTTATTTGATACCCACATCGCCCAGAGCGGTAAAAGTGCCCAGTTGGGTGGAGTTTTTTGGAGGTGGGGAATCCTTCCGAAACTTGAGATGACAGTTTTGTGCCAAGTACGTACTCTACTCTTAAATACCTCTCATTTGATACCCATATTGACCAAGGCGGTAAAAGTGTCCTGTTGGGTTTTTGGGGGTGGGGGAACTCCCCGACAATTAGGGTGACATTTTAATGCCAAGTTCGAACTCTACTCTTAAATACATTTCATTTGATACTCATATTGAGCCAATCGATAAACAGGTCCGTTTGGGTGGGTTTCGGGATGGGGCGTCCCCCCATGTTATTTGACCTCAAAATTTTATACAAATTTCATGTTTTTGGGCTACCATACGGCGGCATACAAAATTTCCGTGCACCCATCTCCGAGATCTGACGTTTTTGAAAATGGTGGTAAGGGGGAGGATTCCCCCTCCTTTCGGTTATCAAATAAATGTATAGTACCCTATTTTCATCGGGGGTCAAGCTCTACCATCTGTAACAGTTTCGTAAAAATCGGTTCAGCCGTTTCTGAGTCTGTAAGGAATAGACAAACACACAAACAAACAAAGAGCAACAATTTCATTTTTATACCCACCACCATAGGATGGGGGTATACTAATCTAGTCATTCCGTTCGCAACACCTCGAAATATTCTGAGTCGATATAGCCATGTCGGTTTGTCCGTCCGTCTGTCGAAATCACGATAGAGGTTGAACGCGTAAAGCTAGCCGCTTGAAATTTCGCACAGATACTAAATAAACTGGGGGTTGCAAATGGGTCATATCGGTTCAGATTTAGATAGAGCTCCTATATAAACCGATCTCCCGATTTGACTTCTTGAGCCCCTGGAAGCCGCCATTTTCGTCCGATTTGGCTGAAATTTGGCATGAAGTGTTTTGGAAATTTTATCAACATTTTATTTTCATAGACATTTTTGTTAAAATTTTATTGAATCCAGTTTCAAAATAAAAGCGTGCTCTACATCGTACTCAATAGTCGTTGGGTATGTAGAGCACCTTAATAAATTTGACAAAAGTGCTGATGAAGTTACATGGCATATCAGAAAACACGATCCACCATACCAGTCAAAGTGTTTTGACAACAGCACACACTTGGCTAACTTTTATAAGTTCTTTGCTAGGCTGTTCTATTGCTCCCCATGAATAGAAGGCATTAAATATGATCTCAAGTTGAAATATGTTTGAAAAATCACGACAAAAAATTTTGTAAAATATTATTAAAAACAATTAAAAGCGTGCTTAGTTCGGCTGGCCCGAAACTTGGGTATCCACCACCATGGAATCGGCTAAAAAATTGGAGCTATATCTGGTTATAGACCGATTTGGACCGTACTACGCACAGTTGTTGGGAGTCATAACAGAATACTATGTGCAAAATTTCAGCCAAATCGGACAAAAATTGCGGCTTCCAGGTGCTTGAGAAGTCAAATTGGGATATCGGTTTATAAGGGGGCTTTATGCAAATCTGAACCATATGACCCATTTGCAATCCCCAACGACCTACATCAATATAAAGTATCAACGACCTACAATCAAGCGGGTAGCTTCACGTGTTCGCCCGCTATCGTGATTTCCACAGACGGACAGACGGAGACGATCAAGAATATATATACTATATGGTGTCTTAGACGAATATTTCGAGGTGTTACAAACGGAATCCTATGGTGTTGGGTATAAAAAGTTTTTGGTCTAAATTGAATTTTCCCAGAATATTTTGTTAGGTAAGGTTGAAAAGAGGTTGCGGATATTAACCAGTCCCATCACTATGGACTTGCAAATGCAAATTTTGCCCATGAACAATCCACTAAGGAACAGGGGCAAACTTCTTACATATCAATGAGTGCTGTCCGATTCAAGTTTTAAGCTCCTTTCTATAGCCGAGTCCGAACGGCCTGCCGCAGTGCGACATCTCTTTGGAGAGAAGTTTTACATGGCATAGTACCTCACAAATGTTGCCAGCATTAGGAGAGAAAAACCATCGCTGAAAATTTTATTGATGGTCTCGCCAGAATTCGAACCCAGGCGTTCAGCGTCATAGGCGGACATGCTAACCTCTTCGCTACTGTGGCCTCCAAACACTTAGCCTTGAGAATATACCAGCATGTTGCTCTACTCTCAAATATCATTGGCCTCATAATTGGATATCAAATAGGTTTGCTAATCACATTCGTGATCTACACTTAAATACCTTTCATTTGAGCCCCATATTTCCATAGTCGGCAAACAAGTCCGATTTGGGGGATGTGGCGGCCACTCAGTGACTTGGCCTTGAACAAATATATCAGATTCTTGTTCTATTCTAAAATACTTCAAAATTGAGCCCGATATTGCAATGGTTAGCAAAAACGTCCTATTTGCAAGGTTTTATGGAGATGGGGTGGCCCCATAGAAACTTTTTCCCGAATATTAATATCAGATTCGTGCCCCAAAGACTTTTAATTTGAGCCCCATATTTATATGGTAGTAAATTTGTCCTCTTTTGGGGGTATTTTGTGGAGTGGCGACGCCCCAAACACTTGTCCCACATTTGGATATCAGTTTGGAATTCTCCACCCAAATACCTTTTATTTGAGTCCCATATTGCCATTATCTGTAAATAAGACCTGTTAGGGGGGTGTTTTGGGGAAGAGATTGATTCCCAGAAGATTGGTCCCAGATTTGGGTATCAAATTCGTATTCTACTTGCAAATACCTTTCATTTGAGTCTCATATTGCCATGGTCGGTATATATGTCCGATTTAGGGGTGTTTTGGGGGTTGGGTTGGTCCCCCCAAACACTTGGTCCGACAATTGGATATCAGATACGTTTTCTACTCTTAAATATCTTTCATTTGAGTCCCATATTGTCGTGATTGGCCAATATTTACATATTTGGCAGGGTTTGGGGCGGCCCCCCCTAGGTACCCCATTCCATCCCATTTGGATACAAAATTTTTGTTTTTAGGTTACTTTAAGAGAGCACACAAAGTTTCGCTTAAATCGCACCACCCATGTCCGAGATCTGGCGTTTCTGAAAATTAGGCTAAGGAGGAGGGTCCTCCGCCCTTCAGATATCAAAAAATGTAGTACCCTATTTTCACAACGGGATTATTATGCACCATTTGTGAAAATTTAAAAAAAAATCGGTTCAGCGATTTTTGAGTCTAAAAGGAACACACAAATTGATTTTTATATAAAAGATTTTTTCAAAATTTTGTTTCTAGGAAAAATTTTTGTTTTTAACTGAATTCTGTTAAAATTGTTCCTTTTACATGCAATTGCTGAATAAGGGACAATGAACGTTTGCATGTCCCTTCCATATTATGACAACTTGAATTTGCCATTTCACATGACCTCTTTAACGCATTCAAGAAAAAAAAGTGAAGATATGAAATAGATGACACCCTCGATTGGATTGCACGATCACAAAAAAACTTCCCACGCTTACTGAACACTTTTTCAAAGAACAATTAAAAATCAGCCCCTACAGATTTAAAAAAAAAACACTGCTTACAATCTCATTATCATATCAGTGGTTATAGCTCTCCCATACATCAATCTCAGCCATCACTTTTGTTGGCTTTTGTAAAATTCTTAGCCTCTTTAGTGGCTCGAAAAAACTCCATTCACCACAAATTGTCATTGTCATCATGTTTGTAATGACTTTTACTACCCCATCACACTTGCACTCACATGGGCCACAATCAACAGTCATCAACATCCATTAGCCAGGATATGCCTTCATTTATTCTTTCATAATGAAAAAAAAAAATTAAATAAATAAATCGAGGGAGAAAACCAAAAACACAAAAAATACAAATAACAATGAAAGACTTTGTTTGCCATTTGGTTATTGGGATCATTTCCATATCAAACGCCCTCTTCTAAGGTTCCAGACAAAAGAGAACTCGCGCCAATAACACCACCTTATTGTGATATTGTTCCCCATTCTCTTGGTGTTCTTTTTCGAGGATATTAAGTTCTTTGTGATATATGGAAGTGAAGTGATATATGCATATAATTTGTTTATGAAAATTTAAATATCCCAGAAGCGGAAATGATGTCCTGTCCGGCCTTGTAGAAGGCCTAAGGTGGTAGGTTAAAGGCGAAGTTATATTATTTACTTACTTAGATGGCAATTGCAGAGTTTTTGTCCCACCAGCCGTATGTAGGATGAATTTCCAAGAGCCAAGATCTTCTGGGCACCTTCTCCAATGTCTGACATATAGTCTCGAGATGTCTTTCTCCACGTGGTCTTTTCATCGAGTTTCCATAATTTTCTCCTCTTAAAAAGGTATGCTAGTTCTCCGTAGTTTTATACAAACTTTTGAACAGCTTTCTCTTATCTCATCTTCTTTTGCTATGGAAGATAAGGCCATTGCTATGTAAGATAAGGCCTCTCAACGACAACTTTCTTAGAGAAGTTTTAACATAGCTGGATACCTTACAAATGTCGCCACCACTGATAGATTTTTTCTGCTGTTTGATTTGAACCCAGGCGTTCGGCGTCATATGCGGAGATACTAACCTCTGCTCCACGGTGGCCTCCAATATATTTATAACACGTAAAAGCGTGCTAAATTCGGACATGCCGAATCTTATATACCCTCCACCCTGGATCGCATTTGTCAAGTTCTTTGAATGACTTTTACAATAAAAGCTATGAACCGTAGTTGTACTGGCTTTTAGAATTCGTAGAAAAACATCATCTCCAAAATTTCAGGCAAATCGAGTAATATTGGGTTGCCCAAAAAGTAATTGCGGATTTTTCATATAGTCGGCGTTGACAAATTTTTTCACAGCTTGTGACTCTGTAATTGCATTCTTTCTTCTGTCAGTTATCAGCTGTTACTTTTAGCTTGCTTTAGAAAAAAATATAAAAAAAGTATATTTGATTAAAGTTCATTTTAAGTTTTATTAAAAATGCATTTACTTTCTTTTAAAAAATCCGCAATTACTTTTTGGGCAACCCAATAATTTCGACCTCCAGTGGCTCAGAGAGTCAAATTGGGAGATCGGTTTATATAGCAGCTATTTTAGGTTATCAACCGATTTAGCCATACTTGGTACACTTCTTGGAAGTCATACCAAAACGACATATACAAAATTTCAAACAAATTGGATAAGAATTGCGCCTTCTAGAAGCTCAAGAAGTCTAATCGGGAGATCGGTTTATATGGCAGCTATATCAGGTTATTGACTGATTTAAACCATATTTGGCACAGTCATTGGAAGTCATTCCTTAACGATATGTGCGAAATTTCAACCAAATCGGATATGAATTGCGCCCTCTAGAAGCTCAAGAAGTCTAATGGGGAGATCGGTTTATATCGCAGCTATATCAGGTTATGAACTGATTTGAACCATATTTTGCACTTATTGGAAGTCATACCAAAACGACATATGCAAAATTTTAGCAAAATCGGATATGAATTGCGCCCTCTAGAGACTCAAGAAGTCTTGACCCAAGATCGGTTTATATGCCAGCTATATCAAAACATGAACCGATTTTCCCATTTACAATCCCACACTAACTGCATCAGTTGTTGTTGTTGTAGCATCCTATTCTATCCTTCGTCTGCTTGATTCTCTTGAGTATCCAGATCCAGGAACTGTGCGACTAAGATGGGGAGCGTCCCATGGGATTTGGCTCTGGGTCGAGTGGGTCTCGCTGGGCAGTTAAACTGGTGACGTGTATAGTTTGGTGCTTGGTCACAATCGTGACATACATCCTGCACATCGGCATCAATCCTTGCTCTGTAGGAGTTGAGGCGGTGGCATCTGCCGGATCATAATAGAGTTCAATTGACCGGGGGAGGTCAATTTCTTCAGGTCCAGCGAAATATGAGCCAAGTTCGTTGAGGTAGACATTCAACCTATCGCAGATGTCTTGGGGGCCTGATGACATAATTGTGTAATCGTTCGCATATGATACAATGTCTATGCCGGTTGTGGGGGTGTTGAATGGAAGATAGGTAGAGGTTGACGAGTGCCCGAGATATCACCTCTACTTGCGGAACTCCCTGTTTCAGTCTACGGTTTTTCGACTTCCTATCCCTATATTCTACAAATGACTGGCGACCACACAGATAATTCGCCACCCAGCGTTTCAGGCCTGGCTGAAGGTACGTGTTGGCGATGTCCTCAAATAGTTTGGCATGGCTGACCGTGTCGAATGCCTTCGATAGGTCCAGTGCCACATGGCCTGGGCTGATTAAAGTCACGGCAAATGTGTGCGGTAATGATATGCACAGCTGTGCAGTCTTCCAAATCCATACCGATGCCCGGCGAATGGTAATTCTCCTACTAGGCTCGGGAGGAGTAGTGCCTCAAGCGTCTTGGCTACTGGTGAGAGAAGGGCCATTGTCAAAAGTTGGGGGTTTTGATCGTGCGTCATGCAATGGGCATATACTGCAGTTGTCAGACCTATAATGCTATATGGTGATGTGGTCTGGTGGACGGTGCTTCAAAAGTCCACCTACCGATCAATACTCAACCGGATCCAAAGGATGGCTTGTTTGTGCATCGCAGCCGCACTGAGGACGACTTCATGTGATGCACTGAATTCAATGCTACATCTAATGCCTCTGGACATTGTGGCTTGGTAGATTGCTGCGACCACTTGCGTGAGGCTAAGGGAGTTTTCTCTTTGGTCCCTTCAACAAATCCCATCACGCTTGTCTGCGAATATCACTGCCTGCGAAGTGGGCCGCACTTGGAATATTCGACCGGCTGGTATAAAGCGACTGGCTGCTGCGTTAATGATGTCTCAGAAGTCCCTCTGGGCAACTACCACATTCGAGGGGATTTTCAGTCCACTGAAGCTGCGATAGGTGTACCCTCTGAAGCCGACCCAATCGGCCTTCTGCCGATTGATAAACGTTCGCCACTCAGAGGTTATGAAGATGGGTGGTTGGAAGATGGGTGGTTGGAAGATGGGTGGTTGGAAGATGGGTGGTTGGAAGATGGGTGGTTGGAAGATGGGTGATTGGTCGATGGTGAGAATTATGGGGAGGTGGTCTGATCCCAAAGAAATGACGGCTTGCCTGAATACATCATTCAGGAGATCAGGGGATGCAATGGAAATGTCTGGCTAGCTGCTGCATCTCCTCGTAACCCTAGTGGGGGCACTAGGGTTTCGGTGCAAAACGTGGAGCTTTCAATCCGCTCTTCCTATGCTCCGCTGGTCGTCACCTAGGGGGAATGCCATGAAACGTGATGCGTCTCGATATACAACATCCTGGGGGTTCAGTGTGCACTAGTTCAGCAAAAGCAGTCACCAATGAATGGTCTTGCGCAGGCCTTTGATGCGCATTGAAGTCTCCCAGAACCAGACGATTGTAGCCAGACAGTAGCCCACTTATATCGGTGTTGATCAGCTTTGTCACCTGGATCGCTGCAACTAATATGTTCTTCCATGCTGCTGTTGCGTATGTTGCCGCATGGTAGAAGTCGGAGGAGTCACATAGTACGACGACAAGGACACCGAAGGCGACTACGACGCTTGTGACCCATTGCTGTCTATGTTCGCACAGCACCTTGCAACAAATTCAGTGTGACTATACTCCCGTAGTGACGTAAGGCCAGAGCAAGTTCGGGAATGTGCCCACTCCATGCACCGGTTTAACCTCACTGATAACGACCGATGACGTAGACGGGTCTGGCAAACCGATCAGAACCAGGGGTTCATTTCAATCTCGGGCCAGAAACGTGCTGAAAAGGCATTCCGGGATGTGCCTCTTCCAAGACGAAAAAAACGGGCAAACACGTACACTGAGGCGGCAGCCCTTGCCGATGAGGATTCCATAGGGTTAATCCGGTGCGTATAACCGGCTGCCATTGCATACGTGTTTTGAGTTCCTTGGATATTTCATATATGGTTTTCATTTCTTTTAAAAGGCCTCACAATATGACGCCTCTATACCTGCACCTAATTTATGTGTGTACACGCGGCTTTTATTTCCTCACTTTGCTCAATGGGTGAAATAAAAGCCAAAATCCATTAGTTCTGTTTTTTAAACTGCGCGCCAGAAGTCAGCCGCCACACTCTCATGCCAAAAAGGTCATCATCGCATATCCTGTAACGGTTTCTACCCCACCCTCTCTCGTAAACAAGCCACAAAAATTTCCCACACATCTAAGACAACACGTGAGCCAGAGAGTAGGTGTAAAACAGCAACTATAACAACAACAACAACACCAACAGCAACTATGGTAATGAGTATTCAAATATGAAAGAAAAAGGGCATGATAAACAAATTATTTTCAAACATATCGCCTTACCCAAGGAGAAGTGTTGTCAAACCAAGAGATTTTTATTGGAACACACAATAAATGTGTTTGGAGTAGTACTAAAGAAGTGAAAAATGGGAGTGGGAGTTAGATGAAGGAAGGAGAGCAAATTGTATACACAATCATAACAACCCTTTAACATCTAAGTAAACACACCGTAGAGTTTAATTGCTTCCACTTTTTGTTACCGGGGTAGGCAGATAAATCTGGGCCGAATTCTATGAAATTCACCGGTAATGTTGAGAGTCATAAGAAAATCCTTTCTGCCAAATTTCGAGAGAATCGGTTAAAAAATGAGCCCTTTAGTGCAATATTTCTCCAAATCGGACGAACATATATATGGGAGCTATATCTAAATCTGAACCGATTTCGAGCAAACTTCTCAAATACTGTGGTAGTCGTCGTGGAAAGCGTTTAGCAACATTTTGACAAGATAGGTCAATATATGCGCTTGCTGTGACTCTAGAAGTTAATATCGGACGATATATATATATGAGAGCTATATCTAAATCTGAAGCGATTTCCATGAAATTCACAAGTAATGTCGAGAGTCAAGAGAAAGCCCTTTCTGCCAAATTTCGAGAGAATCGGTTTACAAATGACCATTTTATTGCAGTATTACTGCAAATCGGACGAACATATAATGGGAGCTATATCTAAATCAGAACCGATTTCGAGAAAACTTTACACATATTGACGAAGTCGTCAAAGAAAGTGTTGTACGAAGTTTTGGGAAGATTGGTCAATAAATGCGCTTGCAGTGGCTTTAGGAGTGAAAATCGGGTGATATCTTGGGTTGCCCAAAAAGTAATTGCGGATTTTTTTAAAGAAAGTAAATGCATTTTTAATAAAACTTAGAATGAACTCTAATCAGCAATACTTTTTTTACACTTTTTTTCTAAAGCAAGCTAAAAGTAACAGCTGAAAACTGACAGAAGAAAGAATGCAATTACAGAGTCACAAGCTGTGAAAAAATT
This sequence comes from Stomoxys calcitrans, assembly GCF_963082655.1. Lineage (NCBI taxonomy): Eukaryota > Metazoa > Arthropoda > Insecta > Diptera > Muscidae > Stomoxys > Stomoxys calcitrans. The sequence continues at coordinate 28,141,431 of NC_081555.1, read as the reverse complement.
TGTCAACGCCGACTATATGAAAAATCCGCAATTACTTTTTGGGCAACCCAATACACATATGACAGCTATATCTAAATCTGTACCGATTTCTATAAAATTCATCAAAAATATCGTGAGTCATAAGAAAATCCTCCCTGCTAAATTTCGAGAGAATCGGTTATCAAATGACCATTTTATTGCAATATTACTGCAAATCGGACAAACATGGGAGCTATAACCTAATCTGAACCGATTTTTTACAATTTCAATAGGCTTCTTCTCTAGACCGAAAAACATGCCTGTCTCAAATTTTAAGACGATCGGATGAAAACTGCGACCTGTACTTTGTACACAAATTAACATGGACAGACGGACAAACAGACGGAAACAGCTAAATCGAATCAGATAGTGATTCTGAGTCGATCGGTATACTTATCAGTAGGTCTATATCTCTTCCTTCTGGGTGTTACAAACAAATGCACTAAGTTATAATACCCTGTATCACAGTAGTCGTGTAGGGTATAAAAATCAATTTATGTTTGTTTGTGCGTTCCTTGTAGAATCAAAAACGGCTGAACTGATTCCGTAATGAAAATAGGGTACTACTACATATCTGAAGGGGGGAATGGACCCTCCCCTTACCCTAATTTTCAGAATAGCCAGATTTCGGAGATGGGTGGTGTGATTTAAGCCAAATTTTGTGTGTATAAGAGAAACCTAAACACAAAAATTTGGTATTCAAATTTCGGATGGGGTACCTAGGGGGGCCGCCCCACCCCCAAAACCTACTAAATATATATATAGACCAATCACAACAATATCGGACTCAAATGGAAGATATTGAAGTTTAGAAAACGTACCTGATATCCAATTTTCGGACCAAGTGTTTGGGGCACCACCCCAACCCCAAAACTCCCCTAAATCCGACATATTTCCCGACCATGGCGATATGGGAATCAAAAGAGAGTTAGTTTCAAATAGAATACGAACACCCTCCAAACAGGACTTATTTACTGACCATGGCAGCATGGGGCTTAAATAAAAGGTAGTTGCAGGTAGAATACGCATCTGATATCCTAATGTGGGACCAAGTGTTATGGGGGCCACCCCTCCCCAAAACATCCCCCGAAGAGGACAAATTTAAGACCATAGCAATATGGGGCTCAAATGAAAGGTCTTTGGGAGTAGAGCACGAATCTGATATCAATATTCGGGAAAAAGGGTCTATTGGGCCACACCACCCCCATAACACCACCCAAATAGGAAGAGTTTGCTGATCATTGCAACATGAGGCTCAAATAAGAGGGGTTTTAAAGTGGAACACGAATCCGATATATATTTTCAAGGCCAACTCACTGAGTGGCCGCACATCCCCCAAAACAGCCTCCAAACCAAACATGTTTGTCGTCTATGGAAATATGGGGTTCAAATGAAAGGTAATTGGGAGAAGACCATGAATCTGAAGTCAACATTCGGGACCAACTGTCTAGGGGACGTCCCAAAATAGAACTCGAATCTGATATATATTTTCAAGGCCAAGTCACTGAGCGGCCGCCCATTCCCCAAACCGGTCATGTTTGCCGGTTTGGGGAATGCGGCTCAAATGAAAGGTATTTGGGAGAAGACCATGAATCTGAAGTCAACATCCGGGACCAACTGTCTAGGGGACGTCCCACCCCCCTAACAACCCCCAAGTAGAATGTATTTACTCACCACGACAATTTGGGTCTTCAAGGCAGTGGAGCTCGATATTGATAGTTTTTAGGGCCCATACCTCAAACCGGACATATTTGCTGACTTTTGCAATAAGGGGTTTAAATGAAAGGTATTTGAGACTAGAAAACGAATTTGATATCCAATTTCGAGGCCAATGGCATTATAGAGTTCAAATAAATGATATATAGATATATGAGAATAAAGCACGATGCTGATATATTTTCAGGGCTAAGTGTGTGGAGGACCACTTTGGAGGGCACTCCCCAAAAACACACCTAAATCGGTCATATTTACTGACCATGTCAATGTGGGGCTCAAATGAAAGGTATTGGGGAGTAGAGCACGAAATTGATACTCAATTTCGGGACCAATTTTCTGGGGGTCTACCCCTTTTCTAAAATATCCCAAAAATAGCACCTATTTACTGACCATCGCAATATGGGGTTCAAATAAAGATATTTGGGATATGGATGGACAGACGGACGGATAGACGGACGGACAGACGGACGGACATGGCTAGATCGTCTTAGATTTTTACGCTGATCAAGAATATATTGGGTTGCCCAAAAAGTAATTGCGGATTTTTCATATAGTATATAGGGTCGGATATGGATATTTCGATGTTTTGCAAACGGAGTGAGAAAATGTATATACCCCCATCCTTCGGTGGTGGGTATACTAAGATTTTGCCCAATTTTTTGCACTTTTCAGCATAGTGTTACATGGAATAAGTTGCTGCTAAAGAGGTTCTTTTCTAAGCCATGTTTCTCTGTAACCAAAAGTTCAACAATTGACGATCTACATACCACTATTAAACCTTTCGCCTTGGAACCCCTTCTACAGCCACACGTGTACAAGTGAGTGTTGTGTTTCCGTAGCTAATTGTTTTTTCCCCTTTGCTTGTTTGGCGGCTGTGACTTTGCTTGGTTTTCCGGTTGTAATTTTCTCCGCTTTTTTTTTCATTTCAAATATTCATTGTTGTGACAATTGTTGTCATTCGTTATGTTATTGGTGTGGCGTAATCGTTAAATATTCAACGTTAATTGTTGTGAAATGATTGCGTGGGTTGGTCACGAAGGGGTTACATTACCACAATGCCACCACTACACCGCAGTGGGAACAAATCACTGGGAAAAAGGGTTCAGTTAAGGCACAAGACACAAAGGCTTGACAAAAAGGCATAAACGCAAATGCCATGTCGAAAAAAAGGAAATGAAGGAGTGAACAATGGGTCAACTTTTGACACAGATAGTTATTATGATCAAAAGTCACACCAACGCATTCTCACATGGCTGGCGAAGGTTGTTTTTTTTTTTGGAGAATTTTAATTACCTGTAGTTAGTAAATGGGGAGTAAATGATTCAAGAGGAGGATTTCAATATGAATGTCATTCAAAGGATCCTTTTATCATAGCAAAGAACTGTGGAAAGGACACTTATCACACTGTATTTAGACAGGGTGGGCGGCAAGAATCTACAAGTCTTTTGAATTAACTGAACAGCAGGGTATCACCCTGGTCTTGCATTCCAAGGGCATGTAGGGACTTTAGACCGGGCTTTATCTCCATAGCAAAAAAGTAAACCACATAGGCCATGAATCCTAAAGTCGCTCAAAAATCGAATAGTTTGATATTTTTTCTTCGAAATTTGGGCAATTCTCCATAGAAATGATAGCTCCATTAACTTCCATTGAGGTTTTTGACAACATATCCCTTACTCTACAAATCGTATGGCTAATGCGTTTTAGTTAATTTACCCAGACTAATTAACCTCACTGCTAACTGCTCTTAATGATGTTTACCTTGGTTATACATGGCTCTCAAAGCACCAAACAAAAGCAAACAACGAGAGAAGATGTTATTGACACCTTAACAATTTCTGTGTAATGATGACATCATTGTCTCATTAGCACCCATTCCAGCGGCTATCAATCACTAGTGCCTTATTTAGTTGTGGACGCTTATAGCCAAGGAGTACTGAGATTTGCTGTTTATCCAGACTTTCATTAAAAATATATTTGTGCTTGGGCAAACACCCACGCCAAAGAGCGCAATGTCAAGCAACACCCCAAATGGGTCATAAATGTCAAATAAAACAAATCAAATACATCACTCACTCTCCCATGCAAACACACAAAGCACAAAGAGTAAAAAGAGTACCGTTTCTACTCTCTCTCTAACTAAATAAAGGGGGAAATTTCCCATATAAACCGAATAAGAGTTTACCCCATTGCAGTGATGATGGTGGGAAATTTTTCTTTAGGGAATTTTTCTCACACACATTTATGTTAGAGGAAGAGAGCAGGTATATGGTAGTTGATAAGGGGGTCACTTTTAATAAGAGAGCAAGTAATGAAGATTTCTTGTTTGGTTTCACTCTCCCACAGGGGGAGGAGTTTGTATGAGAACAATAGAACAAACATAAGGCTTTGTGAATGAATGCGTTCTATGTAGCTATGTTGTGTGTGTGCGTGTGTGTGTGTATTTGCATTGTCTTTCAAAAGGCGTAGGAAAAAAGAACAAACCCCCTCAAGACTCCCAAAAAAGCAATAAGGTTCTCTGTGGTGTGGGTGGTGTATTTAACAAAGACATGGGGAGAGAGAGAGAGAGCTCACAGCAGTCATAAACACTTTGTAGCACAAATTGAAATCTGGTTAATGATATTGTCTCACCATGGGCGGTGGTAGAATGAACCATTCAGTTGGCTGGGCGGCAGTGGGAGTTTGTCATAAATAACCCTCAAATGCTGAGATTTTCACAAAATTAATATTGCGCCGTGCTTGGTTATGCCAGACGGACATGATGGGAATTGCTTTAGTTTGCTTATTCTATCTCTCTAACATCTCCTTGAGTTTTTTTTTTTTGCTTTGCCATGAAGACAACAGCATTTAATTTGGTGAGTCATGCACACACGCACGCACACGCATTTAATGGCAAAGGTAGGCCCTCAATGGCTAAATGCTTCGAAAAGAATTTGATAAAGATTCACTGAGGGGTTTTATCTGTTCATTGGTCTGAGTTCATGGAATATTGAAATTACTTTGGAATATTTACCTGAATTCGAGGCAATTGATTTACCACCCACTGGAAAAACGGGTTTAGCTTTGCGTGCAATGAAAAAAGGGACAAGTGAATAGGCCACCAAGAATTCTGGATTTTGAGCAAAGTTTATATGAGGATCCGTTCTTAGTATCCCGGTGCATGAGTTAAAACCTAGGATCAATGCATTAATTCGGGAGAAAAAATTGTCTTGCGGCGCCTTCATATCGCGGGTAAATGCCATGACATTTGGGTCCAACCTTAACAAAAGTTTCGTGGAACTTATGCCTCGCCCTGCTTCATGGGAAAACATTAGGACAAATACCATCGGAAGTGTCGTGGAAGATATGTCACGCCTTATTTCATCGGAAAACATAAGAACGAATGCCCACGGAAACTGCTACAGATGATACATAGGGAAACAAGATCCCAAATGAAAAGACCGTGCGCCCGAAAGGACACAACTGCAAAGCAGATGCCTTTAATGGACCCTTTCGTCAAAGCCATTAAGGGAACTCAGAAAAATGTACTCTCCACAGGGGCATCTTAAATCAATACTGAGGGCAAGTAGCAGCGTTCAGTCGATTTTCATGCGCTTGAGGGCAAACGAGTCAAGAAATCGACCAGCCTGTCATCAGAGCCGGAACTACATGTGGCCATGCTGTGTAACGATGAGTTAACCTGGGATATAGCTTTCCAGGAGAAGGGTCATTTACAGAAATTTATTTGTGCGAGTGAGTGAGACAGAGACATCAGGCTGTTTATATTTGTTTCTATAGGTTTTATTCAGTGAGTAGTACTTAATTTAGGTTTTATCGGGTCAGACTTAAGTTCTAGTTGGAAATCTGCGGAGATGTGATTCACTCACGACGTGGATATGGCACCAAGTCACGGCATGACGGTCACTGGCGGATGGTAGGAGTGTGCGTTCAAGGTTTAGAGGCTGGCTACGGGTACCTCGGAGACGTGATTCACTCACGGCGTGGATGATTCACGGGGTAACGGTCGTAGACAGATGCCATGAGTGTGTGTTCGCGGGCTCAGCGGCTCTTATGTCGGAAGGATAAAGGCGAGGTGGTAGCTATGTGGATCTTGGTGACGTGAATCACTCACTACGTGAATACGGCACTAAATCACGGGGGAGTGGTCGTAGTTAGATGACACGTGGGTGGCTTTTATGTCCAAAGGATATAGGCGAGGTGCTGGCTACGATGGTCTCAGGCACGTAGTTCACTTACGGGTACGAAGCTAAATCACGGAGAATGGTGAATGGATGTTCGCGGGTTCAGCGGCTCTTCTGTCGGAAGGACAAAGGCGAGGTGCTAGCTATGTGAGTCTCGGTGACGTGATTTACTCACGTCGTGGGTACGGAACTAAACCACGGGGTGATAATCGTAAAGAGATGGCACGTGGGTGAAGTACAAAGGTGAGGTGCTGGCTATGTTGGCCTGGCATACGTGGTTCACTTACGGCGTGGATACGGCACTAAATCACGGGGGTATGGTCGAAGATGGATGACACGTGGGTGTATTCGCGGGCTCAGCTGCTCTTATGTCGGAAGAACAAAGGCGAGGTGGTAGTTATGTGGATCTCTGGGTACGTGGCTCACTCACGGCCTGGATACGCCACTAAACTACGGGGTGTTGGCAGATGGCACTTGGGTGTATTCGCGGGCCCAGCAGCTCTTATGTCGGAAGGACAAAGGCGAGGTGCTAGCTATGTGGATCTAGGTGATGTGATTCACTCACGACGTGGGTACGGAACTCAATCGCGGGAATGGTAGTAGATAGATTACATGTGGGTGTATCAGCGGCTCTTATGTCTGAAGTGACGTGATTCACTCACAAAGTGGGTACCGCACTAATTCACGGAGTGGTGGTGGTAGACTCTTGCCACGAATGGGTGTTCGCGGGTTCAGTTACTCTTATGTCTGAAGGGCAAAGGCGAGGTGCTGGCTACGTTGGTCTCGGAGACGTAGTTCACTCACGGGGAGGATCGGCTCTAGATCACGAGGTGGCGGGTCGCGTTTTCACTGGCTCAGCAGCTTCCATGTCTAGTGAATACGGAGCAAAACGCTGGTGACTATTTTGATTTAAAGCTAGGCTTAGCATACTAAAGTTTTCCACTCCACTTACCTGGATACTGCCACCGTTGCACTTCACACATGACGGTCCCTGCTCAAGCTGCTCATACCCTTGCCATTCGGTATAATGGTTACTTGTCCACTCTGTTGCTAAGGCCTGTGTTTAGTTGTTGTCTACGTCGAACACTTGCTGAAACTCTCTCTATTGTGTGGTGTTGTTGCCTACATTCCCGTTGGCAAAATACCTCTGGTGTTTCGTTGTTGGCACGCAAAAAGGGTCGATGCATCGACAGAATAGCTCAGCTTGACGGCAAAACAGACTAAGTGCAATATTTCAATAATACTTTAATAATTAAAAAGATCAATGGGACAGTTCATTCCTCAAAGACGTAAACCTACATGGCACTGAATATGTGGGCAGGAAAACGAGTGAAGCGACTTGCCTCATCACACATGGACCGGATCAATCCCGAAGGCCTGATATCCACTAAGAGATGGCTGATAAATGAAAAGAGGATTCTCCAATCTAAATCGGAGTTAAGGTGGGGATAGAAGGTAAGGGGTGAATCCTTCAGAAGCGCGTCGAGCTCATTTGTTGCTGCAAGGAAAAGGCTTTAAACTTGGCTCTAGTAGTGGCCTCTACTCAATTTGGCCTGGCATGATGATAGGGCTGGTCCCGAAAGATAAAATCCTCCTCTGGACAAGGCTATGAGTTTAGATATTCCCTTTTAACTAAGGATCAACACTTAACGGAATTTAAACGTTTAAAATGGCAAGAAAAAGGCATTCACTTAGGTGTCGTAGAAGACGAAATATCTACACTTAGTCTTCGATGGGAGCAGCTCATACCATCGCGGTATAATCGAGGCGACGATAGTAAACCTGGAAGGTCGCTGAATACCTTAACAGGGGTCATAACCGGTTTCAGTAACACTGTACCATTGACGCATGGCGGCGTGTATGGGAGCACCGCACAATGACTTCTGTAGGAGGTGTTTTGATGAGCATGAGCAGAGACTATCGAGCACTTGCTCTGTTCTTGTCCGGACCTGCAGGGACACAAACTCGCCTTTCTGGGTGATCTTGCGAACTTAACTGTGTGACGTCTTCTGAAATTTGTGGACGGGACGGGATAGTTCCGACGGAGGATGCCGGCGAAGGCACATACGTGCTTTCGTGGGGATAGGCGTTACCCCTCTCTTCTCTTCTCCTTCTTTCTAGCATATTTAAATGGGTCAAACTGGCCTCCGAGTGAACTCACCTATGGTGGGCAACCCATTCTACCTTAACTAACCTAACCTACCACTAAATCTAAAGCTGTGGTGTGGTTTTGGGGTACTCTATTCGCAAC